>NC_138202.1:155239829-155744218 GCF_964194415.1 Vipera berus | reverse complement strand
TTCTTTTTAGGCACATTTCCAAAATAGTATATTAGATCCATTAAAAGAAATAAAACCATCTGCTCGCAGACTGCTCTTTCCTATATATCAACTTGTGTTTTTTTTTACGACTGCTTCAGATAGAGAATATAACATCCAATGGATTTTCTCCCCCACCCCACCCGCTTTCTGACCTGATTCTGAAAATCGGAGATGAATCCTCAAAATAAATGCACGGAGAAAATGCTGAATGAAACCTTTTTGTAATTAACAATTGTGGTTTAATTAACTACTCCTTTCCTTTGGGCTTCCATCTTAGAATAGCTTTTTCATGTTTTATAATTAATAAAATACTGATTGCAGTGAAAGCATATTTGAATATCCTCAGATAGTACAATCCTTCACGTTGCTTGCAGTTTTAAATATGTCCAGCTTGTAGAATGCCCCTTTGATGGAAGCACAGTCAAGAAGCAACTAGGTTCGTATCTACTGTCCACTGCCATTAGAAAATCCCGCCCCCCCAATGCCTTCTAAAAAGCCTCACGGTAGAGTCCTAGTATTGTTTGACAGCTCCATGTCAAACAGATTCAGCAAATAATGTCTTCCGGTCCCTGAACCTTCATGCCAACAGAAATGTTTTCTGATCAATTTTGACTGGTTAGGTCACCGTTAAAACTACAGAGGTTTGCCAGGAGGGGGAAAAAAAACAACAGCTAACAACCTTATCAGCCCATTAAGAATTCCCATCAAAAGTAAATAGGTAAATATTTAATCTAAAGATGTAATTATTTTCTCGCACATTGTGTTATCTTAATGAAGAAGTGATGGGTTTTTTATTGATTCACTCCTTAGTCACGTCCGGTTTTTAATCTTTCTTGTTTTTCTCTTTTCTTCAGTACTTCCTTATGCAAGAGAATAACTAGTAATTAAAATGTGCAGGATGACAAGATGGAGCAGCCAGTGCTTGTACCACCAGGTCCGGACAGCTTTCACTACTTCACTAGAGAGTCTCTTGCAGCTATCGAACAACGCATTGCTGCAGAAAAAGCCAAGCAGTCCAAACAAGACCATAAAGACAATGACGAAAATGGGCCAAAACCAAGTAGTGACTTGGAGGCTGGCAAATCACTGCCATTTATTTATGGTGACATCCCTTCTGGAATGGTCGCTACTCCCTTGGAAGACCTGGATCCATTTTATGTTAATACAAAAGTGAGTATTTCACGTTATCATTTGTTTTTTCTCTTTCTCTCCTATTGAGTGTCTGCCTTGACAGTCACCCTTTCAGGTTTTCTGAAGTTAATATGCAATCTACAGTTTGCACAAGGTTCCCTTTGAGAGCTCTACAACTGTTGATACACATTTGTACTTTTGGATATGAAGAATTGTTATACTGCATAACTTTTTATTTGTGCTGCATAGGAAAGGGAGCCTAACAAATCACTGGAAATGTATATTTCAAAGACAACTAAGGAAGTTCCCCAGCAAAATTAAAAGAAAGATCACAATGTGTGAGTAATGTTAGAAGACAAGTCTAAAAATTACAATCTGCTTTATAGTAGATTATTTATAAATGAAGTTGGTCCTTTCTGCAAGATGACCACTGTGCTGTTCTGAGATTGGCACAGAAAGTTGCTAGAGTAACAACCTGGCATTCAGTAGCAGCCTGTAATAAGGCCTTTTTCATTTGTGATCATGGATGAGAGAACTAACTAGGCATGCTTAACTGAGAACTGGCTGAGCATCTGGGGCAGATCCCCTCTCTAAAATGTATTTACCTTTAGGACAGTGGTAGTGGATAAGCTCTGGTCATTTGGGTTATTCCAAGAGGTGCTGCTCTACAGATAAATAGATACAAAATCCTGTTGTTAATTTGGACTGTAGGCATTGGAGCCATGGTGGCGCAGGCTAACTCACTCTTCCCTCAAGGAGTTCAATTCTGAGCAGCTCAAGATTGATTCAGCCTTGCATCCTTCCAAGGTTGGCAAAATGAGGACCCAGATTGTTGGGGGAATATGCTGAGTCTGTAAACTGCTTAGATAGGGCTGTGAAGCACTGTGAAGCGGTATATTAGTCTAAGTGCTATTGCTATTGTTAGATGGGATTATTGTTCTTGTACCAGACTCCCTGCAGTGTTGCAGCCTCCCTGCCCAAGCCCATTGGCTGGGCTGGTGGTGTAGTTCCCCAGGCTTATAGTCTAGGGAACTTCAACTTTCCTTCCCTGGAGCTGGAGTCTGAGGTCGCTTGGGAATTCATGATCACCACGTTAGTCATACAGCTGACCTAGGTCACTGAAAGCCTAAAATGTAGTGATGATTGTGTGCCAGATCTGTTTGTGTGTGTGTGTGTGTCACAGCCATGGTAGTGTGATACTGGAGATCACCTTCACTCCCCTATCATTTTCAGAGCATTTTCTGATTGATTCCTCTATTTGATTGGTTCATCCTAGGCAACTAATAGAGTCCACTGGATTTCAGGGGAGTTTGGGGGGTGGGTTTTAAGTCTGGTGCACAGTCTGACCCAAGCCTTAGTTGCTGCTTGGAATGAGAAGGCTGTTGGGGCTTTGGATCAGATCTCTCTCCTTTTGAGGATCCCTTGGATTACTGAGAAGCTGAGAAAGATGAAGTGTGAGAATATATGCCTAGAGAACCAGAGAATAAGGGGTGAACCCAACCGAGTATGAGTTAGAGCCAGTATTCAGTATTCACTACACCCAACGTACGATATTAAGGGCAGCAAAACATCCATATTTTCCCATCCTTATTGAATTTACAGATAGCTGCCCATCATTCCTGTTTAGAATAATTGAAGTTTTTCTTCAGGAATATATGAAGCTTCTTTTCAGATAAGGTCAGATTTACTCCAGATTGGACTTCTGCCTTGAGGCAGGTCCTGTAGAGATAACTGAGGCCAAGGCCAAGGTCAGGGTTCTTGGAATTGTTACCATGGCCACTTATGTACTGAATCCATGTTCCTCCTGATTAGCTAAAGTTTCCAGGGAGACAATATGCAGTTGCATACCAAAGGTAGTGAATTCATCCTCGAGAGTGGGTGTGGTCCTGCTGTTACTAAAAGAGGGAACATCTTATCCTCCCATCAAGATGCCATGGCTAGATCCAACCATTTTAGATAACTTTTGACCTATCTGGATTATCTGAAGGTTTCAGTTGGGTTTCAGATCTGGAATGGGTCTGAAATGGCATCGTTCACTTGGAATGATCTCTTGCAGAAGTGGGATGGGAGAAGGGCATCCATCTTTAGTCTTATCTCTCAGCAGTCTTTGACATCATTGACCATGGTATTTGTCTGGACTGACTTCAGGGGATAAGAATGAGAGGCACAGTTATATGCTGGTTCTCCTCTTTCCTTCAGGATTAGTTCAGTTGGTATGTACGGAGGATGAGAGAACTATTCTACAGCCTCTTCTCTGTGGATTAACATAGGACTTCGTGTGCTTCTCCCTCCTGTTTAACTTCTACATGAAACCACAGTATCTACATCTCTGCCCCAGGCCAACCAATGATACCGTGTAGGTTTTCTCAGTGTCTGGAGGATGCGTAGGATCTGGAGCTGTGGTGTCGGAGTAGTTAGAATGCAGTACAGGTAGTCCTTGATTTACAACAGTTCATTTAGTGACCATTCAAAGTGACAACGACACTGGAAAAAGTAACCTAGGACCATTTCTCACACTTAAGACCATTGCAGCATCCCCGTGGTCACGTGATCAAAATTCAGGCGCTTGGCAATCGGCTTATACTTATGACGGTTGTAGGGTCCCGGAGTCATGTGATCACCTTTTGCGACCTTCTGACAAGCAAAGTCAATGGGGAAGCTGGATTCACTTAACCATATTGCTAACTTTTAACAACTGCAGCAATTCACTTAACAGTTGTCACAAGGAAGGTCGTAAAATGGGGCAAAACTCACTTAACAAATGTCTCATTTAGCAACAGAAATTTTCGGCTCAATTGTGGTCGTAAGCCGAGTAGTACCTGTATCGCAGGCTGACTTTGTCCACTGCCAGGAGTTTAATTCTCACCAGCTCAAAGTTAACTCAGACTTTCATCCTTCTGAGGTCGGTAAAATGAAGACCCAGATTGTCGGGGGCAATAGGCTGACCCTGTAAACCGCTTAAAGCACTGTGAAGCAATGTGAAGCAGTTGATACAGCATGTCTAAGTGCTGTCGTTACTATTGCTGTGTGGGAATCTGGATGAAAAAGAAAGGCTTCAGCTCACCCCTGACAAGAATGAGAAGCATTGGGTTTTAGGGTCCCCTGGATCAAACAAAACTGATGTTCAGGCTGGGGCCTTTCCTGGATTCACAGCTCCCACTTGCTCTTCCTGAGGAGTAAGTGACAGTGACTTTGAGAGCTTTTGTACAACTTCCTTTTAGCGTACCATTTGTGGCCCAGGAAGCACTGTTCACAGTCTCTCACAACTTAGTCACCTCCTGGGTGGATCACTACAACTCACTCGACCTGCGGCTGTCCTTGAAGGCAATCTAGAAACTTCAGCTAGTCCAGAATGCACCAGAATGCAGTTATATGTGTACCTTAGTGCACACGTATTACACCTCTGCTCTGTAACTGACTGCCAGTGTGCTTCTGATTGGAATCCAAGTGCTTGTTATCTTTGATAAATCCCTCCCTACCATGGAGTTGCATTATTTGTGGGACCACCTCACCCTAATTATTTCTACCCTCCCCAGCAAGACTGATGTAAAGGACACGCTCCTTCTCTCCAATGCAGTCTAATGAGAAGCAAGCCGTTTTGGTCTCGACACCTTTAATTCTGGCACACTATGTGACCGAAGATTAGATTGGTCCTAACTCTGCTGGTCTTTCACAAAGTGCTGAATATCTGTAGGTGTTCCAGAGCACAGGGGTTGAAAAGTTAGAGGGCCTGCAAGGTGTTTTTGTTGATTGTTTATTGACTTTGTTTTCAGCTATCATTGTAGGTTTTTATCCTTTTGCTATTTTTTTCTTATTGCATTTAATATGTTATTAGCTGCCCAGAGTTGCATTTTTGAAGATTGAAAGTCATGTAAATCGATTAAGTAAATAAATAAAGTCATCTTAGTTGTTCACGCCATCAAGTGGCTCTTGAGAAGCTGAACCAATTGAATATTCCTTCATAGCCCATTAAAGAGAAAGCTGCAAAAACAGTTTTATAACACTGTACTTAAAGCCACTGATGGGATTACCTACCTCCAGGGATTTCCTATCCTAGCCAAACCCGCCTGCCACACTTTGAAGCCATTCCAATTTGCCCTCCCAGGTCTTCATTATGACCGTGAGAACCAGCATTGCCACTTCCTCCGTATAGTGGCTGATCAGGGGGGTTCCTTTATTTCTTCAATGCCATGTAATAATACCTTACAAAGGAAGAAAAAGGAAATAGGAACTGAATGGTTGATTGTTTTGGGGCTTCCAGTCAAAGGAGAACTCATTGCCTCATGGAGAGGAAAGAGAGGATATTTGCTGAGCAGCCACAAAAATGGTTATGGGGACAGTCAAGGGCCATCAGGAAAGGGATGTACTCATCTGATATAGAATTTTCCAGTATTAACTCTACCCATGGTGGCATTTATATGTGCCAATTATTTGGAGATGAGTTTGGATTGTAAGTGAACTCTTGAGCTGGGTTTATTTTCGATGCGATGTGCAGCAATGTCACATACAGTGCATTGCATCGTATCTTAACTGTTATCCATATTCTTGAAAGTATATGTAAGTTGAGGCCATCTCTTGATGTGACTTTCACTTGACCCACCTGCCCCCATTTAATTCTATACATTGCTCCTAGTGCAGATCATATCATACTTTCAAAATGTCCAATTTTTATGATTCTTTTGGCCACTTAGCTAAATTATTTACTGTTAATAGTTATTCTGCATAAAGAACATGTCTTTCGTATGCTTTGGTTCTCAATTTTGGAAGCTCACATTGAGTTTATTGTTTAGACACAAACTTTTAGCACCAGAGAAAGGCTTAGTTTACAGAAAACAGACTACCACTGTTCTCTCTCACATTCTGGTGAGAGAGAAATTGCCTGAGGATGGGCCTGTAGCAGAAGTCTGTAAGCTCAGAAGACTAAACCGCTGATCCTGGTGACCGATCCAGATTGGCTATGCCCCATGGATTTTAGATACTACATTAGTTTAATATAATGCCTTATAAAATAACATGTGTTTACTGCATTAGAGGCTACTGCTTTTTTATATTTTGAGTAATACAGCCAGGCAAACCTTTAAAAAGTAAAATCTTCACATTAAATCAATTCCTAAAATGTTGAAGCTATTTATATAAAGGTGAAGTTTATGTAGTTGTTTACATTTATACCCCCCTAAGAGTCTAATAGCTGTTAAACATAAATTGAAAATATATAAAAATACTTTATCCAGAAACAAATTACTTTCCACAAAGACCAAATAAAAGCGAGAGACTGCTAAAATTAAACAAAGAACAATTGATAATCAATGCAAGAAGCTTAAATGTCTGTCTAAAGAAAGTAGATTTTGCCTGCTGACTGAAGGCCATCAGAGGAGGAACTAGAGAAGCTGACTCAAAAGTGAATTTGGAACTTGGTGTGGGAATCAGTAAAGATAGATTGACATGGAATAGTCTAGACACTCAGAAACAAATGCTACCATTACCAAGAGCCAGTATGGGTTTGTCTAAAGTTATAAGGCCAATAACTCTACTCCAGTGGAATGACTAGTTTGGTGAATAAAAGAAACACTGTGTATTTTAATTGAAGTGAATTGGTAGTCATGATATTTCATATTATTGCATGATATTGCATGATATTGTTGTGGATAAAATGAATAAATGTGAGCAAGAGATTATTGCAATCCAGTGAATTTGCAACTAGTTGAACAACTATCAAATGATTCCTGCCAAACTTCATAATTCAGGTAAACCTGGCAAGCTTAAGTAAGATTAGCTCAAACTGCATGATATTCAGCTGTGAGAAATAAAGTCCTATATAGACAGGAAAACTCAAATGCATAAATTGGGAAGACTTTGTTTTGTGACAGTACACAGAAAGAGGATTTTAGAATTCTAATGACCTACTATAGAGTGTGAATATGAGCTAAAATATTAATGGGTTGGATTGACAGAAGCATTATATCCAAATCATAACAGATCATAATTCTGCATTGTTGACCTCTGCATTGTTGACCTCTGCATTGTTGACAGCAATTGAGTATTGTGTTCAATTCTGGGCATCCTACTGTAAAAAGTAACCACGTATTAAAGAAGCTAGAGAGAGTTCAAGGAAACTACTAAAGATGAGAAAGAATGTGAACATTAAAGCTTGAGAAAAGGTTAAAAGTTGCAACAGAAGACTTTGGTAGGGAAAAGACAGCAGTAGAGGGAATGGCCTATACTTTGTTGAAAGTTAGGCCAGGACAGTGAATTGGAATTAAGTGAATGAAGGTTGACTCTGAATATTATTTTATTTATTTATTTATTTATTTATTTATTTATTTATTTATTTATTTATTTATTTATTTATTTATTAAATTTGTATACCGCCCTTCTCCCGAAGGACTCAGGGCGGTGAACAGGGCAATACATATCAAAAACAAGATACAAAAATTAAAAACGATTAAATAAAATGCCCATGAATAAGTTAAAACACATTAAAAGTAGGTTAAAACACATTAATAAAACCCAACCCCATCCCATCAGGCCAGGCCAGCTTGTTCAAAAAGGTAGGTTTTGAGATCGCGCCGGAAGGAGCAGAGGTCAGGCGCCATCCGGAGCTCGACCGGAAGATGGTTCCATAAATCCGGTGCGCCTACAGAGAACGCCCTCCCCCTGGGGGCCACCAGTCGGTATTCTTTGACCGGTGGCACCCTGAGGAGGCCCTCTCTGTGGGAGCGTACTGGACGGAGGGAAGTTGATGCCGGCCGCAGGTGCTCCCCAAGGTATTCCGGACCCATGCCATGTAGGGCTTTGTAGGTCATTACCAACACCTTGAATCTCACTCGGAAGACAACTGGAAGCCAATGCAGCTCACGGAGCAGAGGTGTAACATGGGAGTGTCGGGAAACTCCCAACACAACTCTCGCTGCTGCATTCTGTACCAGCTGGAGCCTCCGAGTGGTCTTCAAGGGTAGCCCCATGTAGAGAGCGTTGCAGTAGTCCACATGAGAGGTCACGAGCGCGTGAGTGACTGTACATAAGGCATCCCGGTCTAGATAGGGCCGCAACTGGCGCACCAGGTGAACCTGGGCGAAGGCCCCCCTAGTCACAGCTACTATATGGTCTTCTAGAGAAAGCTGTGAATCTAGGAGGACTCCCAAGTTGCGAGCCCTATCTACGGGGGGTAATAACTCACCCCCCCATAGAGAGAGATGGGATATCCTGAATATCCCGAGATGCCGGTACACACAGCTACTCGGTCTTGTCAGGGTTGAGTCGAAGCCTGTTCCTCCCCATCCAGACCCGAACCGCCTCCAGGCAGCGGGACATCACGTCGAGGGCATCACTGGGGTGGTTTGGGGTCGAAATGAAAAGCTGGGTATCATCAGCATATTGATGATACCCAACTCCAAAACCACGAATGATCTCACCCAGCGGTTTCATGTAGATGTTGAACAGGAGAGGCGAGAGGACCGACCCCTGAGGGACTCCACAAGCGAGAGGCCTCGCGGTCGACCTCTGCCCTCCTGCCAACACCGACTACGAACGTCCCAGGAGATAGGAGGAGAACCACTGAAGAACCGTGCCTCCCACTCCCAATCCCCTGAGACGCCGCAGCAAGATACCATGGTCGATGGTATCAAAAGCCACTGAGAGGTCTAATAGGACTAGGACAGAGGAATATCCCCTGTCCCGAGCCCTCCAGAGATCATTCACCAGAGCGACCAATGCCGTCTCCGTGCTGTACCCGGGCCTGAAGCCCGATTGGTACGGGTCTAGATATTCCACTTCATCCAGAACCAGAGGGAGCTGATGCGCCACCACACTCTCAACAACCTTCGCAAGAAAGCGAAGGTTGGAGACCGGGCGAAAGTTATTTAACACAGCTGGGTCCAGGGCAGGCTTCTTGAGGAGAGGTCTCACCACCGCCTCCTTCAAGGTGGCGCGGAAACTACCCTCACTCAAAGAGGCAGATATAACCGCCTGGAACCAGCCTCGTGTCCCCTCCCGGGCTGCATAAGCCAGCCAGGAAGGGCACAGGTCCAATAAACATGTGGTGGAGCTCAGCCTCCCCATAATCCTGTCCACTTCCTCCGGAGTCACAGGATCGAACTCCTCCCAGATAACATTGACAAGACCGCCCGTGTCCTGATCGTCAGATTCTGCCCAGTCGGAGTCCAAACCGGTCCGAATCCGAGCGATTTTGTCCAACAGATGTTGACTAAACTCCTCGGCACGCCCCTGCAAGGGTTCCTCACTCACCTCCTGATTAAGGAGGGAGCGGGTCACCCTAAACAGGGCGGCCAGGCGATTATCTGCGGACGCGATAAGGGTAGCGAAGTAATTAGACCTCGCCACCCTTATCGCTGCGAGATAAGACCTAATATGGGTTCTTAGTCGCAATCGGTCGGATTCAGATCTCCAGGCCCCGTCTCCGACGCTTCATTCCCAGAGCTCCGCAGAGAACCATGGAGCCCACTGGGATCTGCGCCGGGTCAGGGGCCGCAAGGGTACAACTCGGTCAAGTGCCTCCGTGGCCGTCCTTTCCCAGGCTTCCACTAAGGCATCTGCCAAGCTGTGAGCAGAGGAGGCAGGTGGGGGCCCCAGTGCTGCCTGGAACCTCTCAGGGTCCATTAAGCGTCTGGGACGGAACCATCTAGTTGGCTCAACACACCCACGGTGGGGAGTGGCAAAACGGAAGACCAGCCGCAGGAGATGATGATCGGTCCATGACAGGGGCATAACAATTGGGGAGCCCCCACCAAGATCATCTAACCACCGTCCAGATACAAAAACCAAATCCAGGGTGTGACCTCCCACATGAGTCGGTCCATGAATTACATGCGTCAGGTCCATGGCCGTCATGGAAGCCATGAACTCCCGAGCTAACTTGGATGATCCTCCCAGGGATGGGGAGATTGAAGTCACCCAAACCCCCGAGAGGATATCAAGAAGCTCAGGCAGGGCTGCTGCTGCACGACTAGGCGAAAGGTACACCAGCAGCAAGCCCAACTGCGCCCTAGGACCACACCTCAGTAAGAGAGATTCACACCCAACTATCTGAAGAACGGTGGCCTCCTGCGGACATAAGGTCTCCCTCATAACCACAGCCACTCCCCCACCCCTACCCTGAGTCCGAGGCCGGTGTAGCACCCGGAAGCCTGGTGGGCAAAGATCAACCAGGGGGATACCACCCTCTGGGCCCAACCAGGTCTCCGTGATGCAAGCCAGGTCCGCATGCTCACCCTCGACCAGATCCCGGATGAGAGGAGCCTTATTAACGACGGACCTGGCGTTCAGGTACACCAGCCGGAGCTCAGGTGGCTGCACATCCTCACTCCCGGGGCCTTGGGGTGAAGACAGAGGGTTGGAGCGCCTCACCGCTAGTAGATAGTGGGGATGCCCTCCCGGATATCGATACGGCCCTCTGTTCATACACCTGCTCCTATTCCCTAACGTCGTGGGAATAGGTAATCCCACGACCCGCTCCGGAGCTCCGGAGGCAACTAACCCCGGCTCCCCCCCTACGCGATCTGTCCCAGGCCTGGCCTGAACAACGGTTGGTGGATTACCCCCCATTTCCAACCAACCACGACCCTCCCCCCTCCCTAACCCCACAAAAATTTTTGCTAAAAAAGTAACCAGGGGCCTCTTATTAAATTTAAACCTGAGGCCCCTGTTCCTGCCCAGCCATCTCTCAGGGTCCCAACAATCGTGCCCTTCATCAAGAGGCAGAGTGGAAAATGAGGCAGGTCGCACCCAGGATGGGGGGGCACCTCTGAGGGCGAACAGAACGGTACTAGGGTAACTAAGGCGCTTAATAATAATTAAATAAATCCAGCGGTCTACATTGGGCTATTTATTTATTTATTTTATTTATTTTATTACATTTATATACCGCCCTTTCCCGAAGGACTCAAGGCGGTTTACAGGGTGATTAAAAAACCAAGATACAAAAGTTAAAAACAAATTTTTAAAAAATTATATTTGTCCCTGCATAAATAAAACCCCAGTTAAAATTAAGATTAATTCTCAGCCTGGGCCAGAGAGCTCGAAGAGCCAGGTCTTCAGGTCCCGGAGGAATGAACGGAGGTCAGGGGCAGTCCTCAGCTCCACTGGCAGCTGGTTCCAAAGGGCAGGCGCCCCCACTGAGAAGGCCCTATCCCTGGGTGTCGTCTGCCGGCAATCTCTTACCGGTGGCACCCTGAGAAGACCCTCCCTGTGGGAGCGCACTGGACGAAGGGAACTTGATGCCGGCAGCAGGTGTTCCCTCAGATATCCCGGACCCAAGCCATTTAGGGCTTTATAGGTCATCACCAGCACCTTGAATCTCACCCGGAGGGCAACCGGGAGCCAATGCAGCTCGCGGAGTAGAGGTGTTACTTGGGAGTATCGGGAAACCCCCATCACAACTCACGCGGCCGCATTCTGCACCAGCTGAAGCCTCCGAGTGGTCCTCAAGGGCAGCCCCATGTAGAGAGCGTTGCAATAGTCTAAACGGGAGGTCACGAGCGCATGAGTGTGCGTAGGGCATCTCGGTCCAGATAGGGTCGCAACTGTAGGCAGCTAGGTAGTTAGAATAAAGTTAGAATAGAGATGTTAAAGAATATTGTTGACCTTGTCAAGTCAGGGCGGCAAAACATAAAAAACCATTAAGCCAAGCCCGTCCAAGCCAAGCCAAGCCAAGCCAGCTCTACTCTCACCCGAGCTGGCAACAGATATAAAGCCATGACAGTTCTCTCACAACAAATGGCGATACATCTGGGCAAAACTTGGCTAAAGACAACCGGGATAAATCCACCTCAGCTGATCTCTCACATCAGAGGGTGGATTGATAGTTAATTGTTCTGCCCTCTCACTGCAGACAAGTCCCAGTTCTGTCAGGGCCAATTCTTGGCCAACAATAACTCTTAAAGTTGCAGCTGATGCTCCATAAGCAAGAGAGAGACGGGGTGCCGGTCGGCTGCTCCGAAGCATCAGAGTTGGTTCCTAGCCGCCGTATCACACAGTATCTTGCAACTCCGAAAGAGGGGAAGGTCTCCACGGCACAAAACAGCAGTCCAACAGATGATCCAGGGCCTGGAACCATAACCATCTTAGTCGGGGGAAGGAAGGAGAAATCTCTTCGTTGCGGCATATACTGTGCTAGCTGAAACTCCGCCAGCTGAGACACCAGCTGAGACGCGTAGTAAAACAGCAGGCAAACCATGATCGCTGCTCAAAGAGCTCCCTACATCTCCACAACCAGCACTAATCAGCTGTTAATAGGCGGCAATTAGTTCGAATCGCCATATCATTCCCCAGTCTTAAAACTCCAAGGGGGGGAGGTCTTCAGGTGCAAAACAGCACCCCATAGTTGACACAGACCTCAAAATCACCATCTCAGTCAGGGGGGGAGGAGGAAGGGAGAAGGGGAGGTTTACTCGCTGCGGCAGCAAGCAAGCTGAAATGCCGCCAGATGAAAGTCGTGGCAAAGTAACAGGAGGTCTTCAGGCGCGAAACAGCAGCCCATAGATGATACAGACCACGAAAATCACCATCTCAGTCGGGGGGAGGAGGAATGAAGCGGAGAAGTTTCCTCGCTGCAGCAACACACGAGCCGAAACGCCGCCAGCTGGAAATCGCGGTGAGGTAGTAAACACATCCTCAATCACCAGCCCAGCTTCGCCAGCGCCACAACCAGTTCGAAGAGAGCCTTCACACCACGAAACGGTGCCCGGCAACCACACTACCCACACTCCATCCAGGAACAGCAAGTTCCTCAGCTGTTCAGCTGCTCAGCTGCTCAAACAAAAGCCCGTTGCGGAGCTCACAAACTCAGCTCCCAACCGCAGCTGCCATCACAGTAGCAACTGTGAGAGGGATCTTAGAAGGAACTTTCTGACAATATCTGCTTTTAAGCAACGGTTTACCTAGAACAGGGGTCCCCAACCACCGTCCGTGGACTGGTACCAGGCCGCGGCATGCCAACAGCCGGTCCACACAAACAAGCAAAGCCCCAGCCATGGGATGCAGGCAGTACACAAAACCATGCCCCCTCCAGTCCACGGAAAAACCTCTCTCCACGTACCCGGTCCCTGGTGTCCAAAAGGTTGGGGACCTCTGACCTAGAACTTTTCAAATGGAGGGAGCAGGGTTGGACTAGATCAGGGGTCCCCAACCTTTCCAGGCTGGCGGCCCGGAGGGCAGGAGGGGGAAAAGAGGGGATGGTTTTGTGAAAGGGGCTCACGCGAGTGAGGACCCAAACTCCCGTGATGCTCATGTGAGTGGGGCTGTGCATACACACATATGCACGCGCACCAACCTGCCACTCACACAGCCTCGTTGTGAATAGGTCACAGCCCGGTAGTGGGTTGAGCCCACAGATTGGGGACCTCTGGACTAGATGACTGATAAGGTTCCTTCCAACTTACTTACCCTTTGACATTACGTTTCCATGCCATGGCAAATGCTGTATTGTTTATATAGTAAATAATAAGTCTTTTTACTACAAAGGTTGGTTCAAGGATTGGTTCAGGGTTTTCTTGGAAAAAGCAAACACAGAAAAATTAATATAACATTGCATATGTTTAATTTGCTTTCCCTTTTTCTTTTTTTCTTCCAGACTTTTATAGTATTGAATAGAGGGAAGACAATTTTCCGATTCAGTGCCACCTCTGCCCTATACATTTTAACTCCTTTCAACCCTCTTAGAAAAATAGCTATTAAGATTTTGGTACATTCATATCCTTTTCAAATGGTTGGTAACAAATACTTTTCTCAAGATAACTATTACTACAACTTGTTATTTCATTCCTTATTTCTATATTGTTTATTGGGTTGAAAAGAAAGTTGTTGCACACTATTTAACTATAAAATGAATATCTAAAATTCATGGAAATGCTCAGGTAGATGTCCACAAAATACGCAAATAAGCAAATGGCCTCAAGAGCCAGGTGCATTCTGGGAATGAGCACTTGTGGTTCCACCGTGGAAAAATATGCCTGCTTTCACTTGTCTTTATGCAGTTCCCTGCTATGAAGTACTGGCCTGCAGTGTGAAAACATTTTCAGAATTGAGTGTTTTCTTATGCCAGGAATCTTCAAGAATTCTCATTTTGCTGTTAAGTTTAAGCTCCCAATTCTTTGATGGATTTCAAGCAAGGTCAAGAGTGTTTGAAAAGCTCTGAGTATTTTGTGTTATTATAGTCCTTGTACAGGTTTACTCTGTAGTAAGTTCAGTGGATTCCAAAGATTCCTAAGGTAAGTGATTACATAATCACAATCTAAATTATCTCTATATATTAAGTTCTTAGTTCTTAAAAATTGTCCACTATAAGTTATCAATGGTAAACTGGAATAGATTGCATCAAACCATTGTCATATATACTTGTAGTCCTCGATTTACAGTATTTTGTTTAATGAACATTTGAATTTACAACAGCACTGAAAAAAGTGACTTGTGACCATTTTTCACACATACGACCATTGTAGACTCCCCAGGGCCACATGGTCAAAATTCAGATGTTTAGCAACTAGTTCATATTTATGACGGTTGCAGTGTCCTGGGGTCATGTGATCACCTTTACAACCTTCTGACAAGCTAAGTCAATGGGGAAGCCAGATTCACTTAACAACCTTGTTGCTAACTTAACAACTGCAATGATTCACTTAACAACTGTGGCAAAAATGGTAATAGAATGGGGCAAAACGTACTTAACAAATGTCTCTTTTAGCAACAGAAATCTTGGGCTCAATTGTAGTCATAAGTCGAGGACTACCTATATATGTTGTTATATTTTTTCCACTAAATATAGATTGTATTATAAAGTCAGATAATAAGTCATTATTACTGGGGATATTTTTCTAGAAACTGGATGTTAGACATCTTTACAGGATGGCTGTTTGAAAAAAGCTGATAAATGATTGAACATGATACTTAAATATTCTAGTTCTTTGCATATGACATAAATAAAAAAATCCTGAAAATTTCTGCATTGTATGGTATATTCAACTTTATGTTTTCAGTGTGGTATGAATCATACTGGCCAGAAACTGATAGTTTGCAAGTTTGTTGGACAGTTTTGTCATATATATAGCCCAGTATTGACATTTATCAGCTAGATAAAAATAATAGAATATCATTAGGCAAAACATATTATATAGAACTGAGTACAAAGAATGTTTTTTTTCCATTATAAAATGCACTAAAGGCTCATCTACATGTTCTGCTTACTCCAGGGCAAAAACACCCTGCAACTATTTATTGAGGATGTGTGAAACCACCCTTGCCCACTACAAGGGCAACCTCTGCCCATCTTTGATTGAGTTAAAACTGAAATTTCCCACCTTCTGCTGGCATGCACAGTGGTATGAGATATGTCTCTGGGACTTGTTTTCATTTCATTGTAGGTGATGAAAGTAGGATATGTGGACATTCAGAATTCTGGTAGACTTGTCTTCAGAAATAGCTTAGTTGTAGATTACCCACGCAGTGCACCACTGCTTCACCAGCCTGTTAGTGAGTCAGTTTGGAAATTGGTTAAATCCTTTATCCCAGACCCCTAAACACATATCATCACTTCTGTATGCCCCCAAGCCTGTCCCAACAAGGAGATCTTCTACTGTCAATAATTGGCACCAAAGGGACTTCCGGTGGCGGCGCGGCACCGGAGACAGCCCTTTCGGGCTGCCCGCGGCTCAGATGTGTTATTTCCACCCGAAACAGCGCCGATCAGCTGTTCGGGTGGATTTGAAGCCCCCTCCTCGGGAGAAGAGGAGGGGGTGAGCCCCCAGGTAGGGGTTGAGTTCTCCGGGGCCGCCTGAGCTTAAAGCTTGGGCGGCTGAAGGATCGAACTCCCCCGTAGCCTGGGTTGCTCCCAGCTGGTCAGCGCCTCTGCTCCGTGATTTCTGGAGCGGAGCCAGGCGTTTGCGACCACCCCTGCCAGAAGGAAAGACTATGGAATAAAAGGAGCAGGCAGAGCGGTACAGGAGGAAAAGGTGAAGAGGACTTTTATTGCTGCTTTCTAGCTTAATGGATTTTATAAATTTAAAAGTGAAAGTGCGTAGTAAGTGAAAGTAAAGATGGCGGCTAAACCTCCTCCAAAAGCTCTTTGGAGTGCTGGAACTTCTCCGGTGCAACAGTCATCATTGCAAGCGTTGCTTCTTCCTGATGTATTGACACCGAAGGATTTACAAGATGCTCTTGGAAAATATGCCCAGGTAATTCTGGAAGCAATGGGTGATAAATTTGCAAAGATGGAGGAGAAGTTGGAGAAACTGGAGGAGAGAATAGAAGAGAGGATGGAAGAGAAGTTCAGAGTGATGAAGGTAGACATTTTGTCTTCAGTGTATAGAGTGGCTGAATGTGTGGAAGATTTGGATGAAAAAGTGGAAGATTTGACTCAAAAAAATGCCATATTAGAAGCAAAAGTACTGGAAAATGAAGATTTAAGAGACAAAATGGACAAAGAATTGAGTCTTGCTCAATATTACCAGATGCAGTATGCTGTTAGAATCAGAGGTTTAAAAGAGAATATTAAGGAAGATCTAAAGCAGCTGATTTCTGAGGCTCTGGAAGTAGTATTGAGTCAGCCAGCATCTGAAATAAAGGGAGGCATGGATAAAGTGTTTCGTGTGAATTCATGGATTGCCAGACAGAGAAAGCTACCTAGAGATGTGGTGGTTTATTTTGTAAAGAGGGAAATTAGAGACGAAGTTATTCAAGCTGCTTATGGTACTAAAGTCGTGATTGCTGATCAAGAAGTTTTGGTTCTAAAAGAAATTCCTCCAAAGATTTTAAGGAGAAGGAAGGATTTTACATTTTTAGTGCAAGAGCTCAAGCAACGAGATATAAGGTTCAGATGGGAGATTCCAGTTGGGTTGATGGTGATGTATGAAGGTAAAAGGTACCGTTTGACCACTGTGATGCAGGCGCGTGATTTTTACAATAACGTTTTAAAAGCAACCCCACTATCACTTCTGGAAGCTGCAAAGGGATCTGGAGAAGGAGAACACCAAGAGGCTGAAGATGGACAGACAGAGGAGAATGGTGCTGGAGGAGATCAAGCTACAACTTCTTTGGATGATTCTAGAGAGCAGAGGGTGACGTGTGCTGCTTTAAAACGATCAAAAAAAAATAATAAAAGAACAAGATCAGCAGAAGTCTATGGAATTTCCAAAATGTACTTACAGCCAAGTAGTGGGAGGAGCACGGCCTAAAAAAGATAGTCCTGTTTAAGCAGTGCTCCAAGAGCTTTGGGATGATATGCATGGCAACTAAATTTTTAACTTGGAACGTTAATGGACTAAATTCACCACAGAAGAGGAAGAAAGTTTTTTAATATTTAAAACAATTCAAGATAGATGTTATATGGTTGCAAGAAACGCATATTAGGGTTGTGGACCAAAAGTATTTATCGAACTCAAGGTTGGGCACGCAATTTGTTGCTTCTGCAATGAATAAGAAAAATGGAGTGGTTGTTTATCTTAAAAGTGCTTTAACAGCGGACTTAATTGAAGCAGATAAGCATGGAAGATATGTTATGATAGAGTTGCTGCTAGTAGGTAAAAAGATGCTTTTAGTTGGATTATATGCTCCTAATTAACAACAAGTTGACTTTTTTAGTTTATTTCATACAAAGCTTACCCAGTTGGATTATAAAATTTTTATTTTTATGGGGGGTTGGAATGGTGTTTTGGATGTTCAGATGGACAAGGCTGGAGCTTTTAAGCGCGTCCCAAGTCATGCTAGACTGCCTAAATCCTTTTTTGAAATGAAGGATGACTTGGAACTGCGAGATATTTGGTGTGAAAGACATTCGTATGAAAAGGATTATACCTTTTTTTTTTTCTGACAGACATCAATCTTTTTTTCAGGATCGATTTCATTTTGTGGACTAATGACTTTTTTTTAAGGATTAAGAAGGTGAAGATATGTGCAAGAACTATTTCTGATCATAGCCCAGTTTGGCTAGAGATTTATAAGGAGAATAAGGAGAAATTTTTTTTTTGTTTTTTTTATATATTCTATATTAATAGTGTTTGTAGTTATCCTATGTGAGCTAGAGAGTGATAGATTTTAGAGTCTATGGTTGTTAGCATATGGTTGTTTATGATTCTTTTTTTCTTTTTTATACCTTGTACTTAGCTCTGGGAAGTCGGGGGGGGGTGGGGAGGGGGGGAGGGGTAAGGAGGGAGGGATAGGGGAGGGGTAGGGGGGACTGTCAAAGATAAAATGTATGATAAAACTTTTCAATAAAAAAAAATAATCGGCACCAAAGGCGGCTTTCTGTATTCTCTATATTGCTTCTTATGTGAACAGACTCCTGATTGGGGGTTTCATTGCTAAGGCAAAACAGGGGTTGGAAATGCAGTTAGGACTTCTTCCACACTGGATATTAGCATTTCAGTGCAAATCCAAAGTTTTTTGTGCTACCATTTAACCAGGATAGTGCAGTATAGTAAGTAAATGCTAATGTTTTAATATTAATTTTATTAGTAGTTACATTTTGGCTTAAACCAGAAATATCTAAATATCAGGACTTCTTTTTCTTTTCTGGAGGAGATCTGCATTCCTCCCCAGTTGTAAGCAAAGGTATTCAGATGGTGAGGCTGCAAATAATGCATAAGAATAAGTACGGTATGTATGTATCATAGCTCTTTCTTCAAAATGCATTGCTATTAAAACCATGTTGAAAATTAATTGATTACATGCCATCAGTGTGATGTCAACTCTTGCAGGCATATACAGTAGATAGAACTTCTCCAGGATGATCTGTCCTCAGTCTGGTGATCCAGAGTTCCTAGCGATGCACAAATTGTTGATGTAATTAAATCCATCTCTACCTTGCTGGTGGTCATCCTCTTCCTTTCTTCTAATTTTTACAGTATTATGGACTTCTCAGAGGAGTTGGGTCTTTCCCTAATATGTCCAAAGATTGGTTGTAATTTGAGCCTGATCATTTGTGCCTGGAGTGATTTGTTCAATGATCCATTTGATGGTTTTCTTGGCTATCCATGTATTCACAGGAATCTTCTCCAACATCAAACTTCAAAAGCACCAATATTCTTTTTATCCTACATTTTATCCTACATTTTATCCTACATAAAGTCCAACCTTTGCTTCCATAAAGTATCATAGGGAATAATATTGCCTGCACAGTTCTGATCCTTGTAGGCAGTGCTTTTTTTGTAAAAGAAAAAGGTGCCGGAACTCACACATGTCATACAACCCACCTTGCCTACCCTAGAAGGTTCCATCCAAAAAAGGTGCCGGAACTCCGTTCTGAGCGTTCTGTGACAAAAAAAAGCCCTGCTTGTAGGTATAAACAAGACACAACACAGAATATTTCTTCCAAGGCCTTCATTGTGTTTCTACACAGATTGTAACATGTTTCTTGAATGTTGGCTCTTTAAATGATTGATAGATGAGATCTTGTGGGGGTTCCCATTTTCCTAGCATATTCTATAGGTTGACACAATCAACACAACTGAAGATCTTTCTACAACCAGTGAAGCACATACTGGCTTTTTTCCTGGTAATCTTTGGCTTTCTCAATTATCCATTAAGTGTCAGCAATAATGTCCCTTGTTCCTCAGCCTTTTCTAAAATCAGCTTGAACATCTGGCATCCCCCTTTCCATATAGGACTCTAATCTGTGTTTGGAAGATCATATTCTCTTGGTACGTGAAGTAACAGATATTGTGCAAAGGTTTGCATTGTTTCTTTGGTATTCATATACTGTATAGACTGAAATTGACCTCTTCCATCTGTTGGCTCTTGTGTTGGTCCTCTTGATTTGCTGGCAAAACTGTCTATAATTTTATATTTATTGATTTTGGAAAATGTTATTAGATATACCTTTTATATATTATGATGGTTTTTTTGTATCCAGTTTAGTTACTGAGTCTTTATTCCACCTGCATCAGTTTATTAATGATACCTTTTGCCCATTTCTAAAAATGAAATCAAAACAAATGTTCAGAGGTTTGTTGTGGAATAAAATGGAACTTTCTTTCATTTCAACTGCTTTTATATATGATATAATCCTAAAACTTTAGAAATATATATATACATTGTCCCTTAATTGTAACTATATTATGGGACATATATATTTAATTAAAACAGACAATCTGTTAAGACGTATTTACTTATCATTGTAAAAAACATTACTATATGTTCCTTAATAATACGACTCACATTATTCAGCATGCTCATTATGTGCACTATTTTGACCAACTGCGTATTTATGACCCTAAGTAGCCCCCCTGAATGGACAAAGAATGTAGAGTAAGTGCAATATTATTCTTAATTGCATGTTTAAATGTGTTTCTGAGGGATGTAGAAGACCTAACAGATTGAGCTCATATGCATGCTCATATACAATGTACATATAGCATAGCTGTGATCTAGTGAACTTCAATAAGCAAAAATCTGCATGCATCCAACTGACTGATCACTTTCCATTCCAAAATCTTCCTGTTATACTTCACAAACTCTTCCCACAATGTATTCTTTAGCCTCACAAGATGATGTAGGGTAGAGAGTTCAGAAAATAGGCTAGACTGATTTATGGAGGATTAGCATTATTTTCAGGTGCAAAAATGGTACATTTGTGAGAGTAAAGAAAGGGCTTACCACCTTTATGTCATGTAAATTTTGAGTGGAACCAGGCCTCTTCTTATACTGTAAGTCTCTGCAGGCAGGAAGAATCAACAAGGCTTCTTGTTTTCATGCAATTGCATGCAATGCACAGGACCATCTCCTGATAGCGTATAATTTGATTTCTTCCCACACATGTGTTGCCTTAATGTCGGGGAAGTAAAGAGTAAAGCATGGGCTTTTTTCTATGGGTGCTTTTGATTTCTTCAATGATACAGGAAGGAGTCCCCATATCACCCTCAAAGGGGGGACTTGGTAAGATCTAGGATGGCAATTCTGACTTATTTGAGTATTTAAAAACCACTTGCATTAAGAGTTAATATGTTGTTTTGTTTTTACCAGATATACATTCACAGGAATATATACCTTTGAATCCCTTATAAAAATAATTGCAAGGGGCTTTTGTATAGATGGTTTCACTTTCCTCCGAGATCCTTGGAACTGGCTTGATTTCACTGTCATTACATTTGCGTAAGTTTTCCATTCCTTTTTCTCCCACCCTCTTTTTATTGACATATATTAATTTCAGCATATGTACTCCAACATAATATACAGGAGCATGGAGACTATTGTAATTAAAATGTGTTTTAATCAATCAAGGATAAAAACAATTTTATGACCAATACATTTTCAATAGTCCTAGTAAATCCAACTATTGAACTAATTTATTTTTTGCTGGGGAAAATAAAGCAGAGCAGATAATATATTCTTTTGTCATCGTTGTTATTTGTAATTACAATATATACACAATTATTGCTATTTTTTCCTTGCTTGTTTGATTTGAGGACAATAATAGTATTCTTTCCTTTGTAAAACCATATAAATACATTCATATAGTAAAGTAACTGGTACAGCAACTAGTAGTGTAGAATGCATGGTACATTAATAGATTTTCTGTCCAAGAAGCTCTTTCAGAAACTGTATATTTTGTCTTTCTAATAGAAAAAAAACCATTTTTTCAAGCACTCAAGATTATGAATTAAGTTTCTTGATGTAAGAATGGTTGAACTATTTTTCCCTTCTCTGCCAAGAGGCACAAGCTCTTGAGCTTCAATAGTAGTAAAAAACAGATTGAAGACTGATGTCTTTGTGATTTTAGAGCTGTGGGGAGGCAATCATTTGCTTTTTCTTAAAATGTTAGGTAAAACCTGGCATAGATTGAACCTAATTCTGATACATTCATACAGGCTGTAATGTCTGACCTAATATTGGGATGGTGATGATGATGATGACGACGACGACCATCATCCTTTCTCATTCATTTTTTTAAATATCTGACCTAATGAATAATTTTGGAGAATATGATACCTTGTTCATTTGTTGTGTCATTTGGGTTGATCAAAATAAAACCATTTGTTTTTCTAATGGACCAATATAGCTTCTGTTGCTTTATATTTTTCTATTTAGTTTAGTTAGATCCATAGATGTTTACACTGAGGTCCCTGGGTACATGTTGTCCAATGTATAAACTGATTGTTGTTAAAAGCTCTTAATGGAAGATGTTGATATTTATTTTTCCCCTAAAGTTACCAAGGGGTCTTGATGAAGTCCCCAAGTAAGTACCCTGAAGTCTACCTCAATTCTGAATAACTGTGGTTTAATTCTACAGGTATATAACAGAATTTGTAAACCTAGGCAATGTTTCAGCTCTTCGAACTTTCAGAGTATTGAGAGCTTTGAAAACTATTTCTGTAATTCCAGGTAAGATGTAAGTGGTGTAAGGTGTTAGGTCCCTTGTACTTGTCCAACTGTTCCTTTTTATCCTGTCATTGTGTTTGTGTGTGAACTCCCCTATTACAGATATGTGACAGAGTTTGTGGACCTGGGTAATGTCTCAGCATTGAGAACATTCAGAGTTCTCCGGGCATTGAAAACAATATCAGTCATCCCAGGTGAGAGCTAGGTTAAACCCAGAGGCTGACTTTTTAGAACTCCATGGAAGATGAAAATACATTTTTTTTCACCATAAGCCTCGTTGCTTGCTTATTCATTTAAAAGAACAAAGAAGAAAAAAGCAGGAATCATGTGTTGAAAGAAATTAATCTTGTGATCCTTTGCTTTTTGCCATTTGCTTGTTCATTTTTGAAATCAGCCTTTGCGTTTAACACATTGTTGCATGACATGCTGCAGAACACGGCCTGTGTGATTTGCATCATAGAATGTCAAGCTTTAAGGTCAAGCTGTGACAGAAGCATAATCATGTATTCTTGGTTTAGCCATCTGTTTTTTTACCTGCAAAATGGAAAATTATGTTTCTCCTTTGTAGTTTAATGGAACTAATGTCTGAATTGTTATCTGGCATCATGAAATAGTTGAAATTAGTCAACTATAACAGAGTAAGACATGTAAGAGGGGGAGAGAAAGAGAGTGTGTGCATAAGAGACTATTATTTTTCCAGTTCCATTTTTTCTACCTTAATTTGATTCAAGGGAAGAATAAGGTGTTATAAACCTGATGGTTTGGGGCAAGAGAAGTTGGCAGTTAAAAAAAAGCCATTAATCCATTCCAATCCATATGCCTAAACGTGTTAATGCTGGAGCAAGTTTCATTGATAGCCATAGCCCTTATTTTGGTGCAACGTGCTTAGGCTTAGCGTGATTGGAAAATTTCCTCTGTGAGGGAAAAGCATGATAGCACACGCACTTGTTTTATCATTAAAACAAGTTATTCTTCTTTTAATGAAGCACAATACATTTTCATCCACAATTTCAAGGAGCATAAACTTCTGGGCCTCATCCTCACAAAATACATTGTCACAAGTGACAAACCATTTAAAAGGTTAGTTCACAAACCAACAGGGCCATTGATTTGAGCTTCTGCATGAGGGTTTCTTTAACATTACTGGGATCACCATTTTGTTGTTTTTTCATCTGTCTTTTCAGTTGTTCTCAAGATGTTCTTCTGCTTCCAGGTCTGAAGACAATTGTGGGAGCTCTCATTCAGTCTGTGAAGAAACTATCCGATGTGATGATTCTGACAGTGTTTTGTCTGAGTGTCTTTGCTCTCATAGGACTCCAACTGTTCATGGGCAACTTGAGGCATAAATGTTTGTATTGGAATCCACCAAATTCTACAGATTCTAATGATACTGATCTATTTAATACTACATTTGGAGAAAACAGTACATTGAATAGTACTCCATTTGACTGGAAGGCATACATAGAAGATGAAAGTAAGAATATATTTTCTTTGTTTTTTCTAATGGCATTCCTTGATATTGCACAATTATGGTTCAGATTTACTGACACAATGAGATGGTAGCTGCTATACTTTATCAAACTATGAAATATTGTCCATGTCCATCCTCCCTGGCTTGATTTAGCTGATGTTCTCTATTGTCTTAAATTTCCCATTGTAACTGATGTCTCTTGGAAGATTATATATTTTATTTTTGAAAAACATGTCAATTTTCTCATGATAAACATTTATGCTAGGGTAGTTTGCCATGCCATTTAAAATCAGAATGAAAATACATATGCAATAGAATAATTAAATAGTGAACTGTCAAAATGAAAAACCACTGCGGCGTCCCCCCCCCCAGTACATTAATGATACCAACTGTGTGAAAAGTAAGGAAAAAGCTTGGGTGAGACAGAGATCTAGGACTGCTGTTTTGAAAATGATGAACCCGTTGAACAACCAAGTTTATTTATGGCGATATTACAGTTGATCAAGTTGATCTCGCCTTCAGCAGCATTATACAGTCTCATAAAACTCTGTCCATCTACATTTCCTCCAAATGAGAATAGATTGAGAGTGTAAGCAAATCAATTATCTAATGTCATTTCCAAGTATGTGGCTTCGTATGAACTAGAGAGCCAGGTACCCTATCATTCATCAGACTTCCTTGGTAATCTTGGAAAATTTTGCATCTTGCTAACTAATCTGTTTCATTGGCACATTAGAAATTTAAAAATCGGTGACGTAGGCTTTCTATCGTCAGCCTGCACAGTAGTGTCACATACTACAGCGCAAGCATGCGCACACAATCAGAGTAAAGATTTTATTCACTTCTTGCTCCTCATTTCTATCTGTTTCCTCCTCCCTTGTATTCTCAATGCTGGGCAATAGAGAGGAGAAAATGATAGCTCACTAATCTTGGTGGACTGGACAGCTGTTATGATAAGGGCCAAAAGATTGTGAATGTCAAAGGAGGCCAAATCCAAATAAATTTCCTGTATATTAGCACTTGCAAGTGATCCCTAAGCATCCATTGAGGAGTTTAGGGTATTAATTAGTCTTTTTACCAAAGCAGGAGATCCTGCTTTAGAAATACTGCTTCTCCTGTTTTATGAGGAGTTTCAGTTTCTATCCATAGCTATATGCTGTGGTTCAAAATATTGATTATAGTTGCCCTTAGTGTTCTTTTATCATGCTTTTTCTCACCATATTTGAAGTAGTTTCTATGATTGTTTCAATTATGCAGGTGAAACTCGAAAAATTAGAATATCGTGCAAAAGTTCATTTATTTCAGTAACGCAACTTAAAAGGGGAAACTAATATATGAGATAGACTCATTACATGCAAAGCTAGATAGTTCAAGCCGTGATTTGTCATAGTTGTGATGATTATGGCGTACAGCTCATGAAAACCCCAAATCCACAATCTCAGAAAATTAGAATATTGTGAAAAGGTGCAATATTCTAGGCTCAAAGTGTCCCACTCTAATCAGCTAATTAAGCCATAACACCTGCAAAGGGTTCCTGAGCCTTTAAATGGTCTCTCAGTCTGGTTCAGTAGGAATCACAATCGTGGGGAAGACTGCTGACCTGACAGTTTATTTATTTTATTTTTTTATTTTTATTCCATTTATATCCCGTCCTTCTCCGAAGACTCAGGGCGGCAGAAAACCATCATGGACACCCTCCATAAGGAGGGAAAGCCTCAAAAGGTAATTGCAAAAGAAGTTGGATGTTCCCAAAGTGCTGTATCAAAGCACATTAATAAAAAGTTATGTGGAAGGGAAAAGTGTGGAAGAAAAAGGTGCACAAGCAGCAGGGATGACCGCAGCCTGGAGAGGATTGTCAGGAAAAGGCCATTCAAAAGTGTTGGGGACTTTCACAAGGAGTGGACTGAGGCTGGAGTCAGTGCATCAAGAGCCACCACACACAGACGGATCCTGGACATGGGCTTCAAATGTCGTATTCCTCTTGTCAAGCCGCTCCTGAACAACAAACAACGTCAGAAGCATCTTGCCTGGGCTAAAGAAAAACAGACCTGGTCTGTTGCTCAGTGGTCCAAAGTCCTCTTTTCTGATGAGAGCAACTTTTGCATCTCATTTGGAAACCAAGGACCCAGAGTCTGGAGGAAGAATGGAGAGGCACATACTGCAAGATGCTTGAAGTCCAGAGTGAAGTTTCCACAGTCTGTGTGGATTTGGGGAGCCATGTCATCTCTGGTGTTGGTCCACTGTGCTCCATTAAGTCCAGGGTCAACGCAGCCGTCTACCTTCATGCGTCTTTCCGCAGATGAGCTTTATGGGGATGCTGACTTCATTTTCCAGCAGGACTTGGCACCTGCCCACACTGCCAAAAGCACCAAAACCTGGTTCAATGACCGTGGGATTACTGTGCTTGATTGGCCAGCAAACTCGCCTGACCTGAACCCCATAGAGAATCTATGGGGCATTGCCAAGAGAAAGATGAGAGACATGAGACCGAACAATGCAGAAGAGCTGAAGGCCGCTGTTGAAGCATCCTGGTCTTCCATAACACCTCAGCAGTGCCACAGGCTGATATCTTCCATGCCATGCTGCATTGAGGCAGTAATTGCTGCAAAAGGGGCCCAAACCAAGTACTGAGTACATATGCATGCTTATACTTTTCAGAGGTCCGATATTGTTCTATGTACACTCCTTGTTTTATTGATTGCATGTAATATTCTAATTTTCTGAGATTGTGGATTTGCGGTTTTCATGAGCTGTACGCCACAATCATCACAAGTATGACAAATCACGGCTTGAACTATCTTGCTTTGCATGTAATGAGTCTATCTCATATATTAGTTTCCCCTTTTAAGTTGCGTTACTGAAATAAATGAACTTTTGCACAATATTCTAATTTTTCGAGTTTTACCTGTAGCTATAGAGAAGACAAGCAAGTATAAAAAGCAGAAGGGCACAGATCCTGTTCCATAAATGAACACAACATTTACGGGGTTTGATTAGGATGATTCATCCAGCTGTTCAGGAAATAATTTATAACAATAGCTTCTAGGTCTTTGTTAGCTATAATTCCTTTTTTCCCATGGGAATAATCTATTTCTAGGAGTAATGAATATTTTGTAGGCACCTCTTTGATTATGTGCCATCATGTTGTTGTTGAATCTTAGAGACCACATAGATAAATATATTTTCTCCCTGACAAGCTATCCCTACCCTGGTCTTTCAGATCTTCCCACAGTGCACCTATTGCCACTGTAACTGAGTTTATCTACTTTCTTATTAGTTGCCCTCTTCTTCTATTTTGTTCTGCCTTTCCCAGCATCAGAGCCTTCTCCAGAGAGCTAGGTCTTCACATAATGTATCAGAAATAGGATAATTTGAGCCATTTGTACCTTGAATAAGGCCTCTAGGTTGATTTGTTCAATGATCCCTTTGGTTCATTTAGGGGTCTCCATGCTAGCTGCTAGCTGCATAAATGGGTTAGGAAGAAAAGGTCTTTAAAAAAATATTCATTCTTTGATTCTTGGGACTCTTCACCTGGTTTCTTTTTGCCTCTATATACCAGGCTGAAAAATGTCTAATGAAGTTGAAAATAAAAATGAAAAATGGTGGGAGGAAATTGGCCTAGCCCTAGTTCTTTATAAATAGTTCTTCAAAGTTTCTCACAACTTGGAATTAAGTATTTGGAGGATCCTACTGAGATTGAGAAGTTGGGAAAAGTCACTTTTCAGTCAAAAATCAAGCTTATTTGCAACTCAAGAAGAGTTGCACCTTCCAAATGGATTTACAAGAGCCAAGAGGACCAGATCTGCCTCTTAAGTGTCACTGCATTTAATTCTTAGGCAATAGTGACTTGAAAATATTCAGCTTGTCTAGTCTCTGAGTGCTTTTGCATAGTTTGGAGAACAATTTGAGTGCAGGCATCCTTGGCAGCTTGCTTCTGTGAAATTAAGCTTGCAAGACCTTCGTTGAATAACATTTGCAGGTGGAACCACTTATAGACAATAATAATTTTATTGGTTCCTGTGAGTTAATTTTACATCATGCCCTCATTTTAACCACTCAACCATGTCCAATTTTTATTTGAATTCCTTGTTCAGTCCTTTTGCACACACTACTGTCACAATTAGGCATTGTTACTTGGCTACTTTTTGGATAGGAACTGCTGGTAAAATTATTGCAGGAATGAAGGGTCATTGAGCAAAGTAGATATACTGTAGATTGGGTTAGGATTGCTAACTCTTTAATTTTTTTATTCACACAGATAATTTTTATTTTTTGGAAGGACAAAATGATGCTTTGCTTTGTGGTAACAGCAGTGATGCAGGGTAAGACTCGTATTAAACTTTCAAAATAGCTGCAGCAGATTTTGATATTGGCCTCTAGATTATAACCGATTTAACATACGTAAACTGTGTCATTATTTAAATATGTTGAACTGGAAATACATAGTTGATTGATTATGTGCCATCTAGTCATCTTCAACTCCTAGCAATCATATAGAGTTTCTCCATGAATAAAGAAATAATAAGAAATGAAAAAGAAGGTAGTAGTGTCATGAAAAATCCAGAATTCCAGTCTGTTTCTGAAGAAGCTATTTCCCATGCAAAACTGCCTCAATAATGAGAAAGAAGCAACAAGCATGTACATTATAGGGAGAAAGTAACTTATTTAGTATTTGAATATGAATTTATCTAATTTTATATTTTTAAGTAATTTATGAAGTGAAAGTCGGTTATTTTTCTCTGAATTTTGGAATGTAGTTGGCCAGGAAAAAGAGTGTTTATTGACCAAAACTCTGCACAGATAACCAGTTCATGAAAAATAATACAATGCATTATTTCAATTATTTGCAAAAAATGTGGACATTAAAATTGTAAACCAAAACAAATAGATTTGTACTTGAAAAATAAATATTAAGGCAAACTTTTTAAAAATATAACAATTTAATATGGGAATAGATAAAGTTGAATTTAGGAATGGAAACATGAGAAGCTGGGGAAAATTGAAATAGATAGATTCACTCATGCAGAGAAACATAGAATTAAAAGTTCCAGCTTGTTAAGAGAATGGGCAAAAAATGAACAGAAAGATGAGATACACCCCTCTGGGAAAGAAAATTGGGTCTAGTTCAGGGGTAGGCAACCTTGGCTCTTTTATGACTCATGGACTTCAACTCCCAGAATTCCTGAGCCAGCTTGGCTGTCTCAGGAATTCTGGGAGTTAAAGTCCACGAGTCATAAAAGAGCCAAGGTTGCCTACCCCTGGTCTAGTTCTTCCCTTTGTACTCAGCAAGCATGAATTCTAATATAGATGGTAGGTATTTCTCTAGTCCTAATTAATGCACATGTATTTATTTGTTTATTTCAGTCAATGTCCAGAAGGCTATTTTTGCATAAAAGCTGGAAGGAATCCAAACTACGATTATACAAGTTTTGATTCATTCAGTTGGGCCTTCTTGTCTCTCTTTCGACTGATGACTCAGGACTTCTGGGAAAACCTTTATCAGCTGGTGAGAGATAATTGTTTCAGTAGCAATATCTTAAGTATACTAATTTCAAAAGAATATTACACAAGTGATCCAAGCATAAGCGGCATGATGCTTGAGTATTACATTTGTATATTTGTTTTAAAATGTCAACCATTATTTTTTTCCAGACTCTACGTGCTGCTGGCAAAACATACATGATCTTTTTTGTCCTGGTGATTTTCTTGGGTTCTTTCTACCTGATCAACTTGATCCTGGCTGTTGTTGCCATGGCCTATGAAGAGCAGAATCAAGCCACCATGGAAGAAGCTGAGCAGAAAGAGGCAGAGTTCCAGCGGATGCTGGAACAGCTGAAAAAACAGCAAGAAGAGGCTCAGGTATATATTTTATAGGAAATAACTGACTTTTACTGCACAGTAAATAAGCTTATGGAGGAATATAGCAAATTGATAGAAGCCTAATAGAGAACTGCTATTCTTTAAAACACCGGTGAGAAACATGATTTTCCAGACATTGTTGATCTTGAACCACATTGCTCAGCCCAGCCAGCATGACAAGGGCTAAGAGTCTGTAGTAATTACATTCCACCATCTGGAAAGTCATGAAGCTAAATTGTACAGTTCTCATATTTGCCTACAGGGTCAGGAGTATCCAACAATACTTATACAATGTTATGCCTCCACTTTACTTGCAGAGAAAAACTCCCAAAATAATAATTCAGAGGCTAGAATGAAAAGGTTAAATTGGCTACAATTACCTCATTTACTGCCTGAAGTTTCCATTGAAAGAAACAGGAGATTTCAAATGCGTTCCACGTTAATGCTATAATCCACAAGAGTTAAAAGAAAGTAATATTCCTATGTACAACCTGGTATGCTCATATAAGACTGAAGGTAGTCCTCATTTAGCAACTACAATTAGTTCTGGCAAAATGGTCGCTAAGCAAATCACGTGATACAGAGAGAGAGGGGGAAATAGAAAGAGAGAGAGAGAGAGTGCAAAGATTGCTGGCTGCTACTATCTCATCTAGTTAAAATCTTCTTGTGCAGCAATGCCAGGGTTATCTCACTCCAATATGTATTATTATCAGGTACAGAAATTCGAGACTAAGTCTACACACTGATTAGAAAATGATTTTTAATTACTGTTTACTACTGTTGTACTTGTGAAAGGTCCCTATCCAAGACAGTTATTAAATGAGATTACCTGTACACATTGTTACAAAGCTTGGGCAAACAAATAAAGAATATTTGACTTAGGGAGAATTCAGCTATGTAATGGAGGCTGTTTGGGAGATGATGCGTTTCACTTCTTTCCTGCCTCAGTCCAGCAGTCTCTGCTTGGTAAAAGGATCAACTCTTTTTCTAGTACGAGGTAAGAGAGGAGCTGGGATAAAATGAGACTGGTAGATGATCCAAAACTCTCCCTCTGGATTTGTGGACTGAGAGTGTTCTCAGCCTGCTTAAGAAGAGATATATATTCTCTCTCTGTTTGCAGTTTGTGCAAGTTGCAGATACAGCCGTATTTTTCCCTGGAAGCAAGTTGCCTTTGTTTTAATAAAACATTTGTTACCTAAGTGTCCATTGGGATTGTAATAGGGCAGCTGGTTTACATAGTCCTATATGTATATATGCAAAAGGATATACTTTATGTACATATACTCCAATCTAAATATAAGAAAGCTGTGGAGATTGTGCAGGATTGCACGCACCCCGGAAATGATCTCTTTTAGCTTCTGCCTTCTAGAAGGAGGTATAGGGTCATAAAGACCAGGACCAGCCGCTTGAGAAATAGTTTTTATCCAAAAGCGGTTTTGGCTTTGAATGCAGCAGAATGCAGTTTCTGAGAGGACTTCTGTATTTAGTTTTTATAGTGTTAGAGTGTTTCTAGGGGTTAAATGTGTATATGTGGGGTGGGTGGTATGTTGATATGTATTTTGTTGTTTTTGTTGGGTTTTGTGGGGTTGATGTGGATTTTTCAATTTCGTTGTTCTGTATGGGACAATGACAGTAAAGATTATCGTATCGTATCCTACAGGGAGTTAAAAAGTGCTTGCTTCTTAATAAATATGTATTGGATTTCAATCTTAGTAATTTACTAAGGGCCATTTTGACACAGGCCTATTCATGGGCAACTATTAATCATTGTTGCCATTGCCACTTAGCTGGAAGTAGAAAGTAAGTTATCATTTTAATTTCCAATTGTCCCAGCCCAGGTGTTTGTGACAGAAGGTTGAATTGGCTTTCCTATTGTTTTGTATTGTAACCTGGAATTGATTTTTGTGACCTCAGCCATTTGTGATGTGGTTTGTGGTTCTAATTATTGGTTGGTTTTAATTCTTTTTTTTAATTGAAAAGTATTATAAAAGTTACAATATAAACCCCAAAACCAACCCACCCTAACCCCCCCTCCCTCCCCCACTTCCCAGAGCTGAGTACAGGGTTACAAATATAATAATCCTAATCTAACTAACATTAACCAACTATATAAATAACCAAGTCCATAATGCGCTTTAACTCCCCTTTAACATAAATATAAACAGATTAAAAGTAAACATAATAATAATAAAAACATAAACAAATTAATATCCTAATTATTAAACAATACAATATCCAAGTTGTTAAACAATACTAATACTAATAATAATAATAATATCATATAATTAAAACTAATAAAAATTCCATTATAATAAACTATTAATAATAATAATACTCTAAAATTTACTCATAGGCTAAATGGAACTTTTTAGTCCCATATTTATTCTGAATATATTCTATCCATCTTCTCCAGACTGAAATGTATCTTTCTTGTGAATGATCCTTCAAATAAGCAGAAATCTTAGCCATTTCTGCTAAATTTGACACTTTGAGCGTCCATTCTTCTATAGTAGGCAAGCATTCCTTCTTCCAATATTGCCCTACCAATAACCTTGCAGCTGTTATCAAATTCAACATCAAGTTAGTTTCTTTAGTATCACAATCTGTAATAACACCCAATAAAAATAATTGTGGAGTAAACTTTATCTTTCTCTTGAAAATCTTTTGAATGTTCCACCAAATCTTAATCCAAAAAGCTTTTATATTTCTACAAGTCCACCAGATATGAAAATAAGTAGCATCCAAACTGCCACATCTCCAACATTTGGGCTGTAAATTAGGATACATACAAGACAACATTTTAGGATCCAGATGCCATCTATAAAACATTTTGTAAAAATTTTCTCTTAAATTTTGGGCCTGGGTAAATTTTACATTTCTAACCCAAATTACCTTCCATATATCCAATGGAATCGGTTCTTGAATATTTTGGGCCCACTTTACCGTACAATCTTTAACTAATTCCATTTCCGAATCCAAATCTATTAAAGCATTATAAATTCTCTTTATATGCGCTCGAGTTTGATCTTTAATCTGTTTTACAAAATTCTCATCCATTAATGTAATACCAACCTTTTGATCTAACTTCCACCTAGCCAACAATTGAGTATACTGAAACCAAGACTGTACAATATTTTCTTGCTTTAACTCAGCTAACGATTTTAATTGCCAATCATTCCCTACCAATCTAAGTAATTCCTTATAAGAAATCCTATCCAAATTCACACCCATAGATACACCCTCTATCGCGTGTCCAGGAATCCCCCAGATTGGTATTTTATAATTTAACTTATAATAATACTTTTTCCAGACACGCAATAAAGCACTTCTTAAAATATGAGATTTAAAAGCCTTGTCAACTTTTTTTATCATAAATTAAGTATGCATGCCACCCATATAATAAGTCCCATCCCTCAAGATGAAGTATACTTTTATTTGTTAAATTAAGCCAATCACTAACCAATCTTAAAACCACTGCATCATAGTATAATTTCAAATTAGGCGCCTTAAGTCCTCCTCTTTCCCGTGCGTCTTGTAAGATCTTAAGTTTAATTCTTGGTTTTTTTCCTGCCCAAATAAATTTATTATTACCCTTCTGCCATTCATCCAAATTGGCATCTTTTTTCAAAATAGGTATCATTTGAAACAAGAAGAGAAACTTTGGTAGAACGTTCATTTTAACAGCTGCAATTTTCCCCAACAAAGATAATTGTAATTTTTTTCAATTGTTTAAGTCCTTTTGTACTTTTAACCATAATGTCTCATAATTATTCTTATACAATTTTACATTAGAAGCTGTAATATATACTCCCAGATATTTAACCTTTTTCACTATTTCAAAACCTGTCAATTTAACTAACATTTCCTTTTCCTTCATAGTCATGTTTTTAGATAATATTTTAGTCTTGTTATTATTTACCTTAAAACCAGAAACTTTCCCATACTGAGTTATAACTTCCATCAAATCTATAACCGAATGAATCGGTTGAGATAATGTCACAACCAAGTCATCCGCAAAAGCTCTCAACCTATAAACATTCTGTTTTATTTTTATTCCCTTTATTATAGTTGATTCACGAATTTTGATCAGTAAAATCTCCAATGTTAAAACAAACAAGAATGGCGATAGTGGACATCCCTGTCTTGTACCTTTTTCAATTTTAAATGTCTCTGTTAAACCCCCATTAATTATGATTTGTGCCAATTGTTGATATATAGCCCTAAGAGAATATAAAAATTTATCCCCAAAATTCATTTTATGAACAACTTTCAATAAAAATTGCCAATTCAACTGATCAAAAGCTTTTTCAGCATCCAAAAATATCAATGCCGCAGGGACTTGGTTGTTCTTATCCAAATACTCAATTAAATTAACAATTTGTCTTACATTATATTTCATATATCTTCCAGTTATAAATCCAGACTGATCACTATGAATCATTTGCTTCAAAACTTGCATTAATCTATTTGCCAATATTTTTGAAAAAATCTTACAATCTGTACTCAAAAGCGATATAGGTCTATAATTCTTAGGCTGGGTAATCAGGATACTATTAAAAAGTTCCTTTAATGGTTCTATCATCTTCTACAGATAATATTTTATAATAAATTGCTGATAATCCATCTGTACCAGGAGCCTTACCCACTTTTAACTGTTTAATTGCTAAAATAATTTCCTCAGAAGTAATTAAACAATTCATCTCCTTTCGTTGTTCATTTGAAAGTCTAGGAAAATGTGCTGCCTGTAGGTACTTATCTATATCTAAAGCTTGTATATTTTCACTAGCATATAATTTTGTATAAAAATCTAAAAAACTCTTTTTAATCAACTTTTGTTGATATACCTCTTTACCTTTATATTCTATTTTCTGTATAATACGTGATTTCTGTTTCTTCCGTAATTGATAAGCCAACCATTCCGCCGGGACCTGAAGACCTGGCTCTTCGAGCTCTCTGGCCCAGGCTGAGAATTTTTAATTTTAATTTTAACTGGGTTTTTATTTTCTCTCAGGGTTTCATTTAATCTTTTTTAATTTGTTTTAACTTTTGTATTGATTTTCTTTTAAATATCCTGTAAACCGCCCTGAGTCTTTCGGGAAAGGGCGGTATATAAATCTAAATAAATAAATAAATAAATAAATAAATAAATAAATAAATAAATAAACCACCTACCAGGCTTGTTTGCATTACAAAACGTATTATGTTTCGCATAACGCAAATTAGTTGCAATCTGATCAGCCATTAACATATTAAATTGCTCTTTCAACATATTTATAGAAACCTTTAATCTATTATCTGATGGGTTCAAAATAAAAGCTTTCTCCTTCGATTTAATCTCTTCTTCAAGCTCTTTACGTTTTTGCATCTGCTTACGCCTATATCCATTATTCATATGAATCAAAATCCCTCTCATATAAGCTTTACTAGCATCCCAAACCATTGTCATCGAAGTGCCTTTATGCATATTCAAAGCAAAAAAATCTTTAAAATGTTCTCTACATTTCTGCGAAAGCACCTCATATCTAAATAAATTTTCGTTCAATCTCCAAGATCTTCTGTTCCCATCTTCAGCAAATAACTCCAACCATACAGGGCTATGATCCGACAATGTTCTAGGAAAGATCTTAGCATTCTTGACCCTGATCAGTAGTAATAAAAAAAATCAATTCTGGAGAATGATTGATGCCTATCCAAAAAAAAGTAAAGTCTCTATCTTCCACATTCCGTTCTTGCCAAATATCTCTAAATTCCAAATCATCTTTCAAATCAAAAAAAGCTTTAGGTAATTTAGAATGATTAGGAGAATTTTTGAAAGATCCCTTCTTGTCTTTACTTGAGTCCAAAACACCATTCCAATCACCCATCATAATAACAGATTTATAATCCAATTGAGTTAGTTTGTGATGTAAAAACTTATAAAACTTTTTTTTGCTGTTGATTAGGGGCATATAATCCAATAATAAGAACTTTCTTGCCTTGTAGCACTAGTTCAATAATAACATATCTTCCTTGTATATCAGATTCAATTAATCTAGCCAATAAATCTCTTCTTACATAAATAACCACTCCCCCTTTTTATCTGGGGCAGAAGCTATAAAATGTGATCCCAACTGAGAACTAATCAAGTACTTTTGATCTTTGCAGCAATATGAGTCTCCTGTAAGCAAACAATGTCATTTTTATGTTGTTTCAAGTAGTGAAATACTTTCTTTCTTTTCTGTGGTGAATTCAGGCCATTAACATTCCATGTCAGAAGCTTTGCCATCCTTAGTGGCCTGGACCCTCTGGAACTTGAAGATCAGCCATTGATATCTTCAGTTGTGCCCCTCCCACAGGCTCTGTAGTAATCGGGCCTTGTATTATTGGTCCAGAATTAGCCTTCTGCTTCTGCTCCTTTTCTTTACGTCTATACGCAGCACGAGTCATCCTCTGTTCCTTTGGATCATGCTTTACCTCCAAACTCTGTTCAATAGGCTCAGCCTGCGGTAAATCTCCTACAACCAGTGACATTGCGCCTTCAACTGGTTGTTTATCTTCCAGCCTTTCTTCTATTCTCTTAGGTCGTGGAGATGGTGGTGAACCTGTTTTCAGGACATAAGTATAAAAATCTTTTGCCTTTGAAATTGTATTAAGTCTATATCGTGTCCCTGCATAATTCACCACTATTCCAATAGGTATCTCCCATCTAAACTGGACCTGTCGGTTTTTGAGCTCCTCAGACAGAAAGGCAAAATCTTTTCTTTTTCTAAGAAGTTTTGGAGGTATTTCTTTTAAGATTATAATATTTTGATCTGCAATTTGAAATCTCTGTTTGTAAAAAGCCTGAATAATTGCATTTCAAAGTGATCTCCTGGAAAAATAAATAACCAAATTCCATATCTCTATATTGTGAGATGGTAACTTCATCCTCTGTTATATCAATCTTGTTTTCAACTTTGACAACTCTGCTTTCTAGTTTTTCAGTATTTTTTTTAAATCCCATTTATATCCCACCCTTTTCTGAAGACTCAGGTCGGCTTACAATTTAAGCACAAACCAATGTGCTTAGCAATAGCCTTCATTCTATGTATATGCCTGCTTATTAGGGCTTTCGCCCCCCCCCCCAAGCGGCATTATTACAAAGTCAGCTTATTGCCCCCAACAATCTGGGTCCTCATTTTACCTACCTCAGAAGGATGGAAGGCTGAGTCAACCTTGAGCCTGGTGGGATGCGAACCTGCACTAATTGCAGGCAGCTGGTGTTACTTAAGGAGGCATTAGCCCACTGCTCCACAACTTCATCCACCCGGTCATCCAAGCGTTCAATATGTGTAGCTAACCCTTGAAGTGCAAGCAATATGTCTTCCCTCATTTCTCTATTTTTATTCTCAAGAAGGTCAGCCATCTCCTCCTTCATTTTACTGTCAAGGAAATCAGCCATCTCCTCCTTTATTTCTTGTGTTGCTTGCTTTAAAGCATCTTGAATATCTTTAAGCGTAAATGCAGGCGGTGGGGGAGAAGGTGGAGGGGATTTAGGCTTAGATTGCACTGCAGGCTGTGCTACAGGAGAAGAAATTGTACTTTTAGAAACAGCAGAAATTCCCAAATGCTTTGAAGCCATTTTCCTGCTTATATAAATCCACTTCTTATAAGTTTCACTTTCCCCTTCAACAAAATCAGCAGTTAAAGGGAAAAAAAGTAAAAAGCAAAATCCCAGAATAAAAAAGAAAAAATATTCTGTAAGAATTCTTTCTTTTAAAAAAAGAAAGAAGCTGTAAATACACAAAGTCTAATACGTTGTTTAAACTTTGTTGCCAAATGTATCTCTTTCTTGACACTGTCCTTTCAAACAAAGAAACAGCATTCCAGCGCCATTTTTTCCTTTTAAGTCAAATTAAAATATGGAGAAGATTAATTCTCCCCAAGTTAAAGTTTCCAGCACTTGCAATTTTAACTTCTTCTGGTCAGCTCTGTCTGCTTTTAAATTACTCACAAGTCCCTTTAAAATGCAGATGTGGATGCGGCGTCTTGCTTTGCTCCTGAAGCTCAGAGCAAAGGCATCCTGGAGTGTGGAGGAAGCCTCGGGCTCCGAGGGAGCTCTCACCCTTTGACCCCCAAATAATTAAGGGGGTCAAGGGGAGCTCTACCTCTACCCAAGGAGAACTCTCCTCCCCCTCTTCTCCTGAGGGGGAGGTTTTCAAGCCGTGGGACAGCTGATTTTCGCTGTCTCCGCGCAATTTTCACACAATCGCAGGGCTGGCAGCCAGAAGAAAGCCCACCATCGGCACGGTGTCACCACCGGAAGTCGATTCTAAGTGCTTCTTTATGTTGCTGTCACTGGGAGAATAGGACACCAGTACCCATCTTGCTGGGGGTGTGACTCTAGGCAGCTTACAGACATACAGTTACAATTCACTGAAAACATTAAAGCAGTAAATGAGGAATCTTATATTTAAAATGCAGTTAATTAAAACTGAATCAGATAAAGAGGGGGAGAGGAAAATGTGTACGGGAAGGAAGTGGGGTGTTCTCTACTCCATTAGCCACCTCTAAAATGCCATGCCCTCATTGGGGCCCCAGGCTAACTGGCCCAGCCATTTTCTTCAATGACTTTTGGAAGGCCAGAAGGGTGGCTGTGCATTTTAAGTGACAGAAATCTGGTTCTTCAGAAAAGGAGATCATCTAAATATGGATCTAGGGTGGTGATACCTGGCTTAGCTAACTAGTAAGGAACTTGGATTGGAACTCTTTGTGTCATAAATATCTTTTTCACTTCGTGTTTTTACCAGGTTTAAAAGAGATCGCTTAGCATACATTTTTTAAATTAAATGAAGGAATGTATTATGGTAATATTTTAATCTTAAGTGCAAGACAATAATAAACATTCCAATCGCTTTTTTAAAAAAATCTATATATTATATTATGCAATGTTTTTTTCCTTGTGTATTTTTCATGTTAATACTAAGAAAGCTGCTCTTTTCATAAGACCAATAAAATATAGCTACTAATGCTTCATGGCAGGCAGCGGTGATTGCTGCAGCAACTGCATCTGCAGAATCTAAAGAACCCAGCGCAGGAGGTGGAACGGGGCAACATTCAGAAAGTTCATCTGAAACATCAAAATTGAGTTCCAAGAGTGCCAAAGAGAGAAGAAATAGAAGGAAGAAAAGAAAACAAAAAGAACAATCTGGTGGAGAGGAAAAAGATGAAGATGAGTTTCACAGATCTGAGTCTGAAGAGAGTATCAGGAGAAGAGGTTACCGATTCTCCATTGAAGGGAATAGGTTAACATTAGAACGGAAGCATTCTTCTCCCCATCAGGTAAACTGTGCTAACTATGGAGCTCAATCATTATTGCCTCTGGAAAAAGTGCAGTCTTGTTATGATGTTTTAGAAGAGACTGATCTTTTACAAAACAGCACTTTTGCCCATTCATGTTTGCTACTGGCAGGTTGAAAGCTTTTGCTTTTAAATCTAGGGTAAGGTAGATGTCCCCCACCTTTCCACCTTGGCAGCTTGGCATGGGGGAGGGAAGAGTGTGAGTGGCACGAAGTGGAGATTTGCGCATGAGTGCAAGCACCCACTGCTCATACTAGTGGAGCTTTGCAGGTGTGTCTGTGCTCACCACTTGTGTGGACCTGTTCCAAATGGGCTGTGGCCCGGTACTGGTTGGGGACCCTTGTTTTAGAGAGTCAATTTTTCATGAAAGGCAAATTTCACAGAGATGATGATGATGATGATGATGATGATGATGATGATGATGATCATCATCATCATCATCATCATCATCATCATCATCATCATAAATTGGAATGGACCTTGGAAGTCATCTAGTCCAACCCCCTGCTCAGGAAGGAAACCCTATACCGGGGTAGGCAACCTTGGCCCTTTTATGACTTGTGGACTTCAACTCCCAGAATTCCTGAGTCAGCATGGCTGGTTCAGGAATTCTGGATATTGAAGTCCACAAGTCATAAAAGGGCCAAGGTTGCCTACCCCTGCCCTATACCATTTCAGACAAGTTGTTGAAAACATTATTTGAAATACCATATTAAGGGATTATACTAACTCCTAATAATTTTGTCATGTTTCTTATGGTCCAGTCATGGTTATGAAACTTATGAAGTCTACTTTCAATTCAGTAGCAACAGATCATAATCCTTAACATTAGTATAAAAGAGATACATTGTATTGCAGGCAAATAATTTTAGATATTGAGAATTAAGATAAGCCAAGGCATTCATAGAAATAATGGATGACAATGTTTTAATTATATCAATGAACTGAAAATTTCCTTTTCAAAAACTTTATTTACATTTTTTAAAATCCAACAAGTCTGTAGTACAGATATTTTTGCAAAAGAGATATTCTGTTGTATATTTAATTAGAAGAATAGTTTAATTTAATTTAATTAATTGGACTTATTCCCAAGTAAGCCCTAACATACGTAGTAAAATTTGAAGCCCTAACATACGTAGTAAACCAATTTGGACATCAGGTATTTAGGAAGGAGAGTTTTAATAAATATTGAATTTTTGGATATTTGAAGGTTTAGGTCTCAAGTTTTCCTCTTTCAGTAGCAGCGACTCATGAAATGCAAAGATAAGGAACTCTTAGAGCAAAATCTATCATAGAAAAGGACTGTCTAAGACCATATTTACATTCTGTATGTATGTATAGAAAAGAGAATCCTTTCTTTTTATCACTGAAGGTCAGGACTTAGATGACTTTGCTAACTTTCTATCCATTTGTCTGTTTTTACAGTCTTTGCTGAGCATGCGTGGCTCACTGTTTTCCCCACGGCGCAACAGCAGAACAAGCCTTTTCAGCTTCAGAGGTAGAGCAAAGGATATTGGATCAGAGAATGACTTCGCTGATGATGAACACAGCACTTTTGAAGATAATGATAGCAGAAGAGATTCTCTTTTTGTGCCGCGCAGACATGGTGAACGGCGTAACAGTAACATTAGTCAGGCCAGTAGGTCATCCAGGATGCTGGCAGTGTTTCCAGTGAATGGGAAGATGCACAGCACTGTGGATTGCAATGGGGTGGTTTCCTTGGTTGGTGGACCATCTGTTCCTACATCGCCTGTTGGACAGCTTCTGCCAGAGGTGATAATAGATAAAGCAGCTACTGATGACAATGTAAGGAAGTTTTAAATAGTTCAGGCATGGTGTCCTTTTCTTAATGCACCAGCCAGTGTTTCTACAGAATGGAATCCCTGGGAATGATCCTTGGTTGGTCAAGCTGTGAATGCTCCTGCATCTTGTAATATTATTTTTTTTATCTACTAATAAAATCAGTCTTAAACATTAATATTTACAAAGCGGTGAGAAAAAGTATCTGGAAAATGTGCAAAATATTTTGCTTTGTGTGTTTTATATTCAGAAAAACCTTGACAGATCTTATTTATCTGGCTCTGAATTAATTGTGTCTGGCCAGAAACATCTTTCTCCGTAACCAAAAGGAAGTTAAATCTTTTGATGCCATATGGATTCTGCCTTGGTTGTGTACATTTGATTACATTCTGTCTCATGAACATCATTACCACATACAAACAATATGGCTAAAAGTTCTGGTTCCCCAAATGTTGATAAAATCACTCCAAAATTTCACTTTATATTGAGCATTTTCATGCGTCTTTTAATCTGATGTTTAATCTTTGGCTGATGAAACAAATATATCTAACTGAGATACCATATTAGTGTACGTAGATTTCAGGTTTCAGTGTGCCAAATGTGTGTTTTCCTAGACACACATTTTATGTTTCTATATACAAAAAATCTGATCTTTTATGCCAATTTAGAGAAGCATGACATGCTGGATATTATTTTTCATTTCCTTTGATTAAGCTTGAATGAAAAGCTTGCTGTCCATCTTAAACACAGAAAATAAGCAAGTGACATGTCATTATTTCCCCCACATCATCTAATGTTTATTGATAACCTGGAATTTAAGCCATAATCCTACATATGGGAAATGCACACAAGTAAATGATTATAGATTTATAGCTGATGACTGATCAATTGCAATTTATTTCTTCTACAAAGTGTCATATTTTTTTTAAAAAAGGTATGAGGATATTTACAGAAGACAGCATAAATCTCAACTGTAGTTATATATAGGTGTAAATTTGGCAAAGTTTAATGCTTTCCAAGGCTACAGTCCTACGCGTCTTTACTTGGATGCAAATCTCAATGAAATACAGGTTGAAATGGATAGGTAAGTGGGATTTTGCCAAACTAATAAGGATAAACAAGGCAGGTTGAGAAATAAATTTGAAACAATCATGGAAAGTTTCTTGAAGATCATTTGAGAAGTATAACAATGAAGTTGCCAAAATGAGAACACTTCTTACAACTATCTAAGAATATCCTGAAATACCAGGTTAATAATTCAATAAGTAGCAAATGTTTGGCATGAGAAACTAAACATAATTCAAAAGCATGATGCATGTGTGTCTTCAAATTAAGAGATTCTTCATATGACTTGTTATCTTGAACATTTTCAGGATGATCTTACATGATACCCTCTTTTTTTCAGGCCACAACAACAGAAACAGAAATGAAAAAAAGAAGATCAAGTTCTTTCCATATTTCTATGGACTTTTTGGAGGACCCCACAATAAGAGAAAGAGCCATGAGTGTAGCTAGTATAATCACAAACACCATGGAAGGTACAGACGTAGTGATGGCAAGGGATTCAGCTAGCAAGGGGTTCACTTTTTTTTAATCTAGGGTCGGGATGATCAAATAAAGACACAAAACCTAAATATAGAGGCTAAAGTCTTAATAGTTGTTTGATTTTTATTATCCGCTTTCTAATATTAGAGTTCTCTTTTTTAAATACAGTGATCTGAATTGAAGACATGGCAGTGAGACTCTGGGCCTGCATCTTGAGAATTAACTTTATTTGGAGTAGACATAGAGTAGTAAAACTTCTTTTCTCACATGTCCAAATGTTTCTTCCAATATCATATATGACTGAATCTTCTTTTTTTCTTTATTTATACTTAAAAGTTGAAAAAAGAAAGCCAATAAAGATACCTTTTTCTTTTGTGTTAGAATGATAACCTTTCACTTTGTTTTTAAACAGAACTTGAAGAGTCACGGCAGAAGTGTCCACCTTGTTGGTACAAATTTGCAAACATTTTCTTAATCTGGGATTGCTACCCGGGTTGGCTGAAAGTAAAGCATTTTGTTAACATAATAGTGATGGATCCATTTGTTGACCTTGCTATTACAATTTGCATTGTTTTAAATACATTGTTCATGGCAATGGAACATTACCCGATGACAGAAAGATTTGAGGAAGTCCTTAATGTTGGAAACCTGGTGAGCTTGAATATTGTACCTTTAATTAATGTTTCTTCCAATGATGTTGTTAATAACAGCACTAAGTGAATAGTTAAATTCTCTTTTAACAAAAGAAATGAGTGGCCTTAAATATTGGATAGATATGGTTAGCAATATATACTGAGTACTATTTTTAAAAAAACAGTATACAGTAATTTTGTGCCTGTATACCTCAAAATACATTAAGAAAATTCATTTTGTGGTTTGATTTCAGTATGATAACAAAGGAAGGAAAACAATGTTTTTAAAGAATGTTTTAAAATATAAAATATTGTAATTATCAAAATATTAATATTTTATTAATCAGAACATTTCATATGTTGTATATCACTTAAGGCACTTTTAGAATAAAGTAAATAAAAATACATTGATAATACATTTGGACAAGTAATTTTCTGAATTTATACAGCCCTACTAAACTCAAGCAAGACTTCTCACCTAATTTGTACTTCACAAATTATTTCTGATCCTCACTGCAACCTAAATGCCAAGTTCCCACAACAAATTTATGAGTATTAAGCTCCCTTTATGACATTCCAATTTCTCATTGTTCATATAGTTAGCTGTCCACTATTAGTGCAATCTTGCACTAATTGCAAGCTACCATATTTTCCGGCGTATAAGACAACTGGGCGTATAAGACGACCTCCTACATTTCCTGTTAAATTATAGGGTTCGGGCTATACTTGCCGTATAAGACTACCCCTCTTCCAACGCACACCAAATAAAAATTAAAAAACATCAGATTTGATTTTAATATGGTAATTTTAATTCAAATGCTTATGACATGCAGGTGCTTAGTAGGAAAACTGTCACTTATAAACATAAGGCTGTTTGTCATCAAACATGTAAACATAAAACAGTGCAAGTGGATTAAACTTTTCCTAATTCACCCTAAAGCTTTCCCTGTGCAGACCAAATGGGAGATCCGCTCCAGGTTTGCCAGCCAGCCCGCCCAGTTCCTGAGTCAAATGTGTCCTTAGAGCTAAGCAGCTGCTCTGGCTGCTGCATTCCCCACCTGCCTTTCAAGTTGGGATAGACTGCAGCTGCTCTTCAACTTTAGAAGGAAAGACGCCCAGACCCCAGCCTGTAAAAAATCACAGACTGCAGCTTCTTCTCCAATTGGTCCCGCTTTCCCTGCGCAGACCAAATGGGAGATCCGCTCCAGGTTTTCCAGCCAGCCCTGTCCCTAAAGTTTCAGCACCCGGCGCATAAGTCGACCCCTGACTTTTGAGAAGATTTTCATGGGTTAAAAAGTCGTCTTATACGCCAGAAAATACGGTAACTGTGGAGTTTTTTCCTCCCAGGGTTTTACTGCTGATGATTTAAAATCACTTTTCTTTATTGCTTGAGACTATGCAGTCTAATTTTATTTTACCAATTGGGATCAATGTAAATAAAAACTAAACTCACATTTGAATGATAGAAAAAAGAACAGTTTAAAACCACCGGAATAAAAATCTTACAGCCAAGTATGTGAGAGAAGAAACTGAAAGGTGAAAAGAGTATTGATACTAATTGTCATTTCCACATTGTTACAAAATATAGAACTGTGTCTGCACACACATTTAGAGCTGATCTTCGATTGCTGCCCATTTTAAGTATTCAAATTACCTATCTGAGCAGTGTGTTGCTGTAAGGGAAATAAAAGACAGTCCAATCCCTAACATTTGTAACTATCTTTATAGTTGCTTTGGATAGTGAGATAAATCATTGTTTTCCTGTTTAAAATCTCAAAGTATTACTAGCAAAGAAAACCTCATGCAAGTTTCCAGTAACGTTCTTCCAGTTCCTGCATGCTTTTTAAATTGATATTAAAGAACATAACACATTTAAGACAAAGTGAATAAGAAAATCTGAATAAATCTATCAAATGCATTTTAAGCTTTTGGAAATTGATAAATCTGCCTGTCACGTTTTAGGTTTTCACAGGAATCTTCACAGGAGAAATGTTTCTTAAACTAGTAGCCAAGGATCCATATTATTATTTCCAAGAAGGCTGGAATATTTTTGATGGTTTTATTGTCACCCTTAGTTTGGTTGAACTTGGCCTAGCAAATGTGGAAGGACTCTCAGTTCTCCGATCATTCAGACTGGTAAATTGTTTAATTTAAGAAATATAAGTACATGTACATCCTCTTTACCCTTTCAGGATGCTAAAATTAATTGATTTTGATGCTGAACTGCATTTCGGAACTGAATACTCATCTTTCTTAATGCTCAAAATTCTGAGGCTTGTATCTGATGGCAGTCATTTGTGGATTATTTTGTCTGAAAGATACAGTAGCCACTGCAAATCCTTCAGATCTGTTCCAGAAGGATGGGGACAGTATGGCAGAAGGGGAAATGATACAAAAAAATTTCTGAAAAATGGGAAGGTAGTTTGAATTATGTCCAAACATATTTCATTAATGGAAATCTCTGCTAGAAAAATTTATCATTTAGCAAAACCCTTTATTTTCGTCTTCTGATTTTCTGTTGTTTCTTTTGGTAGTGGAAATCACTGGATACATATAAAACTAAGACTTAGATGTTTTTTTTATTGAAGTAGCTTGAATGGCATATATGAGCTTTATGGTTCAATAAAAGTTGGCTGCACTTTGAAACTAATTATTTGACTGTATCAGTAAAACCAATTCATAAAGTTAGTCTTAAATATAAATAAGATTTCAGTTTTAAACTGTAAATTATTATGGGGTCTCACTGGAAGAAAATGAATAAAATAGTCTTCATTTTTAAATAATGATGGTTGTATTTCAATGTTGTATTATATGAACACCAATTTATTTCAGTGTAATTTGGCTCCATTTGATTATTTTTAACTAACTTATCACTTACTAAACTTTTTTGGTCACTTATTTGTTTTTCAGTTGCGAGTTTTCAAATTGGCTAAATCTTGGCCAACCCTAAATATGCTGATCAAAATTATTGGCAACTCTGTTGGTGCTTTGGGAAATCTGACTTTGGTCCTGGCCATCATTGTCTTCATTTTTGCTGTGGTTGGTATGCAGCTCTTTGGTAAAAGCTACAAGGAATGTGTGTGCAAGATTGCAAAAGATTGTGAACTCCCTCGCTGGCACATGAATGACTTTTTCCACTCTTTCTTGATCGTATTCCGAGTTCTTTGTGGAGAATGGATAGAAACCATGTGGGACTGTATGGAGGTTGCAGGTCAAGCCATGTGCCTTACAGTCTTCATGATGGTTATGGTGATTGGAAATTTAGTGGTATGTAATTTTTAAAAAAACAAATATTTATTCTAGACCATATTAAGAAGTATTGTCTCTTTAAATCTCTTAAGACACCCTCTTTTCAAATGGAACAACTTTTCATGCAATTGTCAAACATTCATCGAAACATTAGTGTCATGGTTCCAATAGATGAAACCCTTCAGAAGAACTTTGAGGCATTGTTTGCCTTAAAGAATCTTTTTATTTGGGAAACAAAGTATCGGCACTACATAGTAGAACCCAAAAACTAAATTCCCTTCCCCTGATACAAAGTAACAAAGTGCAATTCCCACCCCCAATAAACTGTCATAAATCACATTCCCAAATTAGCTTAAAGCGAGGGCTTTCCCCTTAACTCCACAGCCACCAAAACATTATCAGCTTGTCCTTGGGTTCCCACCACAGCATTATGTTATGGCTAACTGAGCTTACATTCCAATCCCCCTCTCTGCTGCACCTAATTTCTAAAGTAAGAAAAAGCATGTTAAAGGAATAGAGAAAATGGCTGCATTTTCATCAGTTGTCAAAATGGGAACATCCAGTGTTAGCCGTGTTGACAATTAGAAGTGTTTGGTAAACAAAAATATATTTGCCAACCTATAAAAATATAGTGATGTTTAAAAGCTTATGAATCTTTTTTGATTTTCAAAATTTTCCTTAATAAATAAAAGAAGTAGTACAATTATTTTGACTCATTTGTTTAATTTAGTTCTCTTTTAGGTTTAGGAGTTTATACGTTTTTACAAGTTTTAGGATTTGTATGGAGAATAGATCACATTTTAGGTTATGTCTGTGCATAAATGTTGAATATTCAGAATGTTTATGCACTTTTAAGCACCACTGTAGTTCCCATCTGTATACAACTTGACTGTTGTATCTACCGCTCCTTCAAACTAGGTACTTATTCTGATTAAGATAAATAGGCTGTCAATAACTACTATCAACTTTCAAAGCTGAACATCAATAGGAACGCAAGCACACAGGCATAGACAATTTTTATTTTCATTAAGTCAATCTTTCCTTCAAGTTTCATAAATTAGGAGGAAACATTCAGCGAATGCAATGGGACTCCATAAGCAATCATCTTCCAAGGCAGTGTTACAAAAGGCAGCTCTGAGTTTTCTGTGACTTAGTCAAAACCAGGTGCCATTTTTTTGCGGGGGGGGGGGAGTTCATAAGAGAAAAAGATTCCATAAACATCTGTACCCATTCTACCCTAAGTAATGCTTTGATGTGTGAACCCAGATTGCATGGATATGTGTGTGTATGTGTCCTATTGGTCTTTATCTTGGTTAGCACAGCCTAAAACCTAAACATTCCTTTCCTTTTTATAATGCATGTTTCATGAACTAGGTTGCAAGTCTTTAATATATTTCAAATAGTTTATTTCAGTGTATAGCATTTGCTGATCAAAACCAAGGATTGAATTTTCCTGCTTTTCTTTAGGTGCTGAATCTCTTTTTGGCCTTGCTCTTGAGCTCATTCAGTGCAGATAACCTTGCCGCTACAGATGATGATAATGAAATGAACAATCTCCAGATTGCAATGGCGAGGATTGATAAAGGAGTAGATTTTATGAAAAGAAAAATGAATGAATTCATCCAAAAATCCTTTGTTAAAAAGCAAAAAGCTCTAGATGAAATCAAACCTCTCGAGGAGCTCCACAATAAAAACAGCTGCATCTCTAACCACACTGTGGAAATTGGCAAAGATCTTGATTATTTTATTAGATATGGAAATGGAACCACCACCAGTGGCATAGGCACCGGCAGCACTGTGGAAAGATATGTGGTAGATGAAAGTGATTACATGTCGTTCATTAACAATCCAAGTCTGACTGTGACTGTACCAATTGCTGTTGGAGAATCTGATTTTGAAAATTTAAATACCGAAGAATTCAGCAGTGAGTCTGATTCGGAAGAAAGCAAAGAAGTAAGATTTTAAATGCTACTAATGTACATGATTTAGAAATAAGAAATATTTCTGAGATGGGGGAGTATATTTCAAAGATTAGACAGTATGAAATATTTTCATGCAAGTGGATTAGAATATAAAAACTGCCTCCAATGAATCCTTGGAGGATATTACCCATTTAACAGCTACCTCATTTTAAGCAACTGTTGCTAAATACTTTTTTAAAAAAATATTTTCTGATTAGTGCATGCATTTATGACCAAATTTCTGCTGCTGTGATTTCAGAGCATCTCTCACTTTTGTTCTTTCTCTCTCTTTCATTTAGCAACCATTTCGCTTCCAATTTAAGGGACAGATTGTAGTTGCTAAACAAGAAAAGGACATATAGTAGTATAAATGTATAGTAGGTAAATAAAAGAGACACCTAAAAGGGAATCTACCATCTATTTCACTAGCATTACTTCTATAAATCCAACCCTGCCACATTTCTTATACCATAATCCAAATTAGTAGGAAAATGAAATCTGAAAATGAAATTATAGCATAAAGATTTGGGCATTCCATGTGGCTTTGGCCTATAGTCATGCCAGCCACATGACCATGTAAGTGTCTTTGGATGCTGGCTCTTTGGCTGGGAATCAGAGATGAGCCTGCCCCCTAGAGTCAGACATGACTGGCAGGGTGAAGCTTTACCTTTTTTTTATGGGATTCAAAAAAGAGTACCACAATATTTTGATAATAGCCAAGTTAATTTCAGTATCTTAATTAGTTACAATTAAGTGACAAAGGCTCTATTGAAAATGATAGTTGCTTGAAACAAATCTGGTATTCCAGGGAACATGGTCAACCCACTATCAGGTAATTCAGCCTACCAGTAGGAAAGCGCACATACAAAAAAAAAATTCATCATTTCCATATCCTTGCTGCTGTAGGGCTATAGAAACAAAAAAAATCCCTCTTCCTTATGTTAAATCTTTAACCCCTCCATCTCATTCCTATGACAGGGAGCTATATGAGGGATGGTAATTAGAAGAAACAAACAAAAAAGGAAGGAAGGAAGATGTCTAAGCTACCTCGTCATCATTACCACTTGTATATAATTATACCATATTAGAAATTTATATGTAAATTTTTGGGATTGCTAACAAAGAATTAAAGGGAGACCGATATAGCTATTTCAAACTTATTTGTTCTCATCAGTCAGCCACACCCTTCTAAGATTCGAAACTGGGCCAATGTGCTGATTGCACATTAGGCAGTTGTTTTAACCTCTAGGCCACAGGCTCTTTCTCACTTTGTCAGCTGCATCGGGGAGAGAAGAGGCAGGGGAGATATGTCTTAAGTATTTTGAACACCTTGCCGGCCCAAATACGGCCCAATTTTTTTTTTGCCTGTATCAGCCCAAACTCAGGCTGTCCACAGGCGGTAGTCGCAACTGCGACGATCATTATTTGCGTACATTTTTGGGATTGCTGTATCAGTTTCAGCTGATACAGGCAAGAAAAAAAAAGATTTGGGCCGTATTTGGGCCGGCAAGGTGTTCAAAATTCTCTCTCTCTCTCTCTCTCTCTCTCTCTCTCTCTATATATATATATATATATATATATATATATATATATATATATATATATATATATATATATTTGGCTTGCTAATAAAGAATAAATAAATAAAGAATAAATAAATATTCTTTGTTAGCAAGCCAAAAAAATTTTTTTACACAAATATGAGCTGCCACTGCTGTGGCTACTGCCTGTAGATGGCCTTGGGCTAGGCTGAAACAGGAAATAAGATTTGTCCCGTGTCTGGGACTAAGCAAGTGTATTCTGAATGCTTAACAAACATTTAACGTGTGTGTATATGTATATATATATATATATATATATATATATATATATTATATATATATATATATATATATATATATATATATATATATATATATAAATAATGGCAGAAAGTGAAGAAGAACTAAAGAGCCTCTTGTTGCGGGTGAAGAAGGAGAGTGCAAAACTTGGGTTGAAACTTAACATTAAGAAAACCAAGATCATGGCATCTGGCCCTCTCAATTCCTGGCAAATAGATGGGGAAGAAATGGAGGTAGTGACAGATTTTGTTTTCCTGGGCTCCAAGATCACTGCAGATGGGGACTGTAGCCAAGAAATTAAAAGACGCTTGCTCCTGGGGAGGAAAGCCATGGCAAATCTAGACAGCACACTAAAAAGCAGAGACATCACCCTGTCAACAAAAGTGCGTATAGTCAAGGCTATGGTCTTCCCAGTTGCAATGTATGGCAGTGAAAGTTGGACCATAAGAAAGGCTGAGCGCCAAAGAATTGAGGCCTTTGAACTATGGTGCTGGAGAAGACTCCTGCGAGTCCCTTGGACCGCAAGGCGATCAAACCGGTCAGTCCTAGAGGAGATCAATCCTGACTGCTCTTTAGAAGGCCAGATCCTGAAGCTAAAACTCAAATACTTTGGCCACCTAATGAGAAGGAAGGACTCACTGGAGAAGAGCCTAATGCTGGGAAAGATTGAGGGCAATAGAAGAAGGGGACGACAGAGAATGAGGTGGCTGGATGGAGTCACTGAAGCAGTAGGCGTGAGCTTAAATGGACTCCAGAAGATGGTAGAAGACAGGAAGGCCTGGAGGAATGTTGTCCATAGGGTCGCGATGGGTCGGACACGACTTCGCAGCTAACAACAACAAATATATATAAATTTAATAAAATAAAATAAAATAAATAAAGCAACCATCTTGAATCAGAATAGCTTGTTTAAGTCCAGGTGCTTGGAAGTAAGAATTGATACAAGTTTCCACCAAAGGGAGAACCGACAGTCCACAAACTCCCATATGACAAATTTGCTAGGTTCCCATTTCAGGCAGACCAAAAATGCAGGCTCCACACTTGCAATCATCTGCTTTGACCAACCCTAGAGCCAATTTCATACTGGCACCATGTTTTGTTGGTGATCCTCTGATTTCTATAGCGCAAACTATTAAAATCTATGGCAAACTATAATGATAGAAATCCACAGTAACATGACTACTACTTTTAAAAAAAACCTACTGCAATGTGAGCGGTCAGAGTATTATTTTTTTTAAGTATGGCTTACTTCCCAGTAAAAACCAAAAACCACTTATAGGGCTTTATAAAACACAGCATGCTTAGATGTTGATTATTTTAAAGATCTGATCGCAGCTGTATTTTCCATCTTCTCCTTCCTGTTTAACTGGATTCTCCTTTTGAATTTGATTCCTCATCTTTATAAGAAAGCAAAAAAAAAAAAACAGAGAAACTCTAGATGATTGAACAGAGATAGAAAATGGTTATCTAAGCAGCTATTCTTTCTTTTCATTTTCTCTTCCCTTTCACAGGCTTTTATCTTTATTATTTTGGAGTTACCATGAAAATTTTCACCGGTAAACTTCCTCTCTGCTTTTATTTGATCTCCTATATTCTTGTTTCCTTCTCACATTCTGTTTTTTGACTTCTTTAGTTCTTAGTTATTTCAGTGGAATCAATGCAGCAGCCATTAATGCAGTCTATGAGATTTCCAGTTTGAAATTCCAAATGCTCCATGTGATATTCAGTCATCATTAATTTCAGAACGCTATTAGCCACATTGTTCTCTGGCTATTACTTTTTTTACCAGCTATTGTGTAAAATGCTGTTATTTTCCTCAAGGTACAGTGCTGTCGTTGTGCAATCACACCTTAGCATTAGGCCTTAATTAACTTTGCCTCAGAAATGGAACTGACAGATACCATTAAGAAATAACTAAACATTCACAGACTTGTTTACTGAGCACAGGCCTACATTATACTGAGCAGTAAATCCTTCTTTGTCCATCCGTATGCTAAATTTGTAATAGATAGCTGAGCATAATGTTCCTATTTCTGATTAACGTTTATCATTTTTCCAAAGAGACCATATAACATTTTAAAAGGATGGCTGAGCTTTTTTAAAAAATCGGTTATTTTAGACTGTGTTAACTACATTTTTTTCTCCTTTAACAGAAACTAAATTCTTTTAGCTCATCTTCAGAAGGAAGCACAGTTGATATTGGGCAGCCTGCTGAAGAACAACCAGTGGCAGAACCTGAGGAAGCTCTTGAACCTGAAGCTTGTTTTACAGAAGGTCAGAGAAGATTAAGTTTCCAACATTTTGTTAGTTTATTTCTAGAAGACATACGTTTAAAAGGAATGCAAACATGTTTTGAGTGTATCCAGTTTGGTGGTTACAGATGTTGGATTAGGAGCTGGGACACTAGGTTCTCCTCTGCCTTGCTACAGATGCCTAACTAGATACTCTAAGCTTTCTCTGCCCAGCCTATTTCACGGATGTATAGTAAATTAAAGTTGGAGAACAAAGTGCTACGTAGACCTTATTGAAGGCTGGGATATAGGTCTACTTAATAAATAGAAAAATAATCATGAAAAAGCCTATAGTTCATTGTCAGACAGTCTTAGATCAAGAAATGTAAAACTCTTTTTTTTGTTTTTGGTTTTTCCACCTTTTTAACGTTTAATACATTTTAGGTTGTGTGCAAAGATTCAAGTGTTGTCAAGTTACTGTAGATGGTGGAAAAGGAAAGCTATGGTGGAATCTCAGAAAAACCTGTTTCCGAATAGTTGAACACAATTGGTTTGAAACCTTCATTGTTTTTATGATTCTCCTTAGCAGTGGTGCTTTGGTAAGTAAAAATAACAAAACTTTTTTTTAAAAAAATGCAAGGCAGAGGGTTACATTATGATTATAAAACTATTTGCGATGTCTGAAACAAAACCAAATGAAATATTTTTTTTGGAACTGGAGAAACCTTTGAATAGATTACAGTACATCCTTTATACCTGGAGGAGGGGAAGGTAAAATTTTGTGGGTAGATCTAAATAAATATTTTTGCCATTGAGTAGTACATGAATGGGTAGAGCCATGGAGGGGCATTTCAGCATTTTTAATACCACGTTATTTCAGCCATCGCATGAGAGTATCCGTTTCCATTTGAAATCAGTTATTATCTGACAGTCTCCCATCAAATTCAACCATAGAAAATGTAATCTGGTAGTGTTTTGAGGGCCACAAAAGAGATCGTTCCATTATAATATAGATTAAATGTTGTGGGTTACCATTTACAGGCCTTTGAAGACATATACATAGAACAGAGGAAAACCATCAAGACCGTACTGGAATATGCTGACAAAGTCTTCACTTACATCTTCATTCTTGAAATGCTTCTGAAATGGGTAGCATATGGATATCAAACATACTTTACTAATGCCTGGTGCTGGCTGGATTTCTTGATTGTTGATGTAGGTATCCCATATTATTTATGTCTGCAAGTAGAATCTGTACTAAAATTTTACAGTATAAAGCAGGCAGATCCAATCCACAACCTTCAGGCTGCAGGAGACCCCAGACAGTTAGCAATACAGCCCCACAAGATCATAAACTTTTAATGTTATTGTGTGATTGATATACATTAACTATAGTATATTTTATATGCAGCCCAAAACAGTTCTTCTTCACTCAGTGCAGCTGAGACAAGCCCAAAAGTTGAATAATCATGGTATAAAGTAATCTTGTTTAGGATTTCAGTCAGCTAACCATGCTCTGTAGTCTGTTAAAGTTTTTCCATTTGGTTCACTTCCCCAGTTTTCTAATTTCTCTTTTTGACCTTCTCTTTGTATTATTTATGGTCTCTACCTAGTCCTGCTATTATTTGGGCTACATAATAATCCAATGTCAGAATAAATTTTCTTGCTATATAGGGTATTATATATTAAACTCTTTATAAAAATTGCCACAACTTGTTCTCTTAACATTTTATGTTGTTATTCATTTCGATCAATATGCCATTGGAAAACTTGATTTCCATAAAATGTTTGGCACTTTCAGGAAACCGGAGTCTGTTATTCAAAAAATGGAAGTCAGTTCATAGATTTCTCTCCAAACAACTTATAAGAATAGTCTGAGTTTATGTAACATTTCCTTAAAGGCCACACTCAAATCCAAGAATTCAAGTTGTGTAAAAAAAACAAAAATCCCTAGAGTGATTTGGCTGATATTACCAGGACAAAAGCTTAACCAGATTTGTCACATTAGTACCCCAGTGTATATAATGCTAAAATTGGGATACTGAAAGGCTAAAATAACTTGTATAACCAGTCATGGCTCATTTAATAAATCTTAATTTAAAGAACATACAGTTTAGTAAATTGTGCTAGCAACCTATTCCTCACACCCTACATACCCCTAGTTCAGGGGTAGGCAACCTCGGCCCTTTTATGACTCATGGACTTCAACTCCCAGAATTCCCGAGCCAGCTTGGCTGGCTCAGGAATTCTGGGAGTTGAAGTCCATGAGTCATAAAAGAGCCGAGGTTGCCTACCCCTGGCCTAGTTCAAACCTGATGTTAAAGGATTTCAAGTTCATGGAAGGACCTGCTTATCTTAGGAAGGTCTCTTGTACTATAGTTCCTTCAGACTGTGCGTTACTAAAAATGCCATAGCTTTAAACACAAAAGTATGCAAAGGATAATTTTATTTATCATTTATTTCACCCCACAGGTATCCTTGATTAGTTTAACAGCAAATGCACTGGGTTATTCAGAACTTGGTGCCATTAAATCCCTTAGGACACTGAGAGCATTGAGACCTTTAAGAGCCTTATCAAGATTTGAAGGGATGAGGGTAAGAAAAAAAAATGCGAAGAAGCTTGATGATAAATAAAATGCATGCCTAAGTCTAATGAATGTTCTGTGCATGTCCTGTGGAGAATGATCAATCCATGCAAAAATGCTGCCCTTTCATACAATTGCATATTTATCAGTAGCAGATAAGCAAAATATTTCATTAGCTAAATATAAGGCTTTTTAAATGCTACATATTAGCTGGGTGATTTATATTACTTTACTTTCTAGCCAATTTGAGGAGTTTGTTCTTAAATAAAGCACATTTGCTAATAGGAACTTCAAAACTTAGTCATTTTGGTTTGATTTCTTCTGAATATTTTTATTTCATGAAAAAAGTTTATGTTGTGTACCTGTTTAAAACAGCATTCTGTGCTCAATAAATCTGACCTAAGTATTGAATTTAATAGGAAAATAACAGTTCTCATCAAAATGAATGGAATACACACAGGCTACATTTAGACTTTCATTCAGCTGGTCACATTTGACTAGCATCATTTTTCAAATAAGATCAGTTCTCAGTTATTTTATAGTGAACCATTTAAATATTAGTAGTATTCAAAGGTAATTATTAATTGATCTATATAGAGACATTTTTATAATCTTTAAATGTAATATGATCTCCTTAATTGGACTAAACCTGTTAAATGGCTAATTAACCAAACAATTCAATTGATTCTTTTCCCCCCCACACTAGCTAATAATTCTCAATAGAGTTAAAAATAATTCCAGCATTATCTACACAAATCATGCATTATTATTCGATTGCTTTCTGGGTAAGTCAGGATCCTGTCTTAATTCCTATCTCAGAAAAGATTCTTATGTCTTATCCCTCTTTTCTTGTCTTTCTTAAAGCTAGTAGTTGAATTTATGACTGTACTGAAATCAGTAGTGAAACTCAAAATATTTCTGTTGAAAATATGAATTTACTCTCTTCATACAATCTAATTCAATCTGCATGTTGTTCAAACGTTATTTTTAGAGTATGTTTTTTGCCACTTCATGGAAACATAAGAGGAAACAGCTTTTGCATAATGATAAAAGAACCTATCTAGTGAGATGAACAGTTAACAATATGCTGTTTATATAGTATTTAGATTAAAAAACAAATACGGTACCAAAAAAAATCACCAATACATGAAATGAGATTCAGATTGGAGCTCATTTCCTCAAATTGTATCCATCAGGTTGCATATCTTTTCTTCAAAATTTCTAAAAAAAAGAAATATTGTAAATTGAAACTGACTCGATACATGAATTTCAGGTGCATCTAACCACCCCTTAATTTCAACAAATTCCTTTAAACAAGAAATTCATGAATTGAGAAGTCAGCAGTGGAATAGGGTAAGAGCTGGTCAATTCCTGTAGTGTTCACGAACATTCATTCAGTTTTCAACTGACTGTTTGGTTTATCCATGTTCATACTTTTTCTTTACTATTCATGAACATTCTTGCAAATATGTTTTTGTTGACACAATTGTTAGGGAAACTGTTGTGCTTTGTACTCCTTTCTAATTAATCTTCGGAAATGGCAATAATGCTTAATGTTCATGTAATATGTGCACAAGAATATGGCAATATGAAAAATACTTTAATACATATCTGGTTCATAAGACAGGACATAAGAATGCATTTTTCATTTTTATATTCAGAACAATTTTGCTAGTTAAAGCTTTCTAGATGGAAAGGAGGTGTTATGTGTACACACTGGTATTAGTTATTCACCATTTTCTATGGGTTTTCCTCCTTTAAAAAGTCCCTCTCATTGGATCAAGGACCAAAGGAAATCGGATTTGGTCCTAATGATAGAATCATTGCAGCCAGAACTAAAGAGATATAATAATCAGGATAAAGTCTGCAAAGAATTTACCAATCCACAGCACTTGGCCAATTTTTTTTTAAAAAATACCCATTCACAGAAATCAGTGTATCTGTTAATGAATGATTCGTGAACAGGAAAAGAATTCACATAAACTACTGAAATACTTAACTGACCAGCTCTGTGGAGTCACTAACAGCTACCACACACCTTTCCCCAACAGTTTTATTTTGAAGGGAAGAATGGGCTGGTGGCGAAGAAGTACTATCTCTTGCAAACCATTAATACCTCTTTGCTCTCTTCAAGGGGAGCAGTGGTTCAATGATATACATCACAGAATTGGGGTTCGACTATTATCTGTGCAGCAACAGATTGTGGAGTAAGGACATCTTTAGATATTAGGTACTAGCAGTTTTCTATTTGGGGGAAAACAAGGATTCACAAATTCTGTCAATCTTTTGGGCCCTTTATTCCGATAATGCCTCAACATACGATATTTTTCTGCAATGCAGCATGCAGCCTGGTGCTGAGAATGGGCTTTGGGAACTCCAATGCCATGATCATTGAAGAGCCACATAAATCTGGAATACCTGAGACTTGAGTTGCGCTTATATATTAAGAAGACAAAAGACAACATATAAAAATTGTTAAGAAACTAATGAAATTCCCAGTGAGTCCTCTTAGAAAAAGCTACAAGGAAAATGCTTGTACACAGATTTTTAGATACGTGGCATTTAAATGAAAGTGAGATGTAGTATCAATATTATTCTATAAATTACATTCTTATAAGTGTTTGGTTTCATTTAATTAATTGGCAAAATGGGCAATAAAGAACTTTAAATAGTTTTTCCACACAGTTTCAAATTTTAGTTCGAGTTGTTCCCAAATATCAGGTACTAGTTTTTACATATTTGCATACTTACATTTAAAAGTGGGACTTTAAAATTAACATTATATGATTTTTCTATTCAAAAACTGGTAAAAAAATATTTCTACGCAGAAGACTACCCCCAGGCCTAAGGACAATGTAAGTCTGTGACATATGACAAACTTTTTAATATTTATAAAATACCTGTTCATAAGCAAAAACAAAAAACAAAACTACAATATTTTAAAAAATCGTATCTGTTTATTCATATTTAAAACTAAATTCAAATCACTTTAACTCCACATAGGTGCTGGAAGGCAAAGTAAATAACCACTTTTTATATCTGCTATAGACTGAGAGTATTCTAATCTCAGTGCAAAATGAGATTGGAATATGCATATTGCTTTTATTTATCATTCTTAATATTTACTGTAATATAAAGTTCTTGCTGTAGTTCAAGTATGCTATTGTTAACATAGAAAAATCAATATCAATATCCATTGCTTTGCTAAATTTAGAGATTGCTTTTTATAGCAATAAAGCATGTGTTTATGTGTAAACTCACTGGAAAAAAGCATGTTACGCCGTGCTTGGTACCTTTCTCTTAGATCAGTTAAGCAGAAAAGGTTTTAAAAAAATTAATCCACCTTGCAGTTTTAGTTTTGCATGTCTTACGCACATTTCTGGCTGATTGCTTTAAAGTTTATCATATTTCAAATTTCCAGTCCAGTTTTTGAGGTAGTAATATTAAAAAGAAATTTTTCCCCTGAACATCATCAATACAGTTTTATGCAATTCAGTAGATTTATTAAAACACACTTTACATTAATAAAATAATGACAATTGGCAATTGACAGTATCACAACGTTCAATGTTTACAGACCCAATTATTAAGTATTTATTTTTTATGAATGAGGCGTACTATTTTTCTGAACAGTTGTTTTTCCATCACTTGTTTCACACTGTAAAGAAAAAAAAAGAGGAGAAACACAATTAGAATGTAAAAATCTATGAAAGGCTGAGGTACCTTTCCATATACAAAAGATATCTGCTCTGGTAGGGCTGTTTCATACCTGGCATTAGAGTCTTGGTTAAGAAAAGCAAAAACACACCTGGTTCACATATTACATTGAATTGATTTAGTTTCAGCTTTATGTAATGTGAACTCAGCCACTGTGGCTTTAACATCATGGCTAACGCTTGGGCATACTTGGTGAATCCAATTAGTTGTGGCTTATTCAGTAAAACCTGAAAGGTTATTTAGTATTATTTATTGAAATGTATTGGCTGCCCAACTTCAAGGAACTTGGGCAGCATACAAAACTAAAAAAAAATCACTTAAAAAGCAAGAACTATTAAATCAATATTAAATCAACAGGCTATAGTTTTGTCTGATGTGTGGGCCTGTTTACCATGGTAATGTATTAGTAGAGATGTACAAATATATACAGACGTAAATCCTTCTGTATTTACTGGACATAGCAAATGTAGAAATAATTGCAATTCAGTCCACTGTACTATTTCCTTTGTGTAAAGCTTAGCCCAAAAAGAAGGATGGGAAATGCTGTGTATTCATTAAAAAGGGGTAACAGGCTGTGACTGAAAAGAGCCTCTTTCAGTTTAGTAAATCTGATAATCAAATAAGGTGTTTAAAAAGTAAAAGGGGAAGTACTGCATATTCTAGACTCACTTTTACATTAATCTAATTTAGTGATAGCACAAAATGCTTTTGCTCTATAGTCCTTCCATTTAAAGACTATACACAGGGAAATCTTTATAACTTTTGTATATTTATATATACATTTGAATTTCCAGAGACAATTTCCTTCAAACATTTCATAAAAATAAAACATATTTTTAAATTAGGAATATCTTGCATTGTAATTGTGAGCAAATTATAATTACAGTAATGTTATAAACAATGGGATGTAAGTAATAATTCATAAGCCCCATTTTAAATAATGAGAAATTACAGGTAGTCCTCAACTGGTCACATACAACAGAGTCTGCCCCGCCCCGCCCCCCCGCCCCAAAAGATATGAGCCAGTTCTAAAGTTCTGATAGCACAGCTCAATCATGGCAACCAACCCACTTTTATGACAGTTTGTAGCGTCTTGCAGTCACATGATCACAATTTACAATGTTTGTGCCAAAAACTAGTGCTTTCAGATTTTGGCAAAAACGCCCCATAGAGAACAATGGGTTTGCTTTATGACCACCACATTTGCTTAACAACTGCTACATTCACTTAACAACCACCACAAAAAATAGTCATAAAATTAGATTGGTAACATGACGATCTGCTTTCTGATTCTCATGACCTATGATTGTAATGAGCAGGCTCCATTATGGATGTAAGTCCAGGACTACCTGTAATATCAGTGGATCTTAAAACATTACTAAATCAAGTCCCATAAGTTCCAAGTCTATGTGGAGATTCAAACATTGCACTTTTTCAGGTGATGAGGTTGCAGTCCTAAACACAACTTACTAGGAGAAAACTTTACTGAATTCAGCAATATTTATTTTTGAGTAACCATATTTAGAGTATACACTTCATTACATTCTATACAAATAGTGTATTATACAGTATAAAAATACATTAACAACTATTTTTCTCTTTTTAGTCATGTTTTGTTAATCACTTACGAAACTATGAGTACTTAAACATATGTAAAGAAATGTCAGATGCAAAGTTTAAGATTTAACCAGTTCTGTTACAATATCTCATTTTGAAAATATTGGGTCCTTGTGAGGAAAAGGTGCAGTCACAGGTTCTTAAAATTCTTGATTACCAAAACTATTTGTAAAAGTAATTCCCTTAATGTTTCAATGCAATTTACTCAAATCATTGGTTCCATCTTTTTGCAGTGATCCAACTGTCAGGCCATCAACCTGCCCTCTCAGATTTCGGCAACTTTGAAACCACCAATAGTAGTGATTTGATCTTAGTTCTTCTTCAGTTAGTTTGCTTGCTCGATTATTAAACTTACAGTACATTGTTACATTCGAACAACTCCCAGCAGTTTACAGAGTGTACCATATAACAACTATTAAAATACCCACAGATACCCAAAAACAAATGATTACACAACAGTAGTTCCAATAAAAACAGAAAATCAAGGGCAAAAAGGGACTCTGATAAGTTGGCACAATGGTTAAGTTAAGAGGATGCCCTTCAGAGTCATTCCATTTTTGGTAGTTTCCTGAAAGCCAGCAGGTGAAAGTCTGTTCTCCACAGAGAGGTCATTCCATAGCATTGTTGCCGATATAGAAAAGCAGCCACAGCTCCCTCATTCCCTACTTCAAATAAGGAACTGCAAGAAACTAACAAAACCCACCACTGTCCTTAACAGATGGCTCTTCCTTACACCCCTAGCCCTGATGATAAGGTTGCTGAAAAACCTTTCTCTGACAAGTCAACATTATACCCTTCACTAAGCCAGGTTTTGATAACATGTGTTGGGTCTGTAATTATTAACTGGGACTTGTGTAAGTTATAGATAATTGCTACTTCATCTAAACCTGTTGCCCCTAACCTTTGGAATTGGTGGGCATGAAATGGGCATTCTGCCACAATGGCAATCACAGTGGGCCTATTGCGCCAGCTATTTTCATTTACCAGATGGCAATCTGGTGAGGTTGCTTTTCCCCGTCTCTGCTACCTTAGAGGCTCTCTACCACCTTAGCTCGTCACAACTTGGGATGATGCCTGTGAGTATTATACACAAGAGCATCCTTATATTGCCATTATTTTCTGTTTGACAGTAATGACTTTTCCTCAGATGAAATTCTTCGGATGTGAGGATTGTCCTAATATAAAGGTTAAAGTGTCAAAAAGGCATTTGCACTATAGAATGGCTTAGCAATTTTGTCAACTTGTAAATTTCCAGCCAACCATGAAACCCACTGAGATGCCAGAGATGAAAATTACCTGTTTGAAGGTTGAGTTTCATTACTGAGTTGAACACGAACCTTTCTTTTCCTCTCAAGGGAAACAGGGCTAGCCCCGAAGACTAAAAATAGAGCCTCTTTCTGTATTTGTACTAGTTAACTAGTAGGATCCTGGTACCCTTATGTAATGCAGTCCAGACGGCAATCATTGCTGCTATCTTCACTATCTCTTAAGATCTGCAAATAGCTTTCATAGAGAGAACATGCTGCCTTTTCTATTTTTCAAGACAGAAAAATAAGGATACAAGTTAGCTGAGAAGGGCTTGGAGTAAGGAAAGTCTGTGTATATTTTGACAATGTAGAGGAAAAATTAGGAAATACTTTCACAGCTCCTCCACCATACGCTTAGGAATCTAATCTTTCACATTCACAATCTGTAAAGATAAACTGTATGAGGTGGAGGAACTGTAGTGTTTCCAAACATGCTGCATCCCATATGAATGTGGTTAAACAAGACCCATCTTAAGAACTTTGAGTTGTTTCAACATTGGGAATAGAGAAGCATCTTTCACTGCAGCTGAAGGACACAGGGAAGCTTCAGCATTGCAAAGCAGGTCACTTGGCAAATATGGTTTTATCTATTCTTCACCCCTCCACACCTGCTGACTGAGATGGCCAGCAAATTAGTCCTCATAGAAGACTCCATTTTATTAAATCCAGTTCTTCCAAAAAATTTTGTATTATGAAATACTCTCTTATTATAATTTTTAACAGGACTCTTCACAAATCATGAACCGAACCAATTCTAATGCTTAAAAATGTTATGTATGAGTTTATTGCCTTTCAAAAACAGAATGCGTTTCATAGTCTGCAGTTTTACTGATGTTCCAGTTTGCTAATAAGAATAATTTTAAAAAACAGGTTAACTACTCTTTTAGGAGGGGTTTTAGTTATAATAATTTCTATTATGATCACCAACTAGAATTCTTCTAGTTAATAAAATAATTTACATAATTAAATAATTTTGATTTCAAATACAATAAAACATTACAAAATTATCAGTAGGTACTATAGCTAGTTTTATAGATGGTATAAATTTTTTGCCATATTTAAAGAAATGAAATCATATTAGTTTGATAAAAGTTACATATTGAACATACATACATCAAAATTGTCTAGTAGTTATTTCACCCAATGGGGTTATGAAGTGAGTCCTTATATCCATGTAGAAGACCCAGTAAATAAAAGATGAGTTATGGATTTAATGGATCTTTCTGAACAAGGTCACAATCGTAGCTTGTAAAAAAAAATATATTTGCCCTTAGGAACTGTCCTTGAGAGGACATTGAAATGTGCTCTTCTGAGTTTAGGCATAGTTATTTGGTTTAGGCATAGTTTTTTGGTTTAAGAAACTTGCTCAATCTTCCTTTAAATAGAGACTTACCTATTTAGGAACCTATTCCTGTGTTGGGTAGACTGATCCATTTGAATCTCAACCTGATAGCATGTTGTTTGGATTCAATAAGTGCTTGATCATAGCCACTCATCAGAATGGCTTCACTTGAGAATCCATAGTGTTGTAGTTTTTTCAGGGAAGGAATGATCTTTCCATGTTGTTTCATATTATCCACAATGAGTAAAAATTGGTGCATGAAGTTGCATTATTGTCCACTGTGGGACAATAATGCAACTTCACGGACCAATTTTTACTTTAGTCAGACCTATTTTCCCCTTGTTTCCACACTAGTACTTCATTTTGCTTGTTTTCAGCATACTCAAAAAGCTTGTATAGGATAAGGTATGGCTCCCATTAGTTGATTTCTTTCATTCTAATCTGGGTTTCTCAACCTTGATGACTTCCTTATGTGTGGACTTCAACTCCCAGAATTCCACAGCCAGCATAGCCAATGTTGAGAATTCTGGGAGTTGACATCCACACATTTGGAAGTAGCACAGACTGAGAAACATCTATCTTTTCAATATCATATAGTTGATGTATACCAAATGGGTATTACATCAAAGATATATAAAATCAAAGATAGAATAAAATGTTTTTAAAACATAGTTAATTATATAGATCTGTGGTGTGCTCTATATAATAGTATAGTATTGCAGACTAATTCTGTTGACTGCCAACTGCCAGCAGATCGATTCTCACCAGCTCAAGGCTAACTCAGCCTTCCATCCTTCCAAGGTTGGTAAAAGGAGGACCCAGATTGTTGAGGGCAATATGCTGACTGTAAACTGCTTAGAGAGTGCTATAAAGTACTGTGAAGCGGTATATAAGTCTAAGAGCTATTGCTATTGCTATAGAGAGCTGTATTTTGCTGATTATAAGTCACACTTGGTTCTTGCATACACAGTTCTGTTTCTTAGCTGAAACATTTGAATTGTTCAAAGATAAACCTTTTTAATTTAAAATAAAAAATAAATTCCTATTAGTGTAATAAATAATAAACAGAGTGATTCATACTCTTCTCCCTTCTCTTTCCAAACAGTAAAATATAGTTTTATGGACAGGGATTCCACAAGTGAAGCAATCTTTGCATGTTATGTTTAACATAATACTTTTTAATTTCCCTTCCCTCCCCGCTACAATCCTGCAGCAACTAGGGCATAAACCTTAGACTGGATTACCAAAGGTGCCAGATTTTTCAAGGAAGGAGATTTGATCTACCAGAGGCTCCTGCAGAATCATAGATCCATTGATTCTCTCAATAGCGCTTCTCCATGAGAATAGATTTTCAGGGAGCTTTAAAATAAGGAAACAATTCCTTTTTCCTTAGCAATCCATATTTCTACTACGATTCTGCTAATATGGTCTTAATATTCACCTCCTTATGTTTCTTGATAGCATTCATCCCCAATCTTTTTAATAAGCTTGAATAAGTATTATAATTAAAGAATTAGATATTATGTTATGCTGCACTTCAGTGTTTCTGGATTCTTTAATTCCACCCCTATATAGATTTATGAATTTTTCACCCCTTTATTTTTTCACAAAATGTTTAATTAAAATAAACTTATTTGCTTAATAAAGACTGGAGCTTGAAATAAACTATGTGATTACTTAGATAAGCTAATGTTGCAAATGTGTCTGGCTTATTTATGCAAAGAAATCAATCTTTGTAATAAAACTGCATGGTTAAGTTCATTCCTTGAAATATATGCTGATTTTCATTTCATTTATTTAAATATTCTTAATATTTCTATTTTTAATTTTGGAGAAAGAATACATTCATTTTTGTTATAATAACTAAATTATTTTCTTGCTGTAGTTTAGTTTTTCTAATTATTTTCTATGAAATTTTAATACCTATTTCTTTTTAATAGATATCAACAATCTTCATATTATTGTTAGCACTTTTCATATTTTTGTTTTAATCCAGATAATTTGATTTTCTCATCTTTTGTCTTGCTGAATATATAAAAATTATTTTAAAACGTTGCTCTGATAAACTCAAAATAGTATTCAGCCTTTTAGAATTTGCTTTAATTTAAAAGTAGTAAATTGTGCGTTCATGCTACAGAATAATTGTATCAGTTTTTTGCACCTATTCTTACATCGTTTTCTTTTCCTCCCGTATTTATGTACTTAGGTGGTTGTGAATGCCCTTCTTGGAGCAATTCCATCCATCATGAACGTGCTTCTTGTTTGTCTTATATTCTGGCTGATTTTCAGCATCATGGGAGTAAACTTGTTTGCTGGCAAATTCTACCACTGTGTTAATACCACAACTGGCGACATATTTGGAATTGATGAAGTTGCCAATAAAACTGAGTGCGAAAATCTCATAAATGCAAATGAAACTGCCAGATGGAAAAATGTGAAAGTCAACTTTGATAACGTAGGATTTGGGTATCTTTCTTTATTGCAAGTAGTAAGTGAAAATTCTTTAAGTCTTCTTACTTATTCAGTGCACAGTAAAAAGTTCGTTTGATCAAATAAGGTGCTTGCGGCTTGATCAGATATAATGTTCCTGGAATATAATTTCCCCTTTCATATCAATCGTTTGATAGTCTTCTGGCTCTCCTCTTTAAACGGTCATGAACTTTCCATCTCAGCTTCAAAACATAGTAAGCCAGTGCAGCTAAATTTGGAAGGAACTTCATATTCATTCATCAGAGTTGACCCTGGATTTTTGTCTACAAGATTAATCCTGCCAATACAGTTGATTGGTATAAATTAGCAAGTTATAGTCAATATGCCAGGTTATATCTACCTATTAGAGAGGTTGAAAAAAATACTTATATTCTTCAGTTTTATATCTCCTTTTCAGTATGAGCAATTCCAGGATTTTAATAAGGGTTTTAATAAGGTTAAGTATCCTATGTATACTTAACCTTACTGAACACAGTGAAATTTCTATGCCAGTACACCCCTGTATCCAATTCATAGAAAGCAAAATGTTCAACCCATCCCATTTGCTAATATATATGAAATATTTCTATTGGAATATTGTGTTGTTGATACATATTAAGATGGAAACCATTGATTGCCATCATTTATATGTTTAAATATTTTTGAATGCAGGCCACATTTAAAGGATGGATGGATATTATGTATGCGGCAGTTGATTCAAGAAAAGTAAGTGCTTTGGATTTCTTGGGTGTTGTAAAATAAGCTAGATTTTCCTTATTTGTTATTAAATATGTGAACATAAAATCTGGTAATATTAACTAATACATGAATATATAAATAATGCCCTGATGTTATAATATAAGAATTCCATGACAATCATTGTAAAGATTAGTATTAAATTAATACTAATTTGTGTAGTTTAAGCAATCTTTTTTTTCTGATTTTTGCTCTCTTGTTACTTATTTTGTAGGTGCTTGAACAGCCTTTGTATGAAGATAACCTTTATATGTATATTTACTTTGTTATCTTTATCATCTTTGGATCATTTTTTACCCTGAATTTATTTATTGGTGTCATCATAGATAACTTCAATCAACAAAAAAAGAAGATAAGTATTTATATATATACTCTATATTTTTCTGAAAGGTGGATTCATGGCCTATGTGAATTGTTAAATGAGATTTATAAGTAAGTGGAGAAACCTACAAATATTCACAATCATTTGAGAGAACATATGCTGTGCAAAATTCTGGATGGTAGTATTCAAATTCAACTTTTGAATATTCAGTTTTATCTCCTCTCACACTGGAGCCTTAATGCTTATCATAGTATTTATCAATATTATTCATACTCAAACTTTATTCATACATATTGAGCCTTGGTGGAGCAGTGGGCTAATGCCTCCTTAAGTAACACCAGCTGCCTGCAATTAGTGCAGGTTCCCATCCCACCAGGCTCAAGGTTGACTCAGCCTTCCATCCTTCCAAGGTAGGTAAAATGAGGACCCAGACTGTTGGGGGCAATTAAGCTGACTTTGTAATAATGCCGCTTGGGGTGTGTGTGAAAGCCCTAATAAGCAGGCATATACATAGAATGAAGGCTACTGCTAAGCTTGTAAGCCGCCCTGAGTCTTCGGAGAAGGGTGGGATATAAATGTAATAATAAAAAAAAAATCTCCCTCTCACCCCATCCCATTTTTAAATCATGGGGTTAATTTACATGAAATATTAATTTATTAAATTAAAAATAATTCAGCCAAGTCTGTTTTTTATCTGTGTTAAAATGAGAAGGAAGGATATGCCTGGTCTCAAACTTAATTTTACATGGTGAACTGATATCGGAACATCTGTTCTTCTCTTCCTTGACTTGGATAAGTTGCGAGACCACCTGCTGCCATTGTCAACCTCCCATCGCCCGTTTCTCTCCCACAGAGTCGGCCTCCTCAGGGTTCCGTCAGCTAAGCAATGCCGGCTGGTGACCCCCAGGGGGAGAGCCTTCTCTGTGGGCGTGCCAACCCTCTGGAATGAGTTGCCTCCAGAGTTGCGGATGGCCCCTGACCTTCGGTCCTTCCGCCGTGACCTGAAGACATGGATGTTCCAACAATCGGGCCTGGACTGACTATAGTTTTAAATTTGGTTTTATTGGGTTAATTGTTATGTATTTATTACATGTATTGTTTAATTCTTTTTTAAATTTTGTATTTTATGTTTTTAACTTTTTATTGTTGTGAGCCGCCCTGAGTCCTTAGGGAGAAGGGCGGCATATAAATTTAATCAATTCAATTCAATTCAATAAGTTAAAGCAAAAAAGGTATCACTTGCAAACACACCAACACATCCTTCACTTCCAGAACTACTCTTGCCATCTCTTCATATAAAATTAAGATAATTTTTAATTGTTTGAAAATCTTTCACATTTGTGCAGAATGCAGAATTCTTATAAGATGTTACTCGAGTATGCAAAATGTTCTCCAAAGAATCAGTGTGAGGTTGACAATTCTTTTGCAAAATTTGGAACAATGGTTGGTCTCTGAAGTGATGCAAAAGATTTGAAATGGTTGTCAATCGTGTGCTTGAGAACCCATAATCATATTGGTTATCTTGATTGCTGTCATTGTATATAAGAATCATGTGCTGATGAAATCTGTTGGAATGTATGACAGAAAATTCATATACTGACAAAATGAGTTCTTCAACCCAATCAACTAAATTATAACATGTCATTATTCTATTCTGATTGTAGGAGTAATTGCTTTTATTTTGGACTCAAATTTGCACTGCTTCTAGCTTAACCGTACTGCTGAAAACTGAAGTATTTAGGAAGATAAATACTTCAGCTGTTCAAATGTTTGAATAAGAGGTTGTTTTTTTTCACTTTAGAAATCTCGAGGAAACACAGCAATCAGGATTCACATTGGCTAGATATTTTGGGAACCGAGTTTTTTAAATGCTAACCTCATAATACATTTTGTTAGAATTTAGAGTGGCACAAAATCAGTTCTGGAAATTATGGCTTGGGAGAGACTGATGGTAGGAAAGCAGCCTTAGAAGGAAAAATCATTTGATACAGCAGTGAAACACAAGTTTTTGGAGAGTGAAAATAGCAATAGCATTCAGACTTATATACCGCTCCATAGTGTTTTACAGCGCTCTTTGAGCTGTTTGCAGGATCAGCATATTGCCTCAACAATCGGGGTCCTCATTTTACCAACCTGGGAAGGACGGAAGGCTGAATCAACCTAGAGCTGCTCAGGATCAAAATCTAGGCTGGGGGCAGAGTTAGCCTGCAATACTGCATTTAATCATTGTGCCACCAGGGCTCTGGAAAAGTGCTAATAATTTACATAGTAAATAGCAGAGCTGAATTTTACTCCATTCTGGTAGGCACCTTACTTTCTCTATTATGTGATTTAAAAAAGAGAGGCTTTGCTTTGAGTCCAGAGGAATCTGTCAAAGCTAGTTTTCTTTGGAGTTTGTATTTTATGCAAGAACTAAGCATGAGGCACGTCTTCAATTCAGTATGTTTCGTGTGGTAACAGAGACCACAATTAAACACACCAAGAAGAAAAGGATAATTAAAAGCAAAATGGGGAAAGGCCTCCAACCATTCTTATCTCAGTGCTATTGCTTTAGTATAGCTTTAAACCTGGGTATAGAACCAGCTAATCTTTCAAGCTGCACAGTCCTGAACAGTCACTAAAGTTCCTTCGTCCTGAACTGCCTCACTGATCTCAACAATATGTATAATGTTCTCTTTCTCTGTGTGAAACTATTTTGGGAATTGTCAGAATTGTCATGACTTTCTTTGACCTGGAAGTTTTTTTAAAAAAATTGTTTGTAAATGTTATATAATTCCTATCTAGAAGCTCTAGCAAGCTTTGGGAGACCTTCCATAATGCCAATTCTATTCTCTAGGCCTTGCTTTCCCCATGAATCCCAATTCTAGCCATCTCAGGTCCCCAATATGCCGTATTTGAAATTCTCATATTCATCTTTCTTGTCTTCCTAGATATTCATGCCAGTACTTTGCTTTTTCTAGAAATCGTCTGAACTTTTCCACTTGTTTTCTAAATTATCTCTAAATCACCTTGTCGGCTTCTGTTTCTTGCCTACACAACTTGATTTGAGCAGCTTATCTGAGTCTGCATACTCTCCAGAGTATTCTCCAATCTATTCTTACTTAGATTTATCCATAGTGTAAAGTTCATTGGACACTGATTGCTCTCCAAGAACAGCAATAGTCATATTTTAATCCTTTTTAATAAATAACCCCAGATGGCACTTAATACTCCTGCATCCTATTTCCCCACAACAATTCTGTGAGATGATTTGGGCTGAGAGACAGTGACTGGCCCAAAGTCACCCAGCCAACTTTCATGCTTAAGGAAGGCCTAGAACTTCCTGGTTCCTGATCCCCTGGTTTCTAGGCCACCTCTTTGACTACTACACCCACCAACCTGGGACTCAGTTCAATCATGTTGAATTTATGTACATTGTTTCAATAAAAAAAGTTTAATGGTGTTGGATTGCCAGCTAGATGCCCAGTGTTCCTCTTTTCTCATCCAGGTTTAATATTTATAAGGGCTATGCTTATGCTTATGTGTAATTTAACACAGAACAATGTTCATTGCCTTCCTTTATCTTATCCGTTTCAAAGAGAGGCATGACAAACTGGCAACAGGACCCAGACTGTTGAGGGCAATAAGCTGACTTTGAAATAATGCCGCTGGGGGGGGGGGGGGGCGAAAGCCCTAATAAGCAGGCATATACATAGAATGAAGGCTACTGCTAAGCTTGTAAGCCGCCCTGAGTCTTTGGAGAAGGGCGGGATATAAATGGAATTAAAATTAAAAAAAAATAACAATATGCATAAATGATGTACTGTTATAAGACATTTCATAGCTTCTTCCATCTGTCTGGCCAACTGTAATAAGAGCTCCTATCAGAATACTCCTAAGATTCTGCTACAATAACAGCCCCGGTTTGCCTGTCAATTTAGCAAGGGTCAGAATCTTGTGGCCCAGCGACTGAAGCTAAATTGACCAGTGATTGGAGTTGCTAGGAGTTCAACCATCTCATCTCAATGGCAGAAGTAAAGTAGTTCTGCTGCCTAAAGACTTATGATGATGAGCATTTGTCCATAACTGCTTAGGCCTGTTCAGAATAATAGAATAACAGAGTTGGAAGGGACCTTGGAGGTCATCTAGTCCAACCCCCTGCTCAGGCAGGAAACCCTATACCATTTCAGAAAAAAATGGTTGTCCAATCTCTTCTTAAAAACTTCCAGTGTTGGAGCATCCACAGCTTCTGGAGGCAAGTCGTTCAAGCTAAGGTGCTTCCGTCCCATCCTTGAGGCACACAAAAGTAACTTGACACAAAACTTCTGACCCCACTCCCTACATTTACGGTGCCACGGGAACAGGGCTTATTAGTGTCACTGCTCCTACATAGTATAACTTTGGGAGGCTTTAGAGCAACAACTGGCAGAATCCCCACTGTCTTTCTCTTTTCCACTCAGCATCATCTTAACAACAATAGAAATAATTCTATGAATGATGTGAACCCACATATGCAATTCCTCAGTGGACTGATAAAGATTTTTAAATGCTTTTAATTCGGTTTAGAACACCTGCATTTGGTCGTACATGGGACTAGTGTTCCTGGCCATCTACCTCTGTATCCCCAAAAGGAAAAAAAATAAATAAAAGCGATGCAAGAAAGGTAACCAAAGGGGATAAATTTTTGCAACCAATTAGGGCATTATATCAAAAACAAACTGCCCGAATAATAGTTAACAATAGTTTGACTGAAGCTTGTAATATTGAGAAGGGCACAAGGCAAGGGTGTCCGTTATCGCCTTTGTTATTTGTGTTAACATTGGAGATATTATTGATAAAAATACGGAATTCAGAAAGAATTAAGGGTATACAAATTAGAGATCAGGATTACAGATTGAGAGCGTTCGCAGATGATCTGGTTGTTACGGTGACCCAGCCGGAGAACTCTGTTGTGGACCTGATGGAGATAATAATGCAATATGGGAAGGTTTCTGGATTTAAAGTTAATGCACAAAAAACTAAAATTCTGGCCAAAAATATGATAGCATCGCAAAAGGCCCTTTTAGAAGGATTAACTGGATTTGAGATTGTTAAAAGGGTCAAATATTTGGGGGTGTTTTTGTCACCCTCTAATACAAAGTTATATAAAAATAACTATGAAAGATTATGGGGAAAAATTCAAAAAGAAATGGAGAGCTGGGAAAAATTGCAACTGTCTTTGTTGGGGCGAATCGCAGCAGTGAAAATGAATGTCCTGCCTAAATTTTTATTCTTATTTCAAATGATACCGGTTCTTAAGAAAGATTCTAATCTGGAGGAATGGCAGCGAGGTATCAACAAATTTGTTTGGGCAGGGAAAAGGCCACGAGTTAAACTTAAGATTATGCAGGATACTCGTGAAAGAGGTGGTCTTAAAATGCCCAATCTTAAATTATATTATGAAGCTGCTGCGTTAGCAGGAATAAGTGATTGGATTAATTTGACACAAGAGAGATTATTAAATCTTGAGGGCCACGACTTGTTGTTTGGCTGGCATGCATATTTGTTGTATGATAAGAAGGTAGATAATGTGTTTAAAGTGCATATTTTAAGACAGGCATTGTTGAGAGTTTGGAAGAAGTATAGACATAAGTTAGATTGTAAGATACCATTGTGGGCAATCCCAAAACACGCAATAGAAAATATAAATGTTGGTTTTAAACACGATGTGACTACGTATAAGGAGATTTTAAGTCTGGAAAGAAATGTCTGGTGTCTGAAACCGTACAGCCTCTTGCGAGATGAGAAGATTATTCAAACTTGGTTTCAATATATCCAGCTACGGGCCAGGTGGAAAGAAGATCAGAAAACTGGTTTTACAATGACTGATGAAAATTTGATAAAGCAAATTAGAAATCAGGGTCCAGCACATATCAAACGGATATATCTTGCATTGATAGAAATTGACTCAGAAACAGAACTTGTTAAAGATTGTATGATAAAATGGGCCCAAAATATCCAAGAAGTTATTACAATGGACACGTGGGAAAAGATTTGGGTGAGGAACGTAAAATTTACACAAGCTCAAAATTTAAGAGAGAACTTTTATAAAATGTTTTATAGATGGCATTTAGATCCTAAAAAGCTTGCAAGTATGTATCCGAATTATCAGCCCAAATGCTGGAGGTGCGGCGACGAAGATGCAACATATTTTCACATATGGTGGACTTGTAAAAAGGTTAAGGCTTTTTGGATAAAGATTTGGTGGAATATGCAGAAGATCTTCAAGCAAAAGATAAAGTTTTGTCCGCAATTCTTTTTGCTGGGTATAATTACAGAAGCTACTGTTGTGGACACTAAGTTGATGTTGAATTTAATTACAGCAGCAAGACTTTTAATAGGTCAGTACTGGAAGATGGAGGAATTGCCGACTATAGAGGAATGGACTTTAAAGGTTTCTGACCTGGCAGAAATGGCAAAGATCTCGGCTTATTTGAAAGATCATTCGCAAGAACGCTATATTATGGAGTGGAAAAAATGGATTGAATATATCCAGAAGAAATATGGGACTAAAAAGTTTCATTTAGCATTTGAATAAGTCTTCCTTTCTATTTTCTTTTTCTTTTCTATATGAAATATTAGTATTGTTTGTAGTTATCTTATATGAGCTAGAGAGTGATAGATTTAAGAATTTATTGTTGGTAGCATATGGATGTTTATGATTGTTTTTAGTTTTTATACCCTGTACTTAGCTCTGGGAAGTCGAGGGGGGGGGAGGGGGGGAGGGGTAGGGAGGGATAGGTAGGGGAGGGGGAGGGGGGGATTGTTAAAGATAAAATGTATTTTAAAACTTTTCAATTTAAAAAAAAAAAGAAAGGTAACCAAAGCACAAAAGGCCACGAAGGCACAGAGCTTCAGACAGGATGGCTCAGACCAGCCCTAACTAGCCCATTATCACTAACTTCTGAAAGTTCCTTCCCCATGAACTATAGAAAGTCCTCATGGGTTGTTTCATGTTGTGGTGGTTTTATGTTGTGGTACTGCTTTCATGTTGACGTAAAGCTGGCATTGCGCTGTCTTTTGGATGCAAGATAAAAGCTGTCTTTAAACATAGGTTGTGGGGGTTTTTTCCCTCGCCTTTCCTTATGAACTCTTTTATTCTTGTTTCCTCTATAAATTTTCCACCTCAGCCTCTAAATAAATTCTTTAATAATAACAATTGAAGCAAGCTGATTATTCAGTAAATTTATTATTCAACAAATTGTAAAAAATAAACTGAAGTTTGAACACGTGTTACCTTTCTTTACATGGTTAGATTTGTGTAGCGTTTTCACTATAAAAATAAATTAGGCCCAATGTTTATTTTTAGTTTGTAATATGTTATAAGTGCATTTAATATTTAAGATCTATACACAAGAATATGATAATAACTAATCTTTATCTTCATGCCATTACTTTGGAGGCCAAGACATCTTTATGACAGAAGAACAGAAAAAGTACTACAATGCAATGAAAAAATTGGGGTCAAAAAAACCTCAAAAACCTATACCTAGGCCAGGGGTAAGTAATATGATCCAGTCTACTCACAACCAAAAAGTAATTTTAAATTAAGTGAATAGATAGAGGAAAAAGGGGAAGAGAGGACTATTTGGTTTGTTTTCTTTAATTCTCCTACTTGCATACTGGTAGTCTTCGAGTTACGACCACTTATTTCCTAAGTGGGCTTTGCCCCATTTTGTGACCTTTTTTGCCACAGTTGTTAAGTGAATCATTGCAATTGTTAAGTTAGCAACATGGTTGTTAAGTGACTCTTTCTTAATCAATCTGGTTTGCCCATTGACTTTGCTCATGAGAAGGTCGCAAAAGGTGATCACGTGAACCCCGGGGCACTGCGACCGTCAGAAATATGAACCAGTTGCCAGGCCTCTGATTTTTGAACACATGACCGTGGGGATGCTGCAAAAATCATGTGAAAAGTGGTCATAAGTCACTTTTTCAGTGCCGTTATAACTTCAAATGGTCACTAAACAAACTGTTGTAAGTCAAGGACTACCTGTATTTATTAGCATCTTAGTTCAGTTAAATTCTACTTAAACAAATGTGCCCACCATAGCCTCCATTAAATATTATTTCTTTTTCTATACTTCAGAACAAATATCAAGGCTTCGTGTTTGATTTTGTGACCAAACAAGTATTTGACATCAGTATTATGATTCTTATCTGCCTTAACATGATCACCATGATGGTAGAAACAGATGATCAAAGTAAACAAACGGAAGATATTCTCTACCGCATTAATTTTATATTTATTGTCCTTTTCACTGGAGAATGTGTCCTCAAACTAATTTCCCTGCGCTATTATTATTTCACAATCGGATGGAACATTTTTGACTTTGTGGTGGTCATCCTTTCCATTGTAGGTAAGAACTATTATAACCATTTAAATCTCACATTTAGCTTTTCTTATTATTCAGTTTCCAATACATGAATTCTCTACTCTACATAAATTATTCTTATGGAAAATAGATACCTGTTATTTGGGTACTGTATTTTTTGTATATTTCTAGAAAAATGTTCATCATGATGCCTTAGTCAGGCAATGTAATCTTATCCAGGATGCAGATTTCAGGCAGGTTATTAGCTCTCAAATTATCAGACATCCATCACTCTTTTTCCTCAATGTGCTTAACCAACTAGCTGCCAACCTAGCTAAATCTGGCAGCACACTAACTGGGTGAAAAGTCGCAATCCGAGAATACAAATCCGCTTTCTTCAAGAAGTGTTTGCTTGTCAGACCGTTAATCAGACTGAAAACGTAAGGTGCAGAGATCCAGGAGCACAGGATAAGATAATTTTTATAGATAATAGAAGGAGACATAATAGAATTGAAAAACCAGGAACTGCTGACTGAATCCCAGGTTCAAATCTTACATCTTTCCCCCTCCTATGTGTCCTAATGGACCGAAAGCAGTTCATTTCTCAGGGTGAAAAGTGGTTGACAGATCGACATAATTTCTGTCAAGGATCTATTGGCCTCAAGCTCTTTCCATCTCATTTTGGTCCTTTTAGCTCTTATACTACTATTCCATGAGGCTTTCCAAGCCAATTCAGAGGGATATGAGGCCTAAACTTTACTTCAAAAATTATGACTAAAGCATAAGAAGAAGACCCTTCACATTGGCCAAATACCAGTATTGTGTTCCCACTACACATAAGAGTTTTGACATTAGCTAACCTCATAGTCTTAATCTTTGGCTCTTTTGAAAGGGAGATTCAGTGGTACATCTGTATAAGATCGTCTGCCTTGGAGGAAATTAAATCACTAAAAGCCTTTGTTGCCCCTTTTATTTAAATTGCCACAAAGATATAATTATGCCTCATATAACAATGAGGCACAGTGAAACAGATGTCTGCCTTATTCTTCTTCTCTTCCAAGACACTTCATAGATAATAGTCAAAAGGGTAGCTAAATTCCATTCACCCATCATTGCTATTCACCATGAGAGTTAATTTCCCCTGCTTACGGTCTCATGATCCTTGAGGGCTGAATTCTAAAATTATAATTTTATGTTAGTATCTTTATCACAAGCATTTTATACATTTTTGGGAGAGTTTACAAGGCTTAAATTAAAATGCATAAACATTTTCTAGATAATTACTGTAATAGATCTTCATAGTCTAGGCTATTGAACAATATAAAAACAAAAAATAAAATACTGACAAATCTAACTATTTAAAATTAATTACGGTAACCAAATTATAAAACTACTTTGTAAATAAAATGTTAATGTTCCAACATATTAATGTATTGAACTATTGAGCAAGTACATTTGTGTGTAGGTAAATTACACTTTTGACCAGTTTTTAATAAATATGAACATCTAGTATTTTCATGTACACGTTGAATAACGTAGCGTAAAAGACAAGATAGAGCTTGGTACAGTAATAGCCTGCAGACCAAATACTATCAGGAGAGCAGAAGTCTGTCATTATTTTTAATACTGGATTTGCATTGTCATAAGTCAGAGCCTTCCAAACTCCAACTTCCACAGCATAATCTAGAAGAATGCCATGGTCAATAGTCTCAAATATCTCTGAGATTATCCAGGACTAAGGGGCAGAATTACCTACCCATTTTTCCACCGGGGCAGTTATCAAGGCTTGCTTCTATCCCCAAACCAAACTGGAATCCAAATGTTTTGTAAATTTAAGTCATCTTCTGCAAGGACGTCCCCATAAGAGAAGGTAAGGTTTTGATGTTGATAAATTTTGATGTTGACTATTTTGTTTAATTTTTAACAGGTATGTTTTTGGCAGAGATCATTGAGAAATATTTTGTGTCCCCCACTTTGTTCCGAGTAATTCGGCTTGCCAGGATAGGTCGAATCCTGCGTCTAATCAAGGGGGCAAAGGGAATCCGCACTCTCCTTTTTGCCTTGATGATGTCTCTCCCTGCCTTGTTCAACATTGGTCTCCTCCTTTTCCTGGTCATGTTCATCTACGCCATATTTGGAATGTCCAACTTTGCCTATGTGAAGAGAGAAGTTGGCATTGATGACATGTTCAACTTTGAAACTTTTGGCAACAGCATGATCTGCCTCTTTATGATCACCACCTCTGCTGGCTGGGATGGTTTGCTAGCGCCCATCCTGAACAGCGGGCCTCCAGACTGCGACCCTAAAAAAGACCACCCAGGAAGTTCCGTCAAAGGAGACTGTGGCAATCCTTCGGTTGGGATTTTCTTCTTTGTCAGTTACATTATCATCTCATTTTTAGTTGTAGTGAACATGTATATTGCTGTCATTTTAGAGAACTTTGGTGTGGCAACTGAAGAAAGTGCTGAGCCTTTGAGCGAGGATGATTTTGAGATGTTCTATGAGGTCTGGGAAAAGTTTGACCCAGATGCTACACAGTTTATGGAATTTGAAAAACTTTCAGAGTTTGCAGCTGCTCTGGAGCCCCCTCTTCACTTACCTAAACCAAACAAGGTTCAACTTATTGCAATGGACCTGCCCATGGTAAGTGGTGACAGAATTCACTGCCTCGACATCTTGTTTGCTTTCACCAAACGTGTCCTGGGGGAAAGCGGAGAGATGGATGCTCTCCGCATTCAGATGGAAGACCGCTTCATGCAGTCAAATCCATCCAAATCCTCCTACGAGCCCATCACAACTACCTTAAAAAGGAAACAAGAGGAGTTATCGGCTGTCATCATCCAACGAGCATACAGACGTTATCGTCTGACACAAACAGTGAAGCAAGCTTCATTTTTATATAATAAAAATAAAATCGAAGGAGGGGCTAGCCAGCGTATTAAAGACGAATTCCTCGTTGACAAGATGAATGAAAACTCTTACACAGACATGACCATGTCAACAGCTATCTGTCCACCATCCTACGATCGTGTAACCAAGCCAGTTGAAGAAAAACATGAAAAAGAAGGCAAAGATGTACAAAAGAAAAAATAAAAATCTCTGTGATTGGGTGACTAATTGTTTACAGCCTGTGTGAGTAATGTAGTTGTGTAAACAGAACTCCTCCAGGTGGTCTATGCCAAACAGACAAGTTTTTACAAATGTACTGTATTCCTAAGGTCAGTGCCTCTAACAAGACAGCAACCCCTTATCAAAATACAACTGTAAAATGTAGAAAGAATGACAGGAGGTTACTGTTTTTATTACCAGCTGACACTGCTGAAGAGGAGAGAAAAATGGCTGATTAGACTGTAGGGACCAGTAAAAGGAGTTGAGGGGGGAAAAACTTAACTTTTCTTTGGTGTGTATGTGTGTGTATGAATGTGTGTGTGTGCGTGTGTGTGTGTTTAAGCATACAACTCTTAGTACGGTCAATGTATCTACTGTTTGCATTTCAACTGCCATATTTGTCATCTTTTTACAAAATCTGGGTTGGTGGATTCACCCTTTTCTTTGTTTCTATTCACACATTGTGACTATTTTTGTAAATGGGGTTTATGTTGGGGAAGGGGGTAAGTAGTAAATTACCAGTATGAGGCCCAGGTGTTCTATGTTATGACTCTCTTATATGCACACCAAAATGATTTGCATGGAGGCATGCTGCACTTCTCAATCATGCATGGTGGGAAAAGCATTTGGTTAGGAAGAGCAACAGGTTTTCAACAACTCTGTTAACCCTGAAGGAATGTTCCATGTTGAGGTGCTTAACCAACAATAAACCAAATGGATTATTTTTGCACAGACAATTAAATCTCACAAGAACTGGAGTCGGAAATTACTGGTTTTATGTCTTGGTTGTTTGTCTTATTTTGTGTGGCGTCACTTACATCAGTGTGACCTCCAACCATCCTCTCTTCCCCACCAGTCCTGAACAGACCCCCAACTCGATTATAATATGTTTACTTTTTTTCCCCTCCTGCAATATTGTTTAGCCATCTTTAGCTCTCAGCAGGATTGCCAACATGTGTGTCTAATGAAGATCCCTCTGTTGTGTAAATAGTCCTTTACTTGTGGTGCACGTTTGAGCAAATGAATAATGATCCGAGCACATTATGTATGTACCACAATAAGTTTAGTGTGCAAGCTTTCAGCAGGTAAAACGATGTATTCTGTACCATTATAGGTAGTTTGGATTCAATCAATGCATGTTTATATTGCCTACGCTTCTCTTCTTTGGACTGGCCAGAATCTTAAATACAGGGAGCCGAATGTCAGAGGTAAAGTGGAAAAAAAAAGAGTTCAACAAGACCTCATTTCCTCCTATCATTAAGCAATATTGGAGAGATCTTTTTCTTTTGTTTGACATTTTAACATTTTAAGTAAACAAACCCGATGTATAGCCAAACTGTACAGAGTATACTGCAAATGCCTAAACCTGTTGAAAATAATGTGGTTAGAATTTTATAAGGAAATATAAATATTGTAAAGATCAAGTTGTGTTATTTTTGAGCATTATGTACATAAAATAAGAAAGAATTTTATCTTCAGGTTGATATTGCAGCCTTTTAAGTTAGATTCTTTCCATAGCACTTTTTTCATGAAAGAATATCAGAAAACAAGAAATGAAGAAGAGACGGGTAATTGTAGCTTTCTGCTTTTTAAATTGTACTTGCTAATATTTTCAAGATGCAATAAATCAATGATTTGTGAAAGAAATATCCCAATTTTGCTAGCTTCCAAACAGCTATTCTTTGCTATAAGAAAAGGATATAAGATTTGGTTTAATTTTTTAGCTGTGCCTGCATCAGAAAATGTAGCATTTTTTCTCTCAGAAACACAGTATTTTTCCTGGAATTATTTAATGCTAACTGTGTATATTTCTTTGATTCCATGCTTTAGAATCATTGCTAATATATCAGTATTTTTTCACAGAAAAGAATAGCAAAATTATGTAACCAAATACATCCAGAAATTTTTTGTTTCTTATATATGTTAAATATAGATGCTTTCTTTTAATAAACTATCAACTTATTGTATTGTTGAATTGCATGCAGGAAATGCTACTAATATTCTCAGTAACGTTATACATAATTACCAATGTGCAAAAATAATAAAGTTTACTTTTTTATTGTAATTTCCTTGGTTATTTTTCATCTCTAAAATAAAATGGAATTCAATCTCTGTCATAAATAAGAATGTAACTAAAATGTTAATAAACATACTTATATGGAAGAAAGTTCCATCGATATAATGAAGCTTGCTATAAGAGAACATAGAAATTGCATGGCAGCGTTTGGTGTCATGGATGTGGTTCTCTGAATCCAACTCTAGAGATGATGTATTCAATTTTCACAGATCGTGATCATCATTTCAAGCATGAAACAGTCCCAGGCCATCACTTACTTGCTCCAAGATGGAAAGCTGTATAATCCCCATGGTCCTCCATTTGTGCCTGTGGATACCAGCCTATCCAATGGACTTCTTGGCATCCACCAAGCCCCACCTAACCTTTTAAGTTTTAAATGTTCTTTTAAATGAAGAGCTGATATCAAAAAGATCTTTGAAATTAAAGATGGAAGGTCTTGCATATGTGCACAATTTAGAAGTAATCCTAGTTTCTTCCCAGGAATAAGTAAATTCAGACAAGAATTAAAAGCATATGGTGTAGTGAGAAGGGTCACTATCTTCTGAAAAATCCATGTATCCGTGAACATCGTGAAGTGTGGTTTTGAGCCATTAGCCGAAAACACACAAAAAATTATATTGACTTAAGTATGGATCTTGCAATGTACATTTTGGGAATTGGGACTAATGTGTCAAAATGTATTAGAATGAATGTATCAGTGCATTATATCTGAGGCTAATAGATTAGATTAGTAAATGTCTTTCTTGCCATCATATATTTTGTACCTGTTCCGTTGAATTCTCTCTGTTATTTTACTTGGCCAAGCTTAGTTAAATACATAACGGAAATATGTAATTCGTGTGCAATATAGGAAAGTGATTTTTAGAAAAATGGTAATTTGGTTTGAAAACCACAATTGCTGCTGGACAGCTGGAAATTATATGTATGCATTGGAAACTAGTTCACTTTATTTGCCAAAGTATCAACAGCTACTTTATGGCTGCCTGAAGGTAGTGATTCCATATATTGGTATTATATATATCATATATTGGTATTATTCAGTATACCGTACAGATAATCCTCAACTTACACCCATTCATTTAGTGACTGTTCGAAGTTACAACAGGACTGAAAAAAGACTTAATGACTGGTTTTCATACAACCGTTGTAGCATCCCCATGGTTGTATGATCAAAATTCGGACACTTGGCAACTGGCATGTATTTACGATAGTTGTAAAAGTAGGTCTACAAATGAACAGCAATGTAAATTTTTGTTGCTATCATATGATCTAAATGTTGATGTTGGTGACTAAGGCTTCCAAAGGAAACTACGAAAAGAGGGTTGCCAATTCCCACTCTTTCAAACCTTTGAAGGACCCACTTGTCATATTTTTATAAAACTCCAGTGTGAAGGTATTAATGTACTTCATGATATTTTCAGGAGTATGTTCCAGGGTCATGTGATCACCAGCTAGCTTCTGATAAGCAAATCAATGGAGGAAGCCAGATTTACTTAGCAATTGTATGATTCACTTAACAACTTCAGTGATTCACTCAACAACTATGGCAAAAAAGCTAAAATGGGGCACAACCTATTTAACACCTGCCTTGCTTAACAATGAAAATTTTGGATTCAACTGTGGTCATAGGTTGAGGACTGCCTATCCTAGAACTGGAAATCACAATGATTAAGTTAGGACTTTTTAAAAAATGCTGTAAAGAATGGGTAAAAATTTGCAAATTAAATATAATTTTTGTTTGACCAGAGACATCTGAGGAATTATCCCCTTTTAAAGATTTTCTTCAGCAAACAAAGATATTTCCATAATGATTGAGGGGGGAAAAAGGAAAATACTGCACTAAGTATGAATTAGAACAGTTTTCATTCCTTGATGATGGTTTCTTTTCAGGGTAGAAAGTCTAGTTCTAGACCTCATGCAGCAGGAGTTCTGTTCTGCCCCAAAAATAGATGTCCCTCAATTGAAAATAAGGTTTCAGGAGGGGAAAAAGTCATTTTTATTTTCTATGTCCATGGTTCTTGTTTTTCTCTGCTAAGAAACACATTGTCATAAGCCAGAATTATGTCCAGCAGTGGAATTAAACAGAGTAACTTCCCCATTACAACTCCTATGTTCATTATAAAATTACAATGTACGTTGGTCAACACTGTGAGGCAAATTTGAAGGATATGTTATATTTATTAATTTATTTATTTTAATTCCATTTATATCCCGCCCTTCTCCGAAGACTCAGGGCGGCTTACAAGCTTGGCAGTAGCCTTCATTCTATGTATATGCCTGCTTATTAGGGCTTTCACACACCCCCAAGCGGCATTATTACAAAGTCAGCTTAATTGCCCCCAACAATCTGGGTCCTCATTTTACCTACCTCGGAAGGATGGAAGGCTGAGTCAACCTTGAGCCTGGTGGGATGCGAACCTGCACTAATTGCAGGCAGCTGGTGTTACTTAAGGAGGCATTAGCCCACTGCTCCACCAAGGCTCTTCCTTATATGCTTTGGGGTGGAGGGGAGGAGGAGAAAGACACCTGCTCCAGTGCAGGAGAGGACATCTGTTCATAACTCAGGACCTTCCTGTTCACACCAGCCTTCTACAATTTGATGTCATTCAGTGTCTTGGATCACTGTATTTCCAGCCACTGTAGTTGAGAAATGGACAGAGAAAGTCTTTATTGAACTGTTCAGTGAATTAAACAATCTACATAATAAAAAATGAACAACATGTGAGAAGCCCTAACATAAGAAAGAAAGCATAGACAGAAATATTGCAGAAAAAGCAATATTGTAGAAAAAGCAATAAAATGTCTTTAAGCCTAAAACATTTCTAAGACATAAACAGATGTGCATATATTTATTACAAGGCAGTAAGTATGGACCACTGGCTATTAAAAAGTACAAGCTAAATGCTAAGTATTTTTCCATCTTGTGGCCCTCATCTTCCATAAACATTTTGGCTTTCCTATTGTTCAAGGTTCAACTAGTTATTTCTCAGTTTTGAGCTCTGTTGTTCTGAATTTTCCATGACAGGTTATTCTAACTTTTGTGTGTGTAATTATTGTAGCACATTAACATGGTTTTAATAGAGTTACTACCTTTCTCCCTCTAAGTAAGCTAAAGTTGGACTTTGAAGAGGCAAGATAGATTATTGACACTTAGGAGCTTTGATGTTGGAGGAGACACCTGAGAATACTGTGGACAGCCAAGAACAAACCAATGGGTTATTGAACAAATCAACTCAAGTTCTCACTTGAGGCACAAATGACCAGGCTCAGATTATCCTACTTTGGGTACATTGTTTGAAGACCTAGTTCTAATGCTGGGAAGGAAACAAAAAAAAATCTCTAATGCTGGGAAGAAAACAGAAGAAGGCAACAGCAAGCAGCAAGGTGGATGGACTCGGTTACAGTGGTAATGAATGCACTGCTGGAAGATCAGAAAGACCAGGATGGGGTCAGATCATTATGGAGAAAATCAGTTTACCGGTAGGTTTCAATAACAGCTTGATGGCACATAATCAATTTCTCCCCTTCTGCTTTTTGACAGTAAAAACTAGAAAACGAAGCATCAGTACCACCAGAGAGGACAGATGATGGAAACAACTTTCTAGATTGAAGCTTTCCAGAGTGGTCTGTTATACAGTAGAGAGATGAAGACAAATTTGGGGCCATTTTCCTTCTTCGATTTCACAACTGAAAACCATGCTGTGTTACTAATCCCTTAAGCAACAAACATCCAGCTCTACAACCAAATTTATACAAAGGCAAGAATATTTGTATACTACAATTAAATGTTGGAAAATTATCGTTACCCACACTCCGCTATCCTGACAGTTTTGCTTGAAGAATTCAGGATTACACTCTGCCTGTCACCCAACAACCAAGTAAGGTCTTTCTAAACTCAGTATTATTTAAATCCATAAACATATGAAAGCCAGTTTGGCGTAGTGGTTAAAGCTTCAGGATGAAAACCAGGAGTTTACCTGCATAACCTTCCCTTTTACTCTTTCTCCAGTTGGGCCGCTAGAATCTAAGCATTCTAAGCTATTTCCTTGCTCCTTATGATAAATTCCCCACCAGGTGACATCAGCTTTCTCCTTTCCCCAACTTTACAACAGCCCAGATCAATTCCCCCAATAAATAATGTAACAATGACAAAGTTTAATCATTAATTGATTAGACGTAGAGGCTGCCCAATTCCATACAACTCCATGCAGCTTACAAACAATAAAAGGTAATATAACAAAACAGTAAGAGTACAAACCATGTCCTCCAGAAAAGACAATTCACCAGACATAAAATCTTAAATGAGATTAATAGCCATCCTTACATAAAATCCAGGGAAACAACTAGTTTTTCAAAGATTTTCTGAACATCATCAGAGTAGGAGCCATGTAAATCTCTGGAGGCTACCATAATAATACATGGGGGAAATTGTAATTCATAACTGAGGTGGCTATAGTTTGCGATTAATCAGAATAAAACACCATTCAAGAATATAACAACAAATTAGGCAGAGAATTGCACCAGGGGCGCGCCAAGGGAGAGGTATATGGCACATGCTCAAAGAGATTGTATTTGGGACTCCAGCTTCAATCAGTTGACTGTCCGAGTTTGAACAATTACTTTTGAATAAGGAGCTTTTTAGCGCATGTAAATGATCAGGCTCAAATTATCTTACTACCCAGCTCTCTGGAAAAGACTCTGTTGCGGGGAAAGGCTGAACAAAAGACAATATATAACTTAGCGCACCGGTGGAAGAGTCGCAGGTGCCAGGCTAGGGATAAATCATCACGGAGAAAAGCTGCGCGGCTGTTAAGAATCGCCAACGACTTGAGGGAGCATAATCAATCAACTTGGATGCAGGCGAGAAAAGGATAGGACATCCTGCAACTCTTAACACACGTTGGCTTTATTAATTCAATAGTTAATGAAGATAATTTCCTAGATTCGCTTTCTGAGAAAAAAAATAAAGATGTATTTTTTATTTATCTTCACAATTTTGAAACAGTGTTCGGTATTGACCAGGTGGAGTTTATTACAATTTATAATTCAGTACAAGCTGGAGAGACAGGTTTTTACCTTTGATAGATAGTTGAGAATGCTTCCTGTATGCTTTGCCCTTGTTACTGGTGTGCTTTTTTTTAATAAACACATTTGTTATAAAAAAAAACAGTACTTTGGAACATGCCCGAGAAATCAATCAAGGTCACTAGGTTAGCACTTTTTTAAAAAAAGCGTCTTCTTTGTGCACACGCACCCAACTGAATAAGCTCCACCAGGCGAGGGTTAGGATCCAGTGCAAGAGGTCGAGAACCCTGGGCAGGGCTGTGAGGAAGACTCCACTTCGTTCTGTTTCGTTGCGCATTATCGGGGGGGGGAGGGGGAGCGATTGAGCGAATCTGGTTCACGTCGAATGGGCTCGGAGCTTGGAGGGCTTTTCACGGCTTCAAGGCAGCCGATCTCCGTGCAGGGACAGCGCCCACCCAACGGATGGAAACTGGTCAAGGAGAGAAGCAACCTAGAACTGAGGAGAAACTTCCTGACAGTTAGAACAATTAACCAGTGGGACAACCTGCCTCCAGAGGTGGTGAATGCTCCAACACTGGAGGTTTTTAAGAAGAGACTGGACAGCCATTTGTCTGAAATGGTATAGGGTTTCCTGCCTGAGCAGGGGGTTGGACTAGATGACCTCCAAGGTCCATTCCAACATCATCATCATCATTATTATTATTATTATTATTATTATTATTATTATTATTATTATTATTATTATTATTATTATTATTATTATTATTATTATTATTAATCAGGGCTTTTTTTCTCATTGAATGCTCAGAACGGAGTTCCAGCACCTTTTTTGGATGGAACCTTGTAGGGTAGGCAAGGCGGGTTGTATAACATGTGTGAGTTCCGGCACCTTTTTCTTTTACAAAAAAAGCACTGATTATTATTATTATTATTATTATTATTATTATTATTATTATTATTATTATTATATCTCTGCAGAGGAAGCTCGCCTTTCCCCTCGTTCCCACGTCCTTTGGCGGCGGGCTGCAAAAAAACCGCGGGTCCCCGGACTCCGGTCGGCTGAAAAGGCACCGCAGGGCTGCGGGATTTGGAGAGGAGGGAACGAGCTCGTCCCTGCGTTTTTTTTAAGTGTTTGTCAGCTTCGCGCGTCTCCCTTTGCTTCTCTGCCAGCCGCAGAGTGAATCTTATCGACGTAACCAAGCTGATTTGTCACACCTCCAGCCACGTTGCGGTTTCACGCCTAGCACTGCGGTTAACTGCGCACGTCTAGACAAGTTTCCTCGCTTTTATTTATTTTTCTTCTCTTTGTATTCTGTCTGATGGGAGGACGCGGTCGGGAGCTTTTCTTTTGCTTTCCAATTACAAGTTTTATATACAGCAGAACACGCCTCGGTTTTGTTTATTTTTAACCCGATGTTTATTACCCTGCGTCACGTGAATCAGACGGTCCATCGCCCTCTGCTAGGGAAGAGCCGCCGCCCCCCGCCTCTCCTCTCCCGCCATTCGAAGGCGAAGCGTCGCTCCCAGCTTTAAGCTCCACCTTTCCCTGACGTTTGGGGGCCATCCCGTTGCACTGGCAACGAGCGTTGCTACCGCTTGCTTTCAGCAGCCATGGATTCTTCCTTCCTGCAGGTTTGTTGGAAACTCTGCTCCTTCCTTCCTTCCTTCCTTCCTTCCTTCCTTCCTTCCTTCCTTCCTTCCTTCCTTCCTGCCTGCCTGCCTGCCTGACTGCCTGCCTGCCTTCCTTCCTGCCTTCCTGCCTGCCTGCCTTCCTTCCTTCCTGCCTGCCTGCCTTCCTGCCTGCCTGCCTGCCTGCCTTCCTTCCTTCCTTCCTTCCTTCCTTCCTGCCTTCCTTCCTTCCTGCCTTCCTTCCTTCCTGCCTTCCTTCCTTCCTTCCTTCCTGCCTTCCTTCCTTCCTGCCTTCCTTCCTTCCTTCCTTCCACCGCGCAGCGATCGCGGGTCCTCAACTTTCTCGCCCCTCGTCTCCCTTCTCCGTTCTGGAAATGGCAGCGCCGTTTTCTGCCGCTTCTCCTCCCGGCGTTGCGTTTTCCCCCCTTCGTCTGGAAGGAGGCTAAGCTCCGGGAAAACTACGCCGGCTGGAGCCGGGCCAGAAAGGCCAGGCTCCCCTTCCCCCCCCCCCGATGGTTCTGCAAAGCCCTTTGCGGTTTGGCGTAGAGGAGCGGATCCGCTTCCCGCAGGGTTGGTTGGCCTCGCCCCCCCCCCCGCTTCGGACGACAAACGGAAGAGCTTTGCTCTTTTTTTTCTCCAGAGCCTTTGAAATTGTTTCCCCCCTCCCGCCGCCGCCGCCGCCGCCGCCCCTTTCGCTTTTCTGCCTTAAAATGACGTTTTCCTCCTGATCGGGTTTGGACAGCTGTGATTTTTGTAAGAAAGCCGAGTGTAAACGTGAGTCCGGCCCCCTCGACACGAGCCCGTGCATCTTCTTTAAACACTAGAGCAGGGGTCTTCAAACCTGGCCCTCTGATGCCTTGTGGACTTCATCTCCCAGAATTCCTCAGGCAGCGTGCCTGGCTGAGGAATTCTGGGAGCTGAAGTCCACAAGTCATCAAAGGGCCAAGTTTGAAGACCCCTGCACTAGAGCACTCCTTCCCTCTCGGCTACCTTGGAACTACGACTCCCAGAATTCCTGGCTAAAATTCTGAAAGTTGTCATGCTGGTACAGCCGAAGAGCGCATCAGTGAGGAAATCGGCTCAAATCTTGCAGAAATGTCTTAAGATTTCTGCTTACTTGAAAGATCATTCACAGGAAAGATATATTTCAGTTTGGAGGAGATGGATAGATTATATTCAGAATAAATATGGGACTAAAAAGTTCCATTTTAGCTTATGAGTAGATTTTAGAGGGATATTGTTATTGGTACTTTGTATGTAGTTATGTTAAAGGGGAGTTAAAGCACATTATGAATTTGGTTAATTGTATATTATGCATAATTCTTATTTAGACTACCAAAAAGTGTGCAAAAGAGATTGTTGTCAGATTTTGGAAGTAACTTTCCTAAACCCTTTCTCGGTTTTACAAGTGTGATTCCCTGCTTGCTTGTGTAAATCCAAGTCTTGATTTCCTTTCAGGCTTTAATTAATTACTACTGTCAGGAAGGCTATTTTCGTCACGTTCAGACTATTGCCAATGAAGGCTTGAAGACATTTGCCAATGACCCAGTGTTTATTTTCTACCATTCTTATGGCATTTTGATGGAAGGTAATTCTTTACTTTATATACTTTCACAGTTGCAGATGTTGCTTATTCATCTGATAACGAATACTTACTAAGAAGTGAATTTCATTGTATTTCATGGGCCTTCCTTTCACAAAGGGGCAGATAGGATTGCAGTCATAAATCATTTCATTTACTTCTATGTATTAAAAGTTTCTGTAAGTAAATCTTTCGGGTCTACAGTCGAACATGCATGCCTCTATTTCTGCCTGGTAAACAGTTTAGGGGGAACCGGGTCAGTGGTGGTATTCAAATATGTGAATAACCGGTTCTGTGTGTGGATGCCATTTCTGGAAGTGCATTCTGAGCCCGAACTGGTGTGAACTGGTTGAATTCCACCACTGGATTGGGTCCTGGATGCTGCAGAACCTCAGCCCTTGGTAATGCTGGATGGGTAAAGATAGTGCTAGCAGATTTGGGCAGAAAAATTTGGGAACACTAATTGATGTCAGAAAAGAATCACAGACAAATCCAGCTAGCTGTAATATCTTGTGGATGTTTAATTTTTGCAGCTCAAATTTGGTAGCCCTAGGCAGACAAAAGTTGAAATTCAACATCTGAAGTCCCATACGGTCCGTCCCTGCAATTTCTGTTGCGAAGGAAAAGAATTATTAATTTGTTACCCTTATAATTTGTTTTTTTCAAATAAACTCTTTTAGGGTCATTTGGGCATTTCATGCTTTTCTAGGCAACCAAGAGAGTTGTCTTAGGTGTTTGAAAGGTTGAATGTGAGAGTTTTGTTTTAAAACTCCAAACCCAATATTTAGTCCAATTAATTAATTTGTGTGTTTGTGTGAAAATTAGTGTTTCATAAATTTATGAATGGATGCCAATTGCAAATGCAGTGTTATATAATGTTAATGCCATTCAAGAAATTATATGAAGTTATAGAATGAGAAAAATATGTAATCAGATTTTTTTTTGCTATCTCCACTTCACAGAATTGTCTTGTATATACAGAAAGCACTGCAAATTTTTCTGTGACTACTGTTATACAGATAATCCTCATTTAACAACCACAGTTGGGACTGAAATTTTGGTCATAGGTTGTTGTGGTCATTAAATGGGTCACTGTATGACTTGGCTCAACTTTATGACCGTTCTTATTTCATAATGTGAGTCACCACAGTCATGAAGTGAATCCCATGCTCATTAAATGAATCCATTCTCCTGAATGAGCGTTTTAGAAATTATGTTACACCCAGTCACAAATATGAGCCAGTTGCCAAGCACCAAAAATGTGATCGTGTGTCTGCAGGGTCTGTGTGAGACAGACAGAACTTTGAGGATGGGCCGTAAATAACGTTTTTTGAGCTCGTCGTAACTTTGAACAGTCATTAAGCATCCAGTCATTAAGCGAGGACCACCTGTGTTGTCTTTTTGTATCTCCTTTTTACATTTTCGATATTAAGTGATCATTTTTGTAAATACAGAAATTGTTTACATAATCAATAAAGTAAGCCTTAAAAGGTACTTTAGACACACGCTAACATGTTCATGCATGTTCACTACAGCATTACGCTGAAGAAGGCATAGTGGGGAAGCCAAAAAGCTGCTGCACAAATGAATGCAACTTACCCTTACTGATTTTCTTCTCCCAGGCCATGCCCAACAAGCTCTTCTCAGTCTTGAATCCATTAAAACCAGACAAGAAGTTTCCTTGTGCACAGTGATGGCAATGATCTATGCCCATAAAAAAAGTCCAAACCCAGGTATTGTCTCATTTATTTTTACTCAGAAAAGTTTTATGCTTGTACATGGTGAATTGTAATAACATTATTTCTCCATTTTAATATGAAGGTACAGATGGAACTCTGCTACAAAAGAGATGTTTACACCTCACTGTCCCGATGGGATTTTTGCAGCCACCAACCATGTATTCTTCTATCAAGGCACTCCTTCCCTGACCTCTCTCCCACGCCATTATTATTTTATCTTTTCCAGTTATCACAAAGTTCAGGAGTGCTGATTACTTGCCTCACCGTTTTCGCCATTCTTTTGTGATCTCTTGTAAACATTATTTTCCAATCAATATAGCAAATGTCTTTGCAAGCCTGCATCTTAGAAACTAAGTGTCTCTGACCGCCAATAGCTTCCAGTTATCTTTGCAAACTTGAAGAAAAATGGATCTTTTCTTTATGAAGTCCAGACTTGCACAGTATAGGAGCAAAGCTTATATTTCACGCATGGGTATATGTGAAATAAGCTTTGTACAGTCAGCTAATTAGAACTTAGCTTTCTGTAAAATTATCAATTATTAGCGGGAACCAGGTTCCAAATCCTCTTGGAAGGTGACTTCATTTCAGTTGATCCTAACATGGATGGTTGGGGTAATGATGAATAGTCCTCATCTCATAATTTCCAATTTATAAACCACTGGTTGGCCAGTTTAATGGTGTGTTTAACTAAATTGTCTGATTTTTTATTCAGATGATGCCCTCTATGTTACATCCCTCATAATTTCCAATAAATAAAATTTACACCCATTGATTCCAAGCATGGAAGTTGTAGTTTGAGATGTCTGTAGTACACTGGATAGATAAAGGCTCAAATTTAATTTCTGTCATGCTTTTTTCAAATCCCCTTGTGGACAGTGGCAGATCAAAAGTCTTCTTTAGTCTGTAAAGATCCAGTTCTCTCCATAAACTGGATTACTAATACAGTGTGACAGCCAAACTAGTTACTGGAAGTATAAGATTGATTAATAGCACTAGCTTCATAGTCAAAATTGATTTGTGCCTTAATGCCTTTATCAGATATACTGGCATCATCCAGTATTGAACACAGCATATTGTGTTCAATACTGGATGATGCCATTTAAGAATATTGCAAATTGAAAAGGTCCAGAGAAGAAAGAAGGAGTGGGTCCTGGAGATTATGAAAAGAATATATGAAAAGCTATCTTCAAAAATGGCTAAAATACATTTCTCAGCCATTCAACAGTAAAACAGGTTCTAGTGAAAAAATTGGTGGGCTTTTCAAAGAATAGATGTTTGTCTGCTAGGGCACTTAGGACTCCAGACTGGTGAATTTTCTGCATTGGCTGGACTAGATAAAATTTGCTGTTCTTCTCTATGACTCTATAACACATCTGTTCTTTTTAATAGGGTTTGGTTGCTGTTATGTAATATCTTGCAGTAAGTCTCTAATCTGCTGAAATCATCATTCAATGATGGTCCTTCAAACTATGCGATTATTACATTCTTCTCCCTTGTTTTTAGATCGGGAAGTTATCATGGAACTTGATGCCAAGTTGAAGGAACATCGTAAGACAGCAGGACAGGAGGCTTTATATTTTGCAGGACTGTTTTTGTGGCATATTGGCCGCAATGAGAAAGCCCGTGAATACATTGACAGAATGATCAAGATCTCAAACGGCAGTAAAGAGGTAACCCATTCCCTATAGTTGTGGGTGGTACTTGCTGAAGACAAGGTTTGATCACTCCCAGGTTTGCTCATGATGCTCTCCATCATCTTTCATATCAGAGTGGATTATCACTAACTTCCTTAACACTCGAGAAGTACAAAAAGTTACAAGAAAACTGATAATTTTGGTACTGTTACAAAATAAACCTGATAGTTTTTATTTAGTTTAATGTTTGGGAGGCCAGTTTCTTTAAGTGGAATGTATTGTTGGCCAATAATACAATATGTTTACATTCTTCTACTACTTATTTGATACTTAGCTTAAAGTGCCATGTTCCCTGCAGATATAAGGATATATATATATCCTTATAGCATATTGTACTCCATTTTTAGGAGCCTCAAAACACTCAGGAATAGATCTTGGATCACTTGGGGGCTATAAATGTTTTTTTTAAACCGTTTAAATGGAAGAATCCTGAATTACTGAAATCCTAAATGCTTTCTTACCAACTAGTTTTCTTCATTATTAACTTCTGTTATGCTGATATTCCATATTTTGAAAAGATGTGAGCTTCATCTGGATTATGACTTGGACTCTAAGTGTGAGAATCAAGGATTCAGCTATTTGATAAGCTAGTTTTATTAATTAAAACAGAAAAATTGCCAGTGGTAACAAGCCTTCAAGCCTTACATTTATTCATATACATCTTGAGGTTCGAACCTCACATCACTTCCTCCTGCCTATGTGTCTGGGCTGAAGGTGGATTGCTTCTTAGTGCGAGGAGTGGTTAACATCTATGGATTGTCATTGCAACACCTCTCTAGTCTTGTGAGTTTGGTCCTTCTAGCTTTCACAGTAGCTTTTAGAGCAGTTCATCAGTGTGCCAGTGCTGTAGAGTGCTAAGAGTTGTCTTTCTGCCTATCTGGAGTGGGCCTCTTACTGGGAATGGATAAATAGGAAACATCATAATGCTTTAAGTACTAAATCCATCCCATTCCATAATGGCCCAGTAGTTAGAATGTAGAATTGCAAGCAAACTTACTGCCTGCAGCCAGGAGTTCTGACTGGATCAAGGTTGACTCAGCCTTCCATCCTTCTGAGGTCAGTAAAATGAGGACCCAGATTTTGGGGGACAATATGCTGACTCTGTAAACTGCTTAGAGAGGGCTGTGAAGCGGTAGATAAGTCTAAGTGCTATTCCTATAACAGCAGGTATGAACACCACAGAACATGTATCAGTCTTCTGCATTACATAAATTATTGCATTTATGTTAAGTAGAACTTTATATGATTTTTTTTTAAAAAATCTGTATCTGGTAACAACAGCATAGTGTTGCATCATTTAATGTTTTACTTTGTTCTTACAGGGGTGGATTCTAAAAGGATGGCTTGAAGTGACTAGTGGGAAAGAGACAAGCATGAAAAAAGCTGGAAAATGTTTTGATGAAGGGCTCCAAAGTGGGAACGATATTTTTGGCCTGATGGGTAAAGTAAGTATATAAAAAAGTTTTTAAATGCACCTAGAAAGATAATGGAGAGCACGGGCTTTCTCATTGTGGCCAATATGCCACAAAAACAGTCCTGCAAAATATGGCAGCTGATGCAGACTGATCCAGCACAGATTAGTGCAATTGTCATCCAGGATAAGAATGGAGGAATGGATGAAGGAGCAGATCAAAGCAACCATATTTTGTATTCAGGATGCTATTTATTCTTTCTCTCCTCCTAATTTCTTATTTTATGTAATGTGGGTTCTAAGAATCTGATTGAAGTCATTATTCGTTCTTTGGTTCACTGGATTAAATCTTTTAGCCATCATATCACCAATTATTTGCATTTGCTTTGACATATGCTTTTCTTTTATGAAAAACAAAAGAGGCATTTGGAGGTTGAAACAATTGAAGAGCAATGTGCATAAAGTCTGGGAATCAAAGAGACGCTTTGAAGGGTTTTACCATTTGCAACTGTGGAGAAGAAATAGTTCTTTTTGTTTCTTCTTAAAAAGAAGCTTTTGTAGGTCTTTTTAAATATTATGTTTGGCAAAATATATTCTGTTTTTAAAATCTTACTATAAATTGCATTTTGAATCAGTAGGTTTACAATCACTTTGCTGTGATTTTTTAAAATTCCACTTAGAAACTTGTATTTTGCATATTTACTGCTTTGAATGGTTTTGCTTTCCAAGTCATTATAATCCTGGTTATAAACTCACTGGTTCAGGGACTCTACTAAACATGGGTTGGTTTAAACATGCGGTAGCTATTGAATAAACATCAATTGGCTAGATTCACAAAACTCACTAAACGGAGACCAAAGAAACCACATTGTACTTAGCATATTATAGGAATATTGCTATTTTGTCATAAAGCTTTATTTTATACAAAAGCATTAAAACTGATGACCTTCAGTGGAAGATATCCTGTAAGTACATACAGATAGTCCTCGACTTGTGGCCATAATGGAGCCTGCCTATCATGGTCATAAGTTGTGATAATTATAAGAAAGGTCACCCACCTGGCAGGCATGACTTTATGAACTTTTCTGTAGCAGTTGTTGAGCAAACACTGTGGTTCCCCCCCCCCCAAGTACTGTTTGTGTTGAAGGCACTGTTTAAGGCACTTCTGGCTTGAAAGGATTAGCTAGTGACATCACCGTTGCCTAGGAGATGCCCATGGGGGCTCTTTTCATGTCACTGTCAAAGAGCTGGAGCAAGTGACAGGAACTCATGCAGCACCATTTGGGTTTTGAACATGGACTTGCTAACCTCAACCCAGTGTCCTAACCATGTGAGCCGCCATCACGCTCCACTAATGCTGTGGTCATTAAGCAAACCAATGGTCCATTATGGGTCAGTTTTGCTGAAAACCAGAAATAAATACTGATTTTCAACAAAAGTGTGGTAAAATATGATCCCATGGCCATGGATGCGGCAAAGAGCTACAAATGCAATTGCTGAGTGCCTGACATGTAGTCACTTGATAGCCAGAGGGCTGGCCCATTATAACTTTGGAACATAGGTACCCCCTGGGAGGTCTGTTGTAACTTCAAACAGTCACTAAGCAGCCAGTCATAAATCAAGGACGATCTGATATGGCTTCTAAAATCTTTATATATCAGGAAACAGGTTCTAGATAAGCAGTCACAACAGACTGCTTTTATATCAGTGTGCACCAGCCAGGGAATTGTCTAAGAAAAACTTTTTTCTAGTTGGAAAGTTTGTTTGTTTTTAAAAAAGCAAGATATAAGTGACCAGGTGATCATTTCATTTTTCACTAGGCCCAGTATTTTGAAGTCCGTCAGAATTATTCAGGAGCTTTGGAAACTGTGAATCAAATAATTGCAAATTTCCCAAGCTTTCTTCCGGCATTTATAAAAAAGATGAAGCTACAGCTGGCTTTGCAGGATTGGGAGCAGGCAGCTGAGACTGCCCAGAGGTGAGTATACTAAATTGTCCTTGTCTAGATCAATTCAAAATGCTGTATCGTCTCAGCTGCAGTGTTTTTGCAGAAGGCAAATGATCAAAGGGGATTTCTCCCCTGGTGACTTAGATCATCTTGTAGAGTCCTCCAACCTTGTGGTGCCAAAATGACAGTAAGGGAGACAAATTTTATATCTCATTATAAAGTGAGCTGTGGTGGCACAGTGGTTAGAAGGCAGAACTGCTGGCTGCCTGCAGTTTGGCAGTTCGATTCTCAGCTCAGGGTTGACTCAGCCTTCCATCCTTCCGAGGTTGGTAAAAAGAGGACCCAGATTGTTGGGGGCGATAGGCTGACTCTGTAAACCGCTTAGAGAGGGCTCTATGAAGCGGTATATAAGTCTAAGTGCTATTGCTATTAACAATGGCTGAGTGATTCTGTGACAGCAGGCTAAGGTAATAGTGGGAAATGGTCTAAAAAAAAGAATAGCAATAGCAGCTATAGCACTTAGATTTATATATCGCTTTACAGTGCTTTTACAGCCTTTTCTAAGTGGTTTACAAGGTCCTCATTTTACTGAACTCGGATGCAAGGCTGTGTCAACCTTGAGCTGCTCAGAATCAAACTCCTGGAGTGAGCAGTGAGTTAGCCTGCAGTATTGCATTCTAACCACTGCGCCACCTCAGCTCTTAATACAGTTTTTCATTTATTTGTTTTCCAATCTTGATCTATCTGGTCAGTAACTATGAAACTCTATGAAACTCATTTTTTCAGTCATTGCTTCAGCATTATTGGATTATACATGATTGATAGTGGGTAACCAAAGATGTGAAGGCTGATAACATTTTCTATTCTGGCTGAAGCAACCTCTGTGCAGACAAACACACGCGCAGTGGAGGGAAAGGGTGCCTGCATCAGCTGCTCCCACTGATTTTTTTTTTTTGTTTGAAATTTCATATAATGAAATGATACGAAACTGAACAAGGATGAGCAATTTACTGCTCTAGGAAAGCTCTATAGCTTTGCGTGCCCGTGCAAATCTCTCTTTTTTTTGGTATTGTTTCAGGTTTAATAAATGTGCTGCCAAAGTGAACATTGTAGCCTTGTTTCTATTTCTCTAAGTTGCCTTGAAAGCGGGAGATGAGGGGGACAGAAAGATGCCAAGCAACACATTAAATTTTCTTTCTTTTTTTTATTGAAAAGTTTTACAATACATTTTTTTAAAAAGACAAAACCCCTCCCAACCCCCTCCCCTCTCCCCAAACCTCCCCAACACCTCCCTCCCCTCCCCCTCCCCCTTCCCTGACTTCCCAGAGCTCAATACAGGGTATAAAAATACAAACAATCATAGTCTACCTTATGCAAACAACAATAAAATATTAAATCTATTGCACTTTAACTCTTATAAAATAACTACAAGCAATTTAAATATCACATCAATACTTATTCAAATGCTAAATGAAACTTTTTAGTCCCATATTTATTCTGGATATAATCAATCCATCTTCTCCACTCCACAATATATCTCTGTTGCGACTTATCTTTCAAGTACGCTGAAATCTTTGCCATTTCCGCCAGATTAGAGACTTTTAAAGTCCATTCTTCTATAGTCGGCAGTTCTTCCTTCTTCCAATATTGCGCTACTAAAAGTCTCGCTGCCGTAATTAAGTTCAACATCAGCTTAGTGTCCACAACAGTAGTATCAGTAATAATGCCCAGTAAAAACAGTTGCGGACAAAGCAACACATTAAATTTTCAAGAGGGTGTACTAAGCAAGTAAAATTCCCAATTAATCTGACATTTGTCCACAGAAGCAATTAATTGTCACTAATGCCCCAGAGACTAATTCCCCTAAAGTAAATAGTTGTTTGCCCTAAAACAAAAATAGGGAAGTTGTCCAAATGGAGCTCAGCTATTAGCCATTCTGTTTGTGGCTTCTGTGATTCGGCAGTTTTCCTTGAAAACACCTAAAAATATGTGTTTTGGTGTTTTTATTTATTTATTTTCCTTTAGATTATTGCAGAAAGATGCTCTCAACCTGGATGCTTTAAAAATGGAGGCTGTTCACTGTTTGTGCAGGGAAGGAAACATACCTGAGGTGAGTCTTCAGTTTTTAATTCCACACTGTTGGATGCATTTTACAGAGAGACATGGGAAACAATTATTCAGAATTTTTCTCCGTGTAAAATAATGTGTCTTCTAATTGCTAGTGAAGAGAATGATGGCAATGGTTTTAATAATGCAATCCATATATCTATCTATGTGTATATGTATACATATACGTATATGTATACGTATACGTATATGTATATGTATAGAACTAAGTTCCACTGAATTTACTTCCAAGTTCAGCAGATGGAAAATTTCAGGTGTAAATATCTTTTGACAATTACAGTCCTGACACAGGTATTTTAGTACATGCAGTAAAAGGATGGATCTAATTTAAACTGCTAGTATCACATTATCAAACAGCCATTGGTGGAACAAGAGATCATCTTTACAATACATACTGCCTAAATCTTATTTGGAGATAGGCCAGGATGGAGCAAATCCAGGCATCACACAAGAAGCTGCAAGAAGAATATGAGCTGCCAGTGTAAGGTGTGTTTTGTTGGTGGGAGGTAGCAATTGGGTACAATGGAAAAAGCCTTTTTTTCCCCCAAGAATCTATGATATTTTTTTGTCAATAGGCTCCTTAGTCTGTGATAACAAAAATTGTCTAAGTCTACTCTAGATTGGTCCAAAGATACATTGATTTTACACTTTGCAGAAAATGTTTAATGAAGGGCTATCGATGAAACTGTTGGCTGGATTTACACACCTATGTCAGCAACCATGGTTTAAAAACCAAGATGTTTTGGATTCATTCAAGATGCTAGATCAAGTTAAAAGAAAATAGAACGGTTATATAAGAATTTTGAGTAAATCAGCTTTGTTTTTTATATGAAACTTAAGCAATTTATGCATGTTACAAAGTATTTCCTTAATTTCCATTAAGATTTAAACCAAAATATGGTTGTTAGGAATGGGGGAGCTTAATATTGGAAACGAGATTCTTAATTATAACTCTAATATTTTTCAATGAATTTTTTTATCGCATTATAAAAATGTAGGGTAGAATAAACTAGTGCTAATCATAAATCTGCTTTCTTTTATTGCCTGAACTAGTTAAGCACTATTTCTGTCTGCTGCTATTTTTACTTTTGCTGTTGTTGTTTGTCTAGAAAAAGCAAACATAACTCTATAACCTACATTTGCATTTAGCTTGTTGTAGGATGCATAGGGCTTAAAGTGTGTTTCCCAGGAAACCATTTTCATGATAGAAAATTCCTCCAGATGCAGAATTTTTAACCTTTCATAGTTGAACCTCTTTTCTGGCTGCCCAAGGAGAGCATTGATAGACGGTGTTCCTTGCAAGCTACTTACCTTTCCCAAAGTGGGCGGATTCTCAGAGGCTTAAGCTGATGTTGAAAACCAATGACCTTTCAGTTAAGAGTACCGTGTCCCCAAGACTTTACGCGAACAGCTATGTGCAAACCTCTGTCTTCTGTATTTCATGGACGTTGGGTTGGAGAAAAGAGGACTTGAACGCAGTCTGCTTATGGCCACTTTTCAGGCCCGTGATAGAATTTGGTTTGGTCCTGAAAAAAAGGACCTTTGGGTTTTCATTTTTACCGAACCTCAGAAGGATGGAAGGCTGAGTCAACCTTGAGCCGGTCAGGATCGAAGTCCTGACCGTGAGCAGTGAATTAGCCTGCAATACTGCGTTCTAACCACTGCACCACCGCGGCTCCTAAGTCAGCTCCCTGTTGAGCTCCGGATGGCTCCCGACCTTCGCCCTTTCCGCCACGACCTGAAGACTTGGCTATTTGAACTTGCCGGCCTGGACTGAGGGACTGGGATTTTAGATTTTAAATTTTAAATTTTACATTTTAGAACGTGTTTTATTGTCTAGGGCTACTTGGTTTAATTTATTGTAATTTTTGTATATTATGTGTTGTATATAGTGTTTAATTGCCCTGTACACCGCCCCGAGTCCTTCGGGAGAGGGGCGGTATATAAATCCAAATAATAAATAAATAAATAAATATAAATACTGGCTGCTGGCACAAGTTTTGCATTCCAGATGCCTCTGTACCCAGATTTCATAAATGTTCCCTCCTCCTTATCCCCCGCCCCCCCAAATAATAAGACCGGTATATTTTGTTTGTCCTAGGCTTCATCCAGGCTGAAAGATCTGATTAGTGCTTTGGATCAGTTGGAACCACAGAATCCTCAGCTTTTCTGTAAGATAGCCTTAGTTTTTAGCAGAACGGTAAGTAGAATTTTTTTCTTAATTGCCCGTAATGACTGATTGAATGACTCTCTTATATAAGCTGGTTAAGCTCTATGTACATAATGCTAACTTCGTCTTTCATAGGAAGCACTGATTTATGTCCCGATCATGCCTTTTGAAGATAAGGCTAAGAAGGAATATTATTATAGATAGTCCTTAAATTACAACCATTTGTTTAGTAACCATTTCATACCACCAGTTGTAAGTTGAGGACTACTGGAGTTAAAGCCCAGGTATGCTTCAGGAAATGCTAAATTACTGGAATTGGAAAAGCATTGTTCGGCATGCAAAATTAAGGGATAGCTGTAACATTTGTTCAGCATCTCTGTCGTGATTGCAACCATGAAGAACAGTGAACAGTAGTCACTTCCCTCCCTCTCTTTATTTGTGTTGGTTAGCTCTCTGTGGCAAGAGACTCACTTACTACTGGTTCTGGGCAAAATGTGAGATGTGCCGTGGTGTGTAAAAGTGAAAGCTGAGGACATTTGCCCAAAACAGACAGCAGTCAAAGGTGGAGGTGGTTCGGGCAGAGCAATTCATGGACTTCATGGGTGCTTTTACTGGCCTTGATTCTGGATTTTAGCTGCCTGTTATTGGTAGCAGAACTGGAAAAGTCCGATTTTTGGTCACATTCACTAATGCAAGGAATATTTTCCAGATGACTTTATAAATGAGGCAGTCTCGTTCTGTCAAAGAATACATTTTCTTAGGAGAAATTTGTTGGGGGCTGTTTGCTAGCAAAGAGCATGGCCTAAATAAGCCTGCTAGAACCATTTTTTTTCTTTCTGAGATGTTACTCTTAGAATAGGGGGTTAGTAAAAGGATTTAGTAAAATTGTGGACAGCTCTCTTGCAGAGAGTTTCTTTGACCAGGCCATAGATGCATGCGATGATGGATACAATTTAATTATAATAGCATTATTTGATGTAAAGATGGTCATTTTTAGTTAATATTGTGATTATGTCCGATAGAGTTTTTCAAAACTAAAACCATTCATAATGGAATTATTTTTTTTTGGGGGGGGGGATGTTTAACTGTAGTGTGGCCGCAATCCACATATCCTGCAACTGACCCAGATGTTGGTGGATAGAGCTTTCAGCTTAGCTCCTCAGAATGCGGACATTGCTACAGAGCTGGGCTATCAGATGCTTTTTCAAGGAAAAATAAAGGAAGCTATGAAATGCTACAAAACTGCTATGGCTCTTGATGAAACAAGTGTTCCTGCACTAACAGGTTTGGGGATTTTTTATGAGTAATTGATAGAGGAGGGAGGGGGAGAGAGAGAGAGAGAGAGAGAGAGAGGTTGATCTTTTCCAATTTGTTTTTGAGTCACTATTATATTTTCATAGCTTCAGGTTACCTTTGGCTGAATTTGCCTACTGCAGATTCAGAGTTAGGGCTTTGCCAAGAATGACCATTTCTCCCCCAGAGCCCAGTGTGGTTGGCAATACTGTAGAGGTGATGCCCTTTTCATTGCTGACTTCAGACCTAGGTCCTGCGAGCCTGCAGTTCTTGATAGAAAAGATTCATTGGCTCCTCCTGTCATCTATGAAATTTGATCTGTGCCCTGAAGACATTATTTTCGTAGAATAAAGCTGAAGAGAAACATCTTTGCATTACAGGAATTATCCGAAGCCAGTTAATGGAGGGGAAGTTAGATGATGTAGAGCAGCAGTTGGAGTTCCTGAATGAAGTTCAACAGTCTATTGGAATATCAGCAGTAAGTGGAGAATAATGTTTTTCCAAAAATGATTTGATACTAATCCATGTTCTTTCTTAATGCGGATCTGAGGACCTCTATGCCATAGTTCACATGTCGGCAACCTGCGGCTCTGGAGCCACATGCGGCTCTTTGAGCTGTCTCCTGCGGCTCCCAGTCGCCCGCTGCGCACGCACCTCTCCAAACGGGGAGTGGTGCGCGCGCACCTCTCCAAACGGGGAGTGGTGCGCGCGCACCTCTCCAAACGGGGAGTGGTGCGCGCGCACCTCTCCAAACGGGGAGTGGTGCGCGCGCACCTCTCCAAATGGAGAGTGGCGCCGCCCATTTGGAGAGGTGCGCGCACACCTCTCCGAATGGGCGGAGGTGCGCGCGCACCTCTCCAAACCTTTGGAGAGGTGCGCGCGCACCTCCGCCCAAACGGGCAGTGGCGCCGCTCGTTTGGAAAGCTGCCGCGGCCCGTTTGCAAAGCTACCGCCTTCGGAGGAAGGCGGCAGCCTGCAAACAGGCCACGGCAGCTTTTCAAACGGACGGCGCCACCGCCCGTTCCAAGAGGTGCGCGCGCAGCTCTCCAAACCTTTGGAGAGGTGCGCGCGCACCTCCGCCCGAACGGGCAGTAGCACCGCTCGTTTGGAAAGCTGCCACGGCCGGTTTGCAAAGCTACCGCCTTCAGAGGAAGGCGGCAGCCTGCAAACGGGCTGCGGCAGCTTTCCAAACGGACGGCGCCACTGCCCGTTCGGGCGGAGGTGCGCGCGCACCTCTCCAAAGGGGAGACCCGTCGCCACGCAGGTGCCTCCCATTCTGCGCATGCGCAAAATGTTTTTTGCGCATGCGCATGCGTGGATGCACGCACGCGCACTTTTTGCGGCTCCCACTTTTTTGTTTGTGTGATGGAACCGGTTCCGAGTGGCTCTTTTCCTTTTTCCGGTTGCCGACCCCTGCCATAGTTCTATCTTCATGTTCTTACAATGTCCCGTTCTTGGATTTTATGAGAGAGGATGAAGACGGTGATAGTGGTGAGCATCTATATAACATTGAGAAGGAAGACAGCCTTATTTAATGTGATTCATATTGGAGTTTCTTTTGCTAAGTCTCAAGCTGTATTTGATTTTGGGATGGCATGCAAGGAGAGGACGTTAGAAAAGGCTGGTAGAGCCAGGACTACAAATGAGAAGAACGAGCACAAAACTAATATAAGTCTTCACCCCCAAAACCCTTTCAAAGTCTTAAATAAAAACCTTTTGTAAGTATTGGTAATTTTTGAAAGATAAACGTTTGCCCACCAAATTGGTAGCAGCAAAACCCAGAGCTGCAATTTGGTGGTAAGAGGATTAGAAGATTATGGATTCCAACCTCCATCACAAAACTCTGCAGGGAGAGTTTAATTATTTCAGACATACCGGTAGTTTAATGACAACAAATTGGAGTAGAGTTGAATCTTATGAAAAAGAAATGTAAGAAACAACAACACATTTCTCAATTCAATTTATTAAGAGTTATTTGGTTAATTATTACCTTAATTATTTGACCAATTCTGAAGCGATAATTATTGTTGCTCTTATGTTTTAAAATATCTACTGTACAAGGAGAGGGCTTGCTCTCGTGAAAGCAGAGAGTTGGAAAATGGTGCCTTCTGAATAAATTTAGCGGTTGTGTTGAGGTGACAATTCTCTGGCAGTTGCTCTGCCATATCCACGGCCCAGTTGCCTTTCTGTGGCCGGGGGGTGGGCGGGAGAGAAGAACCAGACTTTACTTATATCTTTGTTATTTTACCTTCTCTCAGATGAGAGCCAGTTTTCAAACAGTTATCCAGGTAGACTGATCCCAGAGTAAAGGCAGGTGGAAACCCTTCTCCTATTTAAAAGAAGCAGGTTTCCAGGGTGCTAGATTGCATGTGTGGGAGAAAGAGGTATAAGAATTTGAATTGTGATAAAATAATTTAATTTAATTTATTAATATTTCTATACCGCCCTTCTCCCGGGGGACTCAGGGCGGTGTACAGGGCAAGAATAAAACACAGAAATTTACAAAAACTAAAAGATAATTAAATGCATGCCCGATTAAAATACAATTGATACATAGTAAAAACCCCAATAAAAATGATAAAAAAAACAAAACCCCACCAATCCCCCCTCAGGCCAGGCCGGCTTGCTCGAACAAGTATGTTTTCAGATTGCGGCGAAAGGAGCGCAGATCGGGCGCTGTCCGGAGCTCAACCGGTAACTGGTTCCATAGCTCCGGGGCGCCCACAGAGAAGGATCTCCCCCTGGGGGCCACCAGTCGGCATTCTCTGACCGGTGGCACCCTGAGGAGGCCCTCTCTGTGGGAACGCACAGGGCGCAGGGAGCTTGATGCCGGCAGCAGATGTTCCCTGAGGTACTCCGGCCCCATGCCATGGAGGGCTTTGAACACCATTACTAGCACCTTGAATCTCACCCGGAAGACAACTGGCAACCAATGCAGCTCACGGAGCAGAGGTGTCACATGGGAGTATCGGGAGACTCCCAACACAACCCTCGCGGCTGCATTCTGTACCAGTTGGAGCCTCCGGGTGGTCCTCAAGGGAAGCCCCATGTAGAGAGCGTTGCAGTAGTCTAGACGAGAGGTCACGAGCGCGTGAGTGACCGTGCATAAATCATCCCGGCTTAGATAGGGCCGCAACTGGCGCACCAGGCGGACCTGGGCGAAAGCCCCCCTAGTCACAGCCACCATGTGATCTTCCAAGGTAAGCCGCGAATCTAGGAGGACTCCCAAGTTGCGAGCCCTATCTACGGGGGGTAATAATTCACCCCCCATAGAAAGAGATGGAATATCCAAATAGACCCGGGATGAAGGTATGCAAAGCCACTCGGTCTTGTCGGGGTTGAGTTGAAGTCTGTTCCTCCCCATCCAGACCCGAACCGCCTCCAGGCAACGGGACATCACGTTGAGGGCATCACTGGGGTGGTTTGGGGTAGAAAGAAAAAGCTGGGTATCATCAGCGTACTGATGATACCCAACTCCAAAGCCACGAATGATCTCACCCAGCGGTTTCATATAGATGTTGAACAGGAGAGGCGAGAGGACCGACCCCTGAGGAACTCCACAAACGAGAGACCTCGCGGTCGACCTCTGCCCTCCTGTCAACACCGACTGCGAGCGTCCCTGGAGATAGGAGGAGAACCACTGTAAAACCGTGCCTCCCACTCCCAATCCCCTGAGACGCCGCAGCAGGATACCATGGTCGATGGTATCGAAAGCCGCTGAGAGGTCTAATAGGACTAGAACAGAGGAATGACCCCTGTCCCGAGCCCTCCAGAGATCATTCACCAGCGCGACCAATGCCGTCTCCGTGCTGTGCCCGGGCCTGAAACCCAATTGGTACGGGTCTAGATAATCCACTTCATCCAGGACCAAAGGGAGCTGATGCGCCACCACACTCTCAACAACCTTCGCAAGAAAGCGAAGGTTGGAGACCGGACGAAAGTTGTTCAATACAGCTGGGTCCAAGGCAGGCTTCTTGAGGAGGGGCCTCACCACCGCCTCTTTCAAGACGGCAGGGAAGCTGCCCTCACTCAAAGAAGCTGATATAACTGCCTGGAACCAGCTGCGTGTCCTCTCCCGGGCTGCATAAACCAGCCAGGAAGGGCACGGGTCCAATAAACATGTGGTGGAGCTCAGTCTCCCCATAATCCTGTCCACTTCCTCCGGAGTTACAGAATCAAACTCCTCCCAAGTGATATCGACAAGACCACCCGCGTCCTGATCGCCAGACTCTGCCCAGTCAGAGTCCAGACCAGTCCGAATCCGAGTGATTTTTGTCCGACAGATAATTGTTAAACTCCTCGGCACGACCCTGCAAGGGTTCCTCCCTCACCTCCTGATTAAGGAGGGAGCGAGTCACCCTAAACAGAGCGGCCGGGCGATTATCTGCGGACGCGATAAGGGTAGCGAAGTGATTAGACCTCGCCACCCTTATCGCAGCGAGATAAGACCTAATATGGGTTCTTAGTCGCAATCGGTCGGATTCGGATCGGCTGGACCTCCAACCGCTCTCTAGGCCCCGTCTCCGGCGCTTCATCTCCCGGAGCTCCGCGGAGAACCATGGAGCTCGACGGGATCTGCATCGGGTCAGGGGCCGCAAGGGTACAACTCGGTCAAGAGCCTCAGTGGCTGCCCTTTCCCAAGCTTCCACTAAGGCATCTGCCGAGCTGTGAGTGGGGGAGGCAGGTGGGGACCCCAGCGCTGCCTGGAATCTCGCGGGATCCATTAAGCGTCTGGGGCGGTACCATCTAACTGGTTCCACACACCCACGGCGGGGGGTGGCAAAACGGAAGACCAGCCGCAGGAGATGATGATCGGTCCATGACAGGGGCATAATAATTGGAGAGCCCCCACCAAGGTCATCTAACCACCGACCAGATAAGAAAACTAGGTCAAGGGTGTGGCCTCCCTCATGAGTCGGTCCTGAAATTACTTGCGTCAGGTCCATGGCCGTCATGGAAGCCATGAACTCCCGAGCCAACTCAGATGATCCTCCCAGAGATGGTAGATTGAAGTCCCCCAAAACTATAAGTTTCGGGAACTCAACCACCAACCCAGAGAGGACATCGAGAAGCTCAGGCAGGGCTGCTGCTGCGTGACTAGGCGAAAGGTACACCAGCAGCAAGCCCAACTGCGCACCAGGGCCGCATCTCAAGAAGAGAGACTCACACCCGACTATCTGCGGAACGGTGGCCTCCCGCGGAGCTAAGGTCTCCCTCATAACAACAGCCACTCCCCCACCCCTACCCTGAGCCCGAGGCCGGTGTAGCACCCGGAAACCTGGTGGGCAAAGATCAGCCAGAGGAATACCGCCCTCTGGGCCCAACCAAGTCTCCGTGATGCAAGCCAGGTCCGCCTGCTCACCCTCAACCAAGTCACGGATGAGAGGAGCTTTATTAACGACAGACCTGGCATTCAGGTACACCAGCCGGAGCTCAGGCGGCTGCACATCCTCACTCCCGGGACCTCGGGGTAGAACAAGAGGGTCGGAACGCCTCACCGCTTGCAAGTAGCGGAGAGGCCTTCCCTGAGATCGATACGGCCCTCTGTTCCTGCACCTGCTGCCATTCCCTAACGTCGTGGGAATAGGCATTCCCACGACTTGCCCTGGAGCCCCGGGGGCGACCGACCCCCGCTCCTCCCCTCCGCGATCAATCCCGGCCCTGGCCTGAACAATGGTTGCTGGACTGCCCCCCATATCCGAACAACCAAAAGAAGTTCCCACCCCCCTCCCTAACCTCCTAAAAAATTTAACCAAAAAACTAACCAGGGGCCTCCTATTTGGCTTATATCGGAGGCCCCTACCCATGCCCAGCCATCTCTCAGGGTCCCAACACTCGGGCCCTTCATCAAGAGGAGGTGTAAAAAGTAAGGCGGGTCGCTCCCAGGATGGGGGGGCCCCCCTGAGAGCGTATAAGGTCGTGCTAGAATAAGTCAGACGCATGATCTTAACAAGTCCGACAAAAAACAGCAAGGCAGACCAGATCAACATGGGAGGGTCTCAAAATAAATAAATCGAAGGCAAATGACCAGAGAGCCAGCCCAGCTCCACTGCCACTAGAGCTGGGAAATCCCGGAACAGATCGAATCCCGCCCTCTCACGGCGGTCAAAGCCGGGGGGCAATCTGGTACATACAAACCGGGGGAGCAATACCCCCCAGAGCTCTCACCTCTGGGAGGCAGCAGATGTAAAAACTTAACCACTCTCCCACAGTGGTTGTACCCCGGACCTTCCAAAATTATAGGGGAGGGGAGGAGAGAAGAGGGAATTAGAGCAAGGGAGTCAGCGGAATACATCAGGGCTGATAAGCCTGTAGAGATACAGAATGGTAGGAGAACTCCGGTTACAGTTCAAACTCATGTTGTAAGAGGACCAGATAATAGTCGGCCAGGAAGGGAAACCAAGACCCTTGGTATATAGCTTACATCCTATATACAGCAGTCACTGGAATGATTTCATAATGGTTTCTTTAGCTTTTCTGCAGTAAAACTACTTATCAGAAGTTCTTACATTCCTACCGTAAATGGCTGTGTAAGTGTTTCTAATCCAGCTTCTTGGGGGAAGCCTGACACTTCCTACGGATGGCGCTAGCGAGGAAGCTTCTTAAACGAGCTTGAGAGTTCCAGTAACACAGGACACATTCAGTGGTGGGATTCAGCCAGTTCGCATCATTTCGGCAGAACCGGTAGCTAATTTTTTGTTGCCCAGGCTCAGGATGGACTTCCGGAAGCGGCATCCACACGAAGAACCGGTTGTTCACGTATTTGAATCCCACCAATGGACACATTGTTGGGAAAATGAGATCCCTTAAATTTTGCAGATTCATAACTTTCAACGTTTTGGATCCTGCCATTGCTAAAGCTCTCAGCCTGAGGGCTTTCCCTTCTTTCTATAAAGAAGATGTATGATGTCCATTGAAGTTTAATCTTCTGGACTGCTGCTGAAAAAGCTTCTGGAAAAGAAAGGATTGAGCTGATAAATTGTGGGAGTTCCGTACAGGAAGTCCTTGACTTATAACCATTTATTTAGCGACTGTTCAAAATTGCAACTGCACTGAAAAAAGTGGCTTATGATTGGGGCTCACACTTACGACTGCCACAGCATTCCCACGGTCATGTGATCAAAATTTGGGTGCTTGGCAATCGGCAAATAACTTATAATGGTTGCAGCCTGGTTGCAGTTGGTTTCCAACAAGATAAGTTAGTGGGGGAAGCCGGATTCACTTAATGACTGTATGATTCACTTAACAACTGCAGTGATTCACTGGAAAGCGGGTTAGCGAAGAAAGAAAGTGAGAGTCAGATTTAAAAAAACAGGAGATTTGACCTTTTAGAGGGGGCATAATAGGTTTATATCCTTCTTTGAATAAGATTAAAAGAACGGGAGACTTTTAGATATAATTAGACTTTTATAATGATAGATAGGATTTAGAATTAAGATGGCATTTTTTTTCTTCTTTTGATATGGGAAATATGAGGATAAGAGGAGGATTGATTTGAATAAAATCTTCAGCTATATAAATGTCTAATATTGAGGAAATCATAACTGATAAAGATATTTCAAATACTGATGGGAAATCAAACTTTAACAAGAGTAGGAAAAACAGGATGTTGATTAATGAATTGACATTTTTGATTTACGAATTGATATTATTATTTGTATGATATTAGTAAAATACGATGAAGATGCTTATGTCTAACTTTGTATACATTAACTACCAAAAATTGTAATGGTGTAATAAAGGGAAAATGGAAAAAATATGGAGAAGAAAGGAGGATCAGGGGAAAAAAATAACTGGATTGTGTAGTATTGAACAGACTTATATTGAAAAAGCTAATGTTAAATATTTGAACCCAGACAACATGTCATTTACTAAGCACTAAAGACTGTAATTCTTAAAAATTAATAAAACTTTAATTAAAAAAACAAACAACTGCAGTGGTTCACTTAACCATGGGGTTTTGTTTTCTTTTAAAACGCTGTAATCCCTTACTTTGGGGTGGAGTCAGAGTAACTAAATGGAGCTGAGTCTTTACTGGCTGGATGCCCTTCCTGACGCCTTCGTGGAGTTTGCAGCAGATATTTTCTCTTTGCACCCTGATAGAGAAACATCTCCTGCTGCCTAGGACTGAACTCTCAACCTCTTAAATGTGAGGGCAGCATGTACACCTCTTAGTTACTTCACTTGAACAAGGCAATAAAGCTTGTAAAATTGGACAAAACTAACCAATCGCCTTGCTTAGCAACAAAAATTCTAGTCTCAACTGTGATAAGTCAAGGACTATCTGTATGTATGTAGGTAATTGGAATGGAACTCTCAGTTTTTAATCTGTTTAATTTAAGACTTAGACAGATATGGAGGAATGCTCTACAAATTTGACTTGAGAGGTTGAATTCCCTAACGGGGATTTTTAGGTACAACAGTCAGTATCCATGCCTAACACCTGATGGAATAGAAAATATTTTTATGTATTTTCAAAAAAAAATGTTTTGTAGGAGCTGTCTTATCTACGTGCAGTTTTGGCTATGAAGAAAAATAAAAGACAAGAAGAAGTTATTACTTTGTTGAATGATGTCCTCGATGCCCATTTTTCTTCTCTCCAGGGTTTACCTCTTGGTATAGAATATTTTGAAAAATTAAATCCTGATTTTTTGATAGAAATTATTAAGGAATATTTTAATTTTTGCCCAAGTCAGGTAAGGTACTAAAATTCTTCTCTTTTAAAAGTACCGGTAATCAAAATATATAATGTTTTGTTTTTCACTCCGTCTTTAAAATATTCTATTAGGATGGAAAGAACAATTATTAAAATATTTAGCCTGCCATGTATGGGAAGTAAAGACTGATTTATAGTAGACTAACCTCTGAAAGGGACGCGGTGGCTCAGTGGGTTAGGACGCTGAACTTGTCGATTGGAAGGTCGGCAGTTTGGCGGGTCGAATCCCGAGTGCCGCGTAGCAGAGTGAGCGCCTGTTACTCGTCCCAGCTTCTGCCCACCTAGCAGTTCAAAAGCACGTAAAAATGCAAGTAGAAAAATAGGGACCACTACGGTGGGAAGGTAACAGCGTTCCGTGCGCCTTTGGCGTCTAGTCATGCCGGCCACATGACCACGGAGACGTCCTTGGACAAGCGCTGGCTCTTCGGCTTTGAAACGGAGATGAGCACCGGCCCCTAGAGTCGGAAACGACTAGCACGCATGTGCGGGGGAACCTTTACCTTTACCTTAACCTCTGAAAGGGCAAAAAGATAATGCTAATACTTTTATGTTATCATGAAAATAACAAGATACAAGCTCAGTTGGGAGAATACTTTTAGTTTTTAACTACTGAAAACATTTCCTCCCTTTTCATTAAAAGTGTAAATGAGGAAATTGTTATGACCCAAACCTAATCCTAACCTAATTCATGAAGATTTATTTATTTATTCATCGTATTGAACTGTCTCTGTTGTATAGTTGGACTACAGTAATGTTTAATCATGAGGTCTGTGTTAACTTTTAGCCTGCAGGCGCAGGGCAGCCTCCTTCACCACTTCTGAGGCCTTGTGCATCAGTCCTTGAAACTGTGATGAAAACAGTCCCCGGTCTTTTACAAGCTGCCTACTTGGTTGCAAAAGTGAAATATTTGTCAGGTAATAATTTCTTTAAGGATACATTTTTGTTCTTTCAAATTATACACTCAGCTTCAGAAAGCAGCTTCAGAGAATCGGGTAAAGCGCAGGCTTACATTGCCCCACAGACAGACTTTCTGAGGAATATATTGCTAAAATTCAGTATAAATGAGGAATAGTCATTTTAGGTTGGAAATAGACTAAAAATAGCTTTGGCTTTGCTGTAGACCTGGTATATTTAATCATCTGGAGAAGAAACAAGGTAAGGAAAGGATGAAGAATATGATTTCTGAGCTACTCTCCATCCCTGTTATCAAAAACAGCCATAGGAGAAGTTGGCATTTTCTTGTGCAACAAAATAATGTTCGCATTTGTGTGTGTATTGCATGCATTATCTTCTCATAGATGATTTAGGATGTGGCTCTGAGAGCATGCATATAAATTTATAATTAGGCTGTCCAGACTACTGTTCAACAAGAGAATATTTTTCCAGATTTTTTTTTTCTCTCAACAGCCGCCTACCCCTATCCTCGCCCACCAGATCTTAATCCCTTTCGAGCTTGATCTTTTTTTCCTGGCTTCGTTCCCCATACACTCGCCAAACTGCTCTGCTCTGTTCCAATCTCAGAAAGTTTCTTTACTGACAGCGGCTTCACCTCCTTTATGCAGTTTCTTTCCAATATTCTGTTGGTTAGAAAATATGTATATAAAGTTAATACCACTTTATAATGCCTTGGTAAGACTACTATTGGAATATACATCCAGTCTTGGCCACCACGATGTAAGAAAGATGTTGAGACTCTAGAAAGAGTACAGAGAAGAGCAACAAAGATGATTGGGGGACCGGAGGCTAAAACATATAAGGAATGGCTGCTGGAATTGGGTATGTCTAGTTTAACGAAGAGAAGGACGAGGGGGGACATGATAGCAGTGTTCCAATATCTCAGGGGCTGCCACAAAGAAGAGGGAGGCAAGCTATTCTCCAAAGCGCCGGAAGGCAGGACAAGAAGCAACGGATGGAAACTAACCAAAGAGAGAAGCAACCTAGAACTAAGGAGAAATTTCCTGACAGAACAATTAATCGGTGGAACCACCTGCCTCCAGAAGCTGTGAATGCTCCAATACTGGACGTCTTTAAGAAGAGACTGGACAGCCATTTGTCTGAAATGGTATAGGGTTTCCTGCCAGACCTCCAAGGTCCCTTCCAACTCTGTTATTCTGTTATTCTGAATGAAAAAGAACCTCCTTTGCAGGAAATATCCTAGCCCTGTCCATTAATGTAACCTAGTTTTATTCAGTTCTCCCTATTGCTCTGCCGATTGCAGCCCATGGTATTTTTAAAATAAAATTTAAAAAGCGTAGTTGCCAGATTGTGAATGTATAAGCCAAGAAACAACACAGGCAGCTTGTATCAAACTCTTTCTCATATTTTATTACTTCATAACTCCTGTAATTTTGAAAACAAAGATAATATTGTTAAATTAAATTGAAACATGCCTTTATTGGCTAGTAGGGGATGAGAGGGTCAAAGAAACATACTGTATGCGGTCAGGGAGAAAATTATTTTACAGATGCTTCTGTAAAACAACTTTTGAAGATGAAGGCGTTTATTTTCTTGTGTTTCATTTCTTTAATCTGCTCAGGCAACTATGAAGCCTCTGAGAGGATCTTACAACACTGTTTGGAGCAGAATCCTTCCTACGCAGAGGCTCATCTCCTCATGGCTCAAGTTCATCTGTTGCAAAACAACTTCCAACTCTGTGCCCAGTCTCTGGAGCTCTGCCTAAGTTACAACTTTCAGGCAAGTTGGATGAGTTTGTACTAAAACTCTTACTTTCATTGCATACTTGACTGTCATCTAAACTGGGTCCCTGAATTTTTAATATTGATGTTTATTGTTTGAGAGTGCTGAGGCGATTGCAGATTGTCAGAATTGTTGGTTAGCCCTTTAATGCCCTAAAGTAGTTTCCTTCCTTGCCTTGCCTACAGGACTGACAGACTTCTAAAGTCTAATTCAATTTCCTTCTTCTTGCTGATTTACAACTATCCAACTATCCTAATTAAAGATCAGTTCAGTTCAAAACTTGACAAAACTTCATTCTGGCCACAAGAGAAGCTAGCCCAGATTGTAGGTATAGCGAAGCACCAGATGTACACACAGAGGAGCTCATAGTATAGATGTAACAAGTTTGGATCAGAAACCTTCAAGAGATTTTAAGTTTTGATAAATACAGGCCTACAATGGTGATCACAGGAAGATTATCAGAAGTTTATAGCAGAATTGTATTGGTCGTTACTTGTTGCCTTACAGAGGATTGCAATGTAATTCCTAGATATTTGAAGGCCATCGTTTGTTCTATAGATCTTTATTTTCCAGCAGTGGGTCTAATAACTGGCCTACCATTTAGAAGTCACCCTGATTTTTGTTTTGTAGTAATTAATAGAATTTTTCCTTTTCAATGTACTCTGTACTCTTGATTTTCAAAATAATCAAACGTTCCAGCACCCCTTGTATGATTTGAAGGCTGAACTCCTTCTGGGAACCTTTTCTAAAGCTTAGCAATTATATAGTACAATAATTGCTTAAAGAACATTCTTAAATATCTGAGTAATATACAGTTGATTTTCAATGCTTTTTAAATATTCTTTTGTGGAAGACAGTAGAGAATGCAGATACCAATTATTTGCTCAAATTACTTTTCACCAGATTAGGGAACATCCTGTGTACCACTTAGTAAAAGCTCAAGCCCAGGTAAAGATGGGTGAGATAGCAGAAGCCATTAAAACCTTGCAGATGGCAATGAATTTGCCAGGGATGAGAACAAGTACACTGTCCTCTAAATCAAAAGCAATTGAAATCGATGGGCACGATCGTCTCTCTGTCTACCTGGAACTGGTACAGGCTCATCGTTTGAACGGTGAACAGGTATTTATTTTTATTTATTTGTATATCAAATGATATGGCAATGATATGAATTGTAATGGGTGACCTTGGGGGACGAGGGAAAGAGATGCAATCAGGAAACAATCAGACAACGGGAAGAAGCCCCCAAGAGTTTTAACAGTCCGAGAAAGAAGCTTAATAAGGACCCACCTTAATTGATCGGATGGTTAAAATGGCGGCAGGAAGTTTGTACCTTCAGATTTGCCAGATTCTGTCAATGTAACCTTACAATAAAGTAGATTTAGCTCATCTATTATGTTTCCTATCTGATTTATCTGAGAGAGCTGACATAAGTGCATTTAATACTTTAGCATGGCTTATGACCTTCAGAGAGACGTTATTACATTTACAGTTTAAAATCTTTAAAGTATTTGTAATACAATGATAGCAGTGATCAACAGGATGCCTATGGACACTGCCCTGAATGGGGTTTGATGAAACATGAATGAGCCTAGCTTTCTTTGAGGCTTGTCGGTTGCCTTTTCACATGGAGGAGGGAATTCATGCTTAAGCAAAATTATCTCTGACAAAACATGGCTAATTTGAAAGATGTCAGTTTCATAAACTATGGTTTGAAAGCAGTTTCTTTAAAGCCCAATGCAAGTAATAGTCAGCAAGGTCTGCAAAATTTGAGCAAAGAATGTCCAATCCAATCCAAGCAAAGGCTGGGCGTGATAGTTCCTTACTCTTTTCTGAAATAAGGACGTCTGAGTTTTCTCTCATGTAGTCGGAAGCTTTATAGCTAACAAGAAAGCAAGGTCAGCAATCGAAAGGTGCTTTTTAGAACGTTGTGGTGGGAAAAAGTTTGAATTTGAAAGGCCATGAGTAGAAAAGAAAAAAAAATGCCACCCAGCTAAGAAACTTCTATAGACTACATTTTCCTCTTGGATTGCCCATGACTGCATCCATTTAAAAGAGATTTTCCCCTTCTCTTCAGTTGGAATAAAGGAGGTTATTTGGAAGCTTTTCAAACTGCCTTCCACATAAGGGCAAACTTTTTGTCAGCAGATGTGGTGGAATGGTCTGAAAAACTAATCAAGTCGGGATCTACCTTAGAAGGAAAGGTGCATTTTCAGGAATTTTGAATAAAATATGGCAACAGGTTGATTCTGATTCTCTCCCGTCATGCTAGACCAGGGGTCAGCAACCTGAAACAGTGAAAGATCCACTCGGAACCGGTTCCCTCACAAAAGGAAAAACTGGGAGCCACAAAAAATGTGTGCACATGCGTGTACATGCGCGCATGCGCAGAACAGGGTTTGACTGAAGAGTGGAGCCAAGGCGAGATATGCACCTACCCTGCATATTTGAATTGATTGGATGAACTTTTTTAGTTCCACTTTTTTTTTGGGGACTACACATGGCAGAGGACTGGGAGCTGCAGGAGATGGCTGAAAGAGCCGCATGCGGCTCCGGAGCCGCGGGTTGCAGACCTGTGTGCTAGAGATATTGCCAAGTTATATGCCACAATGCTCTTCAGCTTGTATACAGAAGAATCCTAAAGGCTTCTTTGCAAGTTTGGACATTCCTGAAATATATAAAGGGGGAAAAAGCAAATTGCACAGGGAGGCAACTCAGGTGGGGAAGATAACCTGCTTCAAAATATCTCCCTATTACAGTAGTTTGCAGAGGATGACTGGGAAAGTAAAAAGAGGGGGGGGGACAGGATAATGCATTTTTCCTATCACAATCTCAATAGGGCTAGTAGGTTTGTTAGATAGACAGCTTGTAGCAATGTAGAACTTCACGGGGAATAGAAAGACCATTAGATCTGGCTGGTGGTCCATGTGAGTCAACCGTTTTTCTATTTTTTTATTATAATAATTGATTAATTTTAAAAATACAGTCAAAAAGACAAAGGGAAAAGAAAGAAGGTAAAAAAGAGAAAGATTTACTGGCATCATAACATTTGTTATAAAATTTCAAAATGACAAGTTATTTAAATCTGCAAATCTTAAACGTTTTAACAGTGAAAATCAGTATAAAGCAAGTCAGAGTTGTAAACCATCCAGAGTCACTTCAATGAGATGGGCAGTGTAGAAATTTAATTAATAACTATGACCAATATGACTCAAATTATACATGTATAAATTGAGATAAATTACCTTTTGACTAATTTGGGGTGTGAACCAATTATGCACCGTAAAAATCCTCCCACAATATCCTGTACAAGATTCAGACAGAAACTTTTATAAGCCACCCAGAATCTCTGTGTGAGATGGGCAACTATATCGAAGAAAGGAAAGAAGGAAGGAAGGGAGTGAACCAATGAACTAGCAATAGCAATAGCACTTAAAACTTATATACTGCTTCATAGTGCTTTACAGCCCTCTCTAAGCGGTTTACAGAGTCAGCATATTGCCCCCAACAATTTGGGTCCTCATTTTACCAACCTTGGAAGGATGGAAGGCTGAGTCAACCTTGAGCCAGTGAGAATCGAACTACTGGCAGCTGGCAGTCAGCAGTAGCTGCCTGCAGTACTGCATTGTAACCACTGCGCCACCATGGCTCTAAGTAACTAACTAATTAACTAGTTAGCAACTAACTAATTTGGCAGACAAACTGAAAGAGTTTAATCTGAGAGCTGAAGTTTTGCATGAATGTGATGGCTGGCATTTTGACAAAACATTTGCTTGCTTGTAGCATGAAGCTGTTAAAATCCTCCAAGATGCTATCAATGAATTTTCTGGCACAACTGAAGAACTGAGGGTCATGATTACTAATGCAGACTTAGCTCTTATGCAAGGAGATGTTGAAGCAGCTTTAACTATGTTCAGAAATATAACACCAGAGCAGACCTATTTTGTTGAAGCCAAAGAAAAGATGGCAGAGATCTACCTGAAGTACAGGAGAAACAAGAAGCTGTATGCAAGCTGTTATAGGTAAGATCTTATATTGCCCACATCCTTCCCCCCCCCAAATAAATTGCATTGTAAATTTATATCCAAGAAACCACTTTGACATATCAGTTCTCTGCTCTTTGCTGATACCATAGTCATAGTCACGGGCACTGTTTTAAACGCCCATCTGAGTGGGCAGTTCCAAACATTGGTCATGGGATACAAAGGTTTGAGCCCCTGGCGTCTATCTTATCAAAGATCCATACAAAACTACTGGGTGTGATCACCAATGAGATATTATCAATCTGCTGTTGACGCCCAGTTCTATAGTATATCAACAGCCTTTGGCTGTGAAAGTCTTGAACTTGTGTTTTGAGTTACAGTACCTACTGAAATATAGGGACGCGGTGGCTCAGTGGGTTAGGACGCTGAGCTTGTCGATCAGAAGGTCGGCAGTTTGGCGGGTCAAATCCCGAGTGCCGCGTAACAGAGTGAGCGCCTGTTACTCGTCCCAGCTTCTGCCAACCTAGCAGTTCGAAAGCACGTAAAAATGCAAGTAGAAAAATAGGGACCACTCCGGTGGGAAGGTAACAGCGTTCCGTGCGCCTTTGGCGTCTAGTCATGCCGGCCACATGACCACGGAGACGTCCTCGGACAAGCGCTGGCTCTTCGGCTTTGAAACGGAGATGAGCACCGGCCCCTAGAGTCGGAAACGACTAGCACGCATGTGCGGGGGAACCTTTACCTTTACCTTACCTACTGAAATAGGAAGTGGAAGCCATGGTCAGGGGGTCTTTGCCTAGCTAGGATTCATCCAGGAATCTTGTGTAAGTTGTGCCTTGATCACCGTGCAATTGAATGACTGCAGTGTACTCTACACTGCCTTTAAAAACAACTTAGAAACTCCTGCTGATTCCGAATTCAGAGGCCAAATTGTTAGCTGGGGAAGCCTCCACAGCTAGTAGTAGTGTGAAAAGTATGCTTTCATGTTCCCATCCACTACCTTCCTCTACATATTTCAGTTTAGATTACTTGCACTTTATCCTAAACTAATTGTATGGTTTGTGAAAAGAGGCCCGCTTCATACATGAGTCTAAAACATGGTTTGATGTTGCTTAATTCAGTTAAGAATGGTTAACATTGTTAACCAAAACTGGAGATGAACACTTCCAAACTGCTCTTCATCTTCACCGGCTGAATTATGATTTGGGGTACTTTTCATCCCATTTCAATGTGTTCCCCTGAATTACTGTAATCTCAGAAAAATACTTGCCCACAGATTCAGGCATGCTAATTAAAACTAAGTTCTCCAGGATATCAACTGATTTCAGTTGTCTTTCTCTGGAACATAAGTATTCTTTGTTCCTATTAAATTGAAGTTTCCAAGGAAGAAGCAAATATTTAATATTTACTATTAAAGATCAACCCCTGACATTTTTGATTCTTGAAAAGCTATCCTATTTGAACTGCCAGTAAAAGTTTCTGTTTCTCGCAGTGTTTACCATAAGGTTTCTTACTGTTCATTGTAGAGACCTGGTGGAAAAAATGCCAAGTCCCCACACCTTTCTTCTCCTTGGCGATGCATACATGAATATCCAGGAGGTAGGTTTCTCCAATTTTACGCTAAGAATACTAGAATGAAGCTAGTATTATTGTAATATTGGGCATTTACAAAAAGAAAGGGAGGATAAAGTTATAATCTGAAAGTGAAAAGGTCATCTACTCAATCACAATACCACTGCACTAAATATCTGCATGAAGTTGAAGAGATTCTTGTTCTCCCCGTCAACATGGACACAAGAGTTGATCTTAGTTCCTCCACTATTCTCACTCAGGCTTCCTGTTCCCAAAGTCACTCCCTTTAGGAGGTAAAATGAAAAATACAGGTGATACATATATGTCTTCTGAATCCTGTGGAGGCACAGTACTGAAGGCATCTCTTTGAAGATTGAGACATCTACTTTAAGCCCCATATTGGATATTTTGAAAATTTTTAGAAACATGTTTAAGGTCAAAATCCTATACGTAAGAACTCAAAACGCCTCCAGAATGGTTAAAAATGCTAATTTTTGCAAGGGAGACAAGTATAGAGTTCATAACAACTAGCAAGAAAAGTGGTTTAGACTGGTTATTGTGTCTCTTTATATGCAGATTCTGTGCATGCACTAAAAGGGCGTATGATCTAAAGTCTGAGCTGTCTGTTTTTTAATCAAAGTAATGCACTATCTTTTAGGTATATGAATGGGTATTGTTGTGAGGTGGAGCTGTTTTGTCATACCTGGCTTTCTGAGCTGCATTGTTCCTGAAAAATGTTATCAAAGGAACTGTGCATTTGCTCTCCTTTTTAGCAACGACAATAGCACTTTGACTTATATACCGCTTCACAGTGCTTTACCGCCCTCTCTAAGCGGTTTACAGAGTCAGCATATTTTCCCCAACAATCTGGGTCCTCATTTTACTGACCTTGGAAGGATGGAAGGCTGAGTCAACCTTGAGCCGGTCAGGATCAAAGGATTTTTGCCCGAATGTCAATGTGGACTTTGGGAGCTTTTTGCTTACTTACTTAGAGTCTTAGAGTTTTCCAAGCATGAGATAGGCAAAGCTATGACTGAACTGATGTTGCTTCAGCCCCCAGCAACACAGACAGCAAAGCCAAAAGTGAAAGATCTCAGAGTGCAGTTCATCAATGTTTGGAGAGTTACATTTGCCCTATATTAATGGAACTTTTAATTATGTGAGCTTTTGATTCTCTTGAAAAATTATTTCAGGAACGAGTGGGCTGATGAGTTTGATAGCAATGGTGTGAAACTGTATTGGGTTGGGTTGGGTTGCGTTGGATTGCATTTTAAGTCCAGTCATATATAATCTTCATTTTTATCTGTTGCAATTCTAGCCTGAAAAAGCCATAGAGGCTTATGAACAGTCTTTAAAGAAAAATCCTAGAGATGGAGCCTTGGCTCGTAAAATTGGGAATGCTCTAGTCAAGACTCACAATTATTCAAAGGTATAGTATGAAGAACAAGAGGGGCGTGGTGGCCTAGAGGTGAAGAGGCTCGTCTCCCACGCTAAAGGTTGAGAGTTCAATCTTAGGCAGCAACAGATGTTTTTCTAAGAGGGCACAAAGAGAAAATATCTGCTGTGAACTCCGCATAGGCATCAGGAAGGGCATCCAGCCAGTAAACGCTCAGATTCACTCAGTCATCCCAACTCCAGCCCGAAGAAAGGGAAAAGGAAAAATATAGTTTAAAGAACATACAGAAATGATAACTTGCATGGTCTTCACAAGCACCAGGGACTTTTAAAGTTGCAAAGTAAGCAGATTCCCTAACATATAAAAGTGGGAGAAACTGGGATGCTATGAAGCACATATCCTTTTCCCCAGCTGCATTCTTCAACATTGGCGAACAGTGCACCAAAAACTTAAATCCTTAGTTGGGGAGTTTAAGGTTGTAATCATGGTGATGTTCATAATGCCATTTGCTTTCCTCATCCAGAGGAACTGCAACTCCCAGGAACCCAGCCAGCCACTCAGCCATTAGTGAACAATGCGGGTAGTTGTACTTTTGCAATACTGAAAGGGCCTTACATTCCCAGCTCTGATCTAATTCACAGCAAAACTTTTGTATCTTGTTGCAGGCCCTTACTTTCTGTATATGCATATTATTATTTTTTCATAATTATTCTATGCATATTGCCTGGAATTATAATTGGAACAAAATAAGAATACACTGAAAAGTAGAATGTATGTGGGTCATTGGGTAACATTATCCCTTAAGTATCTAAGAGGTTTTGAAAAGGCATTAGCACTCATCTATAAAAATACATTGGAAATTTCATTTAACATATTTCAAGGAGGAATCTTTGGTTTTTAGGCAATCAGCTACTATGAAGCTGCTCTGAAAACTGGGCAGCAGAATTTCCTCTGTTACGACTTGGCTGAGCTGCTGCTAAAACTGAGCCAGCATGACAAAGCAGAAAAGGTTCTTCGGCAAGCCTTAGATCATGAACCTGGTAAGACCTTCTCCCATTTGTTTCAGATTCTCAAAGTTTGTATACATGGGATAGGCCAGTGGTGGCGAACCTATGGCACGGGTGCCAGAGGCGGCACTCAGAGCCCTCGCTGTGGGCACCCGCACCATGCCTCGGAGGTGGCAACTGTCCATCTTCAACCAGCTGCCCCCCACAGGTGTCCCTCCCCACCAGCGACATTGAGGTGACCACACCCACCTCGACCACACCCACCCAATCTTCCATTACCAGCACAGCCACACCCACCAAATAGGCCACGCCCACCTGGCACCCAGCGATAAATAAATGGGTTTTGGGTTGCAGTTTGGGCACTCGGTCTCTAAAAGGTTCGCCATCACTGGGATAGGCAAACACTTCCAGAACTTATTTAGGCATTTTAAATTTGACTAGTCAGCTTGCTTCAATGGCATATTTTATGCAAGCACTTTATAGTTAACAGGCTAAGTAGATTTTTTTAAAAAAACACAACAAAAAACTTTCAGATGTTGGAGGTAGAAAAGAAAAGCATTGTGGTCTGATACATAACTAGATTTTCCTCTCCAGCCTGGGAGCCTCCGGAAGGACCGTTCACGAAACAGAGCCTTCTGTTTCACAGAAATAGTAACCGGGGGAAATGTTGGCAATTTTCTTTGCTGTGCCACCTCAGTTACCCCATTTTCAATCAAATTAAATTAAATGAGCTATCTAGGGTTATATTTCTTTCCTAACTCTTACTTCAATTTCTTTAGTGCCCTTATTTTCATTGAATGCCCCCCTCCGCAGTAATGCATGTCTCTCAATTCCATCTCCTTGTATTCCGACAGTCAATGATTTGTCGTCTCTGATGGAAGATATCCAGTACCTGGTTCTTCTTGCAAAGGTTTACAGCAAAATGGAGAGAACTGAGGATGCTGTTGTTTCCTTGCAACAAGTAAAGAGACCCTAAATCAGCTAAAGCATATATAATTGAAATGACCTTGGGTGTTTGCTTGTTTTTTCCTAATGATGATCTGAGGTCTTTCTTTCTTTCTTTCTTTCTTTCTTTCTTTCTTTCTTTCTTTCTTTCTTTCTTTCTTTCTTTCTTTCTTTCTTTCTTTCTTTCTTTCTTTCTTCCTTCCTTCCTTCCTTCCTTCCTTCCTTCCTTCCTTCCTTCCTTCCTTCCTTCTTCTTTCTTTCTTTCTTTCTTTCTTTCTTTCTTTCTTTCTTTCTTTCTTTCTTTTTCTTTCTTTCTTTCTTTCTTTCTTTCTTTCTTTCTTTCTTTCTTTCTTTCTTTCTTTCTTTCTTTCTTTCTTTCTGTTTCAAACTGTAATACATTGTGTATTTTGAGGATGCCCACGATGATGTCTCCCGAGAGGATGAATGTTCACTCTCTTTCTGCTCTACAGGACGTCTTTTATGGAGCAGTCTTAAGGAGGATTTTTACTTTTATAATACAGTAAAAAAAAGAAGCCTTTTATAAGCGTGTGAAGACTCTCAGTGGTTTTAGTGTAATTGTTTAATGTTCCACCAAAATTGAATGGAAAATTGGATCCCTCGTTTTTCAATATATCGCAGTTCCAGTTAAGTCACGATTTGGGAAGAATCTTGAGGTGATTAGAAGGGTAGGTTGCTGATGGAAATGCCGATTGTATGTAGAAGGTGTCAGTCAATTCAATATTGTCTCTTTAGGTTTTTGGGGGTGGGGAATGAGTGTCAGAAGAGAGATGCTTGATGGACTTGGCTGATGGTGACTAGAATCCAGGTCTCCCTAGTGCCATTTCAGTGTTGACCCACTACAGCACCCTGGTGGACCGTTCTACTGCATGTCTCCACCAGTTAAGTCAATCGGGCCACTTTGTCCTCGTGTGAGAGCTAAGACTCAATATCAAGTATCCTCTGTGTGCCTGAGATTCTAAAATCTCTCCCTGACATATGGAGGATAGAAAGGCTCCTTCTCGCAACCTTTGAGAGTCCTTCGGCAGGCAATTAGTACAGAGCTACAGACAGCATTGGCCTAACTTGGTTCAATTCAACCCCTGGTCTGAAATGTATCAAAACAAGAATGAGCATAGTTGTGAGTCATAGAGACTCACAGCCAAAATTCTCTCTCAATCTCCTTGCCCGTAATCTACTGAAATGAGTAGAATAGAATAGAATAGAATAGAATAGAATAGAATAGAATAGAATAGAATAGAATAGAATAGAATAGAATAGAATAGAATAGAATAGAATAGAATAGAATAGAATAGAATAGAATAGTTGGAAGGGACCTTGGAGGTCTTCTAGTTCAACTCCTTGCTCAGGCAGGAAACCCACCTAGGACTATTTCAGACAAAGGGTTGTCCAATCTCTTCTTAAAAACTTCCAAAAAAGCTGGGTTTTTGTTGTTGTTGTTGTTGTTGTTGTGTTTTGGTTTTTCCATCAGGCTCGGGAGCTGCAAGCCAAAGTATTGAAGCGGATTCAGATTGAGCAGCTGGATGCTGTTCCTTTGCAGAAGCAACTGGCAGCTGAAATTTGTGCAGAGATAGCAAAGCATTCAGCAACTCAGCGGAACTATGAGAAAGCCATTACTTTTTACAAAGAAGCGCTTGTGCACTGTGAGACAGACAACAAGGTCAGCTGAGCTCCAAGCTGAGCCAATTATTTTTCCCCTCAGGTTTGCTTGGAAAGGCTTGGAGGCGGCCATATTTGGAAAAACAGTAAGGATCCTGTCTTTGATTCTCAGGTGATGTTGGAGCTTTCCCGTTTATACCTTGCGTTGGATGAAGTGGATGCGTGCCAGCACCAGTGTACTGCCTTGCTAAAAAATGATCAAGACAATGCAGCTGCCACTATGGTGAGTTAGGATGATTCTTGGTTGTTGTTTTTTCTTAAGGAATGTGTAAACGTTTGTTGCGTTACCAACACAGCAGCAAACCTGCCTTCAGACATAATCAAAAATGACAGACCACTGATACAAATACTGGTCAAAATGGAATCTAAATTAAGAGATTTAAAATCATTTTAAAATGTAATGCCACTCTCTTCCCCCCCCCTCCGCCGCCTCTTCCCCAAAAAACTCTGTAGCAATTAAGTGAAAAATAAATGCTAGAAAGACTTTCAGGAGTATTAATAAATCTACGTGTATCCCCAATCTACTTTTAATTTCTTTTATAATTATACATCAAGAATACAACCACTGATCATAACTTAGTCCTTTGTGTGATATAGAAAGGTTACAATAGGCCTGTTTTGTCCAAAAGTATTCCCACAACAATATTACCACAATTCCCACTGGTTAGTAAATTATCTTCGGGGCTTGAAAACAATGCAGTTGTTTAGGACAGAAGACTGACCTATCAGTGGCCGCAATTTCACTTCATTTAACAATGCGATCCCCTTCATGGATTACTGCCTTGTCGTGGCGAAGGGGCTTGCGTAATTCAATGAAGCTATGAGCTATGCCGTGCAGGGCCACCCAAGACAGAAAGGTCATAGCAGAGAGTTCTGACAAAACGTGATCCACTGGAGAAGGAAATGGCAAACCACTCCAGCATCTTTGCCATGAAAACCCTATGGACAGTACCAAAAGGCAAAACGATATGACGCTGGAAGATGAGCCCCTCAGGTCGGAAGGCGTCCAATATGCTACTGGGGAAGAGCAGAGGGCTAGTACTAGTAGCGCCAGAAAGAATGAAGCGACTGGGCCAAAGCAGAAAGGACGCTCAGCTGTGGATATGTCTGGTGGTGAAAGGAAAGTCCAATGCTGTAAAGATTTTTTCTCCATAGGAACCTGGAATGTAAGATCCATGAATCAAGGAAAGCTGGACGTGGTCAAACAAGAGATGACAAGACTAAACATCGACATCTTAGGTATCAGCGAACTAAAATGGACAGGAATGGGTGAATTTAATTCAGATGACCATCAGGTATACTACTGCGGGCAAGAATCCCTCAGAAGAAATGGAGTAGCCTTCATAGTCAATAAAGAAGTAGGAAAAGCAATACTGGGATACAATCCTCAAAATGACAGAATGATCTCAGTTCGAATCCAAGGCAAACCATTCAATATCACAGTAGTCCAAGTCTATGCCCCAACCACCGGTGCTGAAGAGGATGAAATTGACCGGTTCTATGAAGCCCTACAGCACCTTATAGAACTAACACCCAAAAATGATGTCCTTATCATCATGGGGGATTGGAATGCTAAAGTAGGAAGCCAAAAGATAACTGGAATAACAGGCAAGTTTGGCCTTGGAGTACAAAATGAAGCAGGGCACAGGCTGATAGAATTTTGTCAAGAGAATACGATGGTCATAGCAAACACTCTTTTCCAACAACCCAAGAGACGGCTTTACACATGGACATCACCAGACGGTCAACACAGAAATCAGATTGACTATATGCTCTGCAGCCAAAGATGGAGAAGCTCTATACAGTCAGTAAAAACAAGACCAGGAGCTGACTGTGGCTGACCATGAGCTTCTTGTTGCAAAGTTTAGGCTTAAATTAAAGAAAGTAGGGAAAAGCGCTAGGCCAGTCAGGTATGAATTAAATCATATCCCTGTTCAATATACAGTAGAGGTGACAAATAGATTTAAGGAATTAGATCTGATAGACAGAGTGCCTGAAGAACTATGGACAGAGGTTCGCAACATTGTACAAGAGGTAGCAACCAAAACCATCCCAAAGAAAAAGAAATGCAAGAAAGCAAAATGGCTGTCTGAGGAAGCTTTACAAATAGCTGAGGAAAGGAGGGAAGCCAAAGGCAAGGGAGAAAAAGAAAGATATGCCCAATTAAATGCAGAATTCCAAAGAATAGCTAGAAGAGATAAGAATGCCTTCTTAAATGAACAATGCAAAGAAATAGAAGAAAACAATAGAATAGGGAGGACCAGAGATCTTTTCAAGAAAATTGGAGAGATGAAAGGAACGTTTAATGCAAAAATGGGCATGATAAAGGACCAAAATGGCAGGGACCTAACAGAGGCAGAAGAGATTAAGAATAGGTGGCAAAATTACACAGAAGAACTATACAAGAATGAGCTTAACGTCCCTGATAATCACAATGAGGTGGTCACTGACCTCGAGCCAGACATCCTAGAATGTGAAGTGAAGTGGGCCTTAGAAAAGCTGAGCAACAACAAAGCTAGTGGAGGTGACAGTATTCCAGCTGAGCTATTCAAAATCTTAAAAGACGATGCAGTAAAAGTGCTACACTCAATTTGCCAGCAAATTTGGAAAACTCAACAGTGGCCACAGGATTGGAAAAGATCAGTTTACATTCCAATTCCAAAGAAAGGCAGTGCCAAAGAATGTTCAAACTATCGCACCATTGCACTCATTTCTCATGCTAGTAAAGTTATGCTTAAAATTCTACAAGCTAGACTCCAGCAGTATGTGGATCGAGAACTACCAGAAGTACAGGCAGGATTTCGAAGAGGCAGAGGAACTATAGATCAAATTGCTAACATACGCTGGATCATGGAGAAAGCTAGAGAGTTCCAGAAAAACATCTACTTCTGCTTCATTGACTATGCTAAAGCCTTTGATTGTGTGGATCATAACAAACTGTGGCAAGTCCTTAAAGAGATGGGCATACCAGACCATCTTATTTGTCTCTTGAGAAACCTATATGTGGGCCAAGAAGCAACAGTGAGAACTGGACACGGAACCACTGATTGGTTCAAAATTGGGAAAGGAGTCCGGCAAGGCTGTATACTGTTGCCTTGCCTATTTAACTTATATGCAGAGCACATCATGAGAAAGGCAGGGCTAGATGAATCAAAAGTTGGAATTAAGATTGCCGGAAGAAACATCAACAACCTAAGATATGCAGATGATACCACTCTAATGGCAGAAAGTGAAGAGGAACTAAAGAGCCTCTTGTTGCGAGTGAAGAAGGAGAGTGCAAACGTTGGCTTGAAACTAAACATTAAGAAAACCAAGATCATGGCATCCGGCCCTCTCAATTCCTGGCAAATAGATGGGGAAGAAATGGAGGTAGTGACAGATTTTATTTTCCTGGGCTCCAAGATCACTGCAGATGGGGACTGTAGCCAAGAAATTAAAAGACGCTTGCTCCTTGGGAGGAAAGCCATGGCAAATCTAGACAGCACACTAAAAAGCAGAGACATCACCCTGTCAACAAAAGTGCGTATAGTCAAGGCTATGGTCTTCCCAGTTGCAATGTATGGCAGTGAAAGCTGGACCATAAGAAAGGCTGATCGCCAAAGAATTGAAGCCTTTGAACTATGGTGCTGGAGGAGACTCCTGCGAGTCCCTTGGACTGCAAGGCGATCAAACCGGTCAGTCCTAGAGGAGATCAACCCTGACTGCTCTTTAGAAGGCCAGATCCTGAAGCTAAAACTCAAATACTTTGGCCACCTAATGAGAAGGAAGGACTCACTGGAGAAGAGCCTAATGCTGGGAAAGATTGAGGGCAATAGAAGAAGGGGACGACAGAGAATGAGGTGGCTGGATGGAGTCATTGAAGCAGTAGGCATGAGCTTAGATGGACTCCAGAAGATGGTAGAGGACAGGAAGGCCTGGAGGAACATTGTCCATAGGGTCGCGATGGGTCGGACACGACTTCGCAACTAACAACAACAACAACAGTGCGATTGTCGAGGGGCATAACGTTTTGAATTTGCCAGCATTTCTGGCCAAAAGAAAGTTGGAATTTGTCATTTGGTCAATGGAATTGAAAACATGGAACATGAGGTATGCAGAATGCTATCTGCACAAGAATATTCTGTCTTGTCTATATTCTCCTTTCAGAGATCCCTGAATGACCACTGACCCTGCTGGTATTTTGTAAGTCCACGAAGACCTGGTTAGGTGCCTAGGTCCGGGACACTTAACAGCTACGGCAGTAGTTTTACTCAGCAACCATATATATTTATTCTGTATTGTTTTAATTGCTTTATGATGTAGGCTCCAGAGCAATTTATTGAGATGGACAGCTACAGAAATGGAATGGAATGGAATGGAATGGAATGGAAATGAATGAATTAATTAATTAATTAATAAAAATTCCTTCCGTTGCTTTGAGATTTTCAAATCTCTTTCATTTATATCATCGCTGGGGGTCATTTTTAATGGGATTCGTTTCATGGGAAAGGAATGCTAAGCTTCTTCCTTCTGGCATGTAAAATACAGAAAATGCAGCACTGGCCTCATCTAAATTCGATCCTCCATCAAAGTGAGTAATTTATTTTCCCTTAAACATTTATGGTACACCGCTATCATTGGCGAGGTGAAATGTTTGACCCATATCGAACAAACCATATAGAATCATACAGCTGGAAGGGACCTCAAAGGTCTTCCCCCAATTGAATTTTTATTCACTGTTGCCAGAGGTCGATGTTTGCAAGATTAGTTCAGTGCGGAGCAGGCTGTGTGCTTCCTTCTGAACTCACGGTGAGCCTGGCTGCTTTAATCCTTGTAGATGATGGCTGACCTCGTGTTCAAGAAACAGGACTATGATCAGGCTGTGTTTCATTTCCAGCAGCTTTTGGACCGCCATCCCGGTGAGCATTGAAGCCTTTGGTTGTTCTTTTCTTACAAGCCTCGTTCAAAATCAAACAAATCTTGAGAAAGGAACCAATTCTTTTCCACAAATGATTAGAAATGAAATATTCCACAGAAATGTGACAGGATAATCCTCTGTGTTCCAGATCAGATGAGAAAACGTTTTCTAAACCATAATGGCCTTTTTTAAAAAAGTAGCTGAATGGAGAATATATTTACATAATTAGCAGAGCCCATTATACAATAATTCTGTTTTTTCTTGCCTCCATGGGCTTTATTGTTTAAAGCACCTGTATTTGCTTTACCACAGGAAAACAGAATTCCAGTCAAATAGGAAGTAGGCTATGTACTACTCAAATGTTAAGGTCAATTTAATAAAGAACATTTAGACATTTTGCAAGCTGACACAATTATTTGTAGCAATAGCTTTCACAGTCTGGATGAGAAGTGTCAGATATTTGGCTGAATCAAGGGTGTTAAGGGTGCTCCCAGTAAGAGTTTCCAGGGGTAGGGGACAACAAGATGGAAGAAAAGAGAATATATTATCTGACTTTTTTAAGGAAATAAATTATCTTTCTGCCATTGGTACAATCAATCTGGTCTTCCATTAATTCTTGAAGTCCTTAATGCGATTGGGATAAGAAGCTAAAAGGTGTGTTCTGAGAATTTTTTTAAAAAATAAGAATGTTCATGTTCTAAAAAAAACAAAAAGAGATACATTTAATATTTTTCAATTGGAAGTGATGATGTGATTATTGTTTGATACAAGAGGAGCATTCTCCAAACATTCTGAGCTTTACTTAGGTATTCTTGTAATACAAAGGAACAGAGTAAGGAAGAATAACATTGTTGTGATTCCGTGCCAGCCTGTGCTCCCGACAGCTGAGTCCGGGGAATCTGAGGAGGAGGTGGGTTTGGAGAGCCATCAGAGGCGGAGGGAGGTTCTGATGAATTATAAGACTCAGAATCAGAGGAAGAGCCTGGCCCCTCCAATCGTGTTCCGGATGAGACTCAGCTGAGTGGGGATGATGAGTCAGACTCTGAGGACTCACAGATGGAAGTCATTATAGATGCTCCTACGAGAAGCCAGTTAACTAGAGCAGGTCAGAGGGAGACAATACTGCAACTCCAAGGGAGGAGGAGAAAGCATTGAGAAGCCACACCTTGGGGCTGCTTAATAAAGAGGGAAGGTGTGGGTGGTGCTAGTTGCTGAAGGCAACCATTTGTAAAGAACTTCAAGGGAATCATGGTCTGTTTGTTTTACTGGTGAGATTCTTTTTTAACTCCTGCTCTATTTTGCTTTTTGAACCAATTATTTGTTGGAAAATTATTCTGTTGTTTTTGTTTTGAGGAACTAATTATCAGGACTTTATATGAAATAAAAAGGGTTGGTTTTTCCAGCCTACTGATAAAAAAGGGGTTGTTCTTGTGACGCAACAAGGACAGTTGTAGGCTGGAACAGAACAAACATTTCAGCTACAGTATCAGAGTTCTTAGCTGCATAGGCCAGGCTTAGCTATTGTCTCATTTTCTCCCCCTACCTGCCCTTCCCCTGCACCAAAAGTAAGGGTGTGTGAGTGTGATGGAGGAGGCAAGGGATATGATTGTAGGCTTGTCTCTTTACAGAGTGAAGAATGTATGATTTGGGGGATTGACTTTCTTATTTTCTTTGGTGTTCATGTTTGTTCTGCGTATGTGTGTGTTTGCGTAAAGGTAAAGGTTCCCCTGCACATCTGTGCTAGTCGTTTCCGACTCTAGGGGCCGGTGCTCATCTCCGTTTCAAAGCTGAAGAGGACGCTTGTCCGAGGACGTCTCCGTGGTCATGTGGCCGGCATGACTAGACGCCAAAGGCGCACGGAACGCTGTTACCTTCCCACCGTAGTGGTCCCTATTTTTCTACTTGCATTTTTACGTGCTTTCGAACTGCTAGGTTGGCAGAAGCTGGGACGAGTAACAGGCGCTCACTGTTACGCGGCACTCAGGATTCGACCCGCCAAACTGCCTCCCTTCTGATCGACAAGCTCAGCGTCCTAACCCACTGAGCCACCGCCGTCCCTTGTGTTTGCATATGTATGCTTTTTTAAAAAAAGTTGCTTTGTGTGATCTGAACATATATTAACACATAATTACTCTTCATTATCATATGCTTAGACAATTACACTACACTCTCTCGTTTAATTGATCTGCTAAGAAGAGCTGGAAAATTAGAGGAAATTCCAAGATTCCTTGCAATGGCTGAGAAACATTCTCCAAGGACAAAAGTTGATTCAGGTTTTCATTATTGCAAAGGATTGTATTTGTGGTAAGTGTAGCTAGAAAAGTACTAAGAAAAGAAAGAAAGCTGGAAAAATAAGGTTTTTTTGCCTTTATGAAATATTAGCCAGGCAAGTTCAGTTAGTGTATCTGTATCATACATACACCGTGATTGATTCCTGATGCTAGAAAAGTATGCTTTTTTCTGCAACATCCTTGAGCTACAAGCTGCTATTACTCCATAACCTGTTGTCTCTGTAGATAGATTCATACATTTCACTAAGTGTTTATGTGGCTCTTTTAACTTAAGCTTAATGTATTGTATAAACTCAGCCACTTTGAGTTTAAACATACAGTGGCAGGATGTGTCCCTCTATAGGCGTGGTGGCAAACCTATGGCACGTGTGTCCCAGGCCTTCAGCTGGGTTTTATAAAATCTTTTCGCTTTAGGCCTCCGCCGCCATGTGCAAAAAAAAAAAAGGGTTCAATCAATTAATTTCAACTTCTCACGGGGAAACAAAAGATCTCGCAGATGGAATTGATTGATTGAACTTTTTAGTCCCACCCAGTCTGCCGTTACCATAGCCACGCCCACCCAATTGGCCATACTTACCCCAGCACCCAACGATAATAACTGTGTTTTGGGTTGCAGTTTGGGCACTCAGTCTTTAAACGCCATCACTGCTCTATAATATATTAATATAATATCATATAGAAGGACACATCCTGCTACTCGTATTAGGCTAATACAACAGGTTGAAAATATTGCACGCTTTTGCAGATCAAGGTAGATGAATGGTGATGTGCTGTAATCGAATGCTAATTAGATATATACTTTAATAGAAGATAAGCGTGTAAATGTACTGTATGTGAGTGGTTGACCCATACCTTGAATTTTTATTTGATGATGATTCTTGGTTGTAATGACATGATGTAGAACAGATGTTTCTCCTATAAAGGATTACCTGCCAATCTTAGAATTAGTACTTTTACTCTATTTTCATATTTGAAAGAGAGATTGGATGCCACATACTTTATGCAGAGAAGCTAATTTGCTAAATGTGATTTAAAAAATAGACTTGGTGTAAAGCTTGTCTTGAGTCTGTGTGTCAAGATATCTCCCTTAGCAGCAACTGTAATCTTACTGCATTACACTTTGTTAATCTGGTGCCCTAGACCAGGGGTGTCAAACTCAATTTCATTGAGGGCCACATCAGCATTGCGGTTGCCCTCAAGGGGCCGGGTGGGTATGGCCAGGGTGGGCGTGGCCTACTGGGTGGGCGTGGCTACAGTGTGTATGGCTTATTGGGTGGGCATGGCCAGCTCTACATCGTTCGCATCAAGGGTGCCTATGGGGGCCTGGGCAGGAGTGGGACAAATCTGAGGGTTTCTGGCAGAAGGAGGGTCTCTGGGCCAGGGCCAAGGCAGTGGGGGCCGTTCCCTCACTGTTTCCAGGATGGCTTCGTGGGCCACATGAAACCACTTCGCCCCGGGCCTTGTGTTTGACATGTCTGCCCTAGACTACTTTTCACTTAGCTACTATATTCTTGTCTTCTTTTATGTTTGAACATTCTAATTTTTAATTTCTGGGAACAAAATGAGATATTTTTTGTTCTTTAGCATTTCATTTCCTCTAGTAGCTTTTATTAGTATTTACCATTATCTTATGGCCTACATTCCCTCTATGAAATCACAATAAATTGAGAATTTCATGTTTTCTAAAGTATGGAGTTGTAATATGTAAACACAGTAATTATAGTAAATCTAAAAGGTGTTTTTTTAAAAAAAAAATCCTTTCCCACAAGGTGTTAAGTTTAATTCTTTTGCTAGGTACACTGGTGAACCAAATGATGCCCTTCGACATTTTAACAAAGCAAGAAAGGATAATGATTGGGGGCAAAATGCAGTGTATAATATGATTGAAATTTGCTTAAACCCTGACAATGAAACGATTGGAGGTGAGGTATTTGAACATCTGGATGGTGACACAGAGTAAGTGATGACAACTCCTACTACTTTAAGATGGTATCCTGTTAACGAACACAGTCAATCATGTTTGGAAGGACCCCTCCAGTTTGTTTTTGGATACAAACAGCATAGGATGAAGCAGTAAATTCATGAATGTGTCAATTCATCCTGTGGAATATTAGATAACAGTGTTAAGAAGCACTTGATGCTAAAAAAAAAACAACCACAACTTGTTTGGTGGTTTAAATTTTCACATGGTGATTTCTATTTCAGCCCAAAGTTACACTGAAGACATACATCTAAACGGCTTCAAAGCTTATTTAGCTAATTCAATAAAATGGGAAAACAACTTCCCTAATTGTACAGTTGTTTACTTCTTTTGTCAAATTTTTTTCCCCTTTTCCACCCTCAACAAGAAAGACTGAAATCCATCTTCAGACATTCAGAGAACAAAAGGAAAGAGGCATGTTGTAGGCTTGCCCTTTTTTAACAGAATGGATTTGCCTTATAAATGGATTCATAGCTGATAGAGCATTGACATTAACATCATAAAACCAAATTCTACTTCCAAAACCAATTTTCAGTAAACCTACAAAAGAGGGCTTAAGCCAAGGGACCGATACAATATGAGCATTATGGTGCATTGAAGAGGCATCACTTCTCTCTGTGCATTAAACTGAAAAGTGCTCTTAAATACTTTTTGCATTTCTATCTTGAATACATGCAAGAATGTCTCTTTTCCACCTACTGCTAATGCAGTCTAAAACAAAGCCTTAATGTTTTTTTTTCTTATATCTAGCAGTTCCACAGAAAAGCAAGAATCAGTCCAGCTGGCTGTGAGAACAGCAGAAAAACTCCTAAAAGAGTTGAAGCCTCAGACTGCTCAAGGGCACGTTCAGCTTGGCATCATGGAAAATTACTGTTTAATGGCAACTAAACAAAAATCAAATGTTGAGCGAGCACTACATGCCTTTACAGAAATTGTTACTAATGAGGTAAGTTGTTGAAAACATTTGTTCAGTTGAACGTCTAGACTAGAGTTTAATATAGAAACGTGCTCTTTGGGTTAGGATGTGGACAGAGGGAGTCTAAGAAAATAGGATACAAACCATCCTTGGGTGATGTGGCTACAAGCGTTAGATTCTGGCTTCTATTGAAGTTATTGATAACCATGTTCCTGTCTTTTGTTTGCCTGGCTTAGAGCACAGATGGGAACCAATGGAAGAAAAGTATGCTGACTGTGTGAAGTTCATCAACTAGCTTGAGAAAAACAACAACAATGATTTTCTAAAATGATTTGCTTGGTGAGACACCAGACTGTCCGTTTGGAGTCGTATGGAAAATGATATTTTGGTTGTGTTTCTTATGTGAACCAACAGATTGTGCTATGACACACAAAAGAGCTACCTTTTGGACTTCAGCAGTGTTTTTCAACCTCGACAATTTTAAGATGCTATGCTGGCTGGGGGATTCTGGGAGTTGAAGTCCAAACATCTTAAAGTTGCCAAGGTTGAGAAGTAGTGCACCACTATAGGAATCTGTTTTCCTGTATCTGTTTAGCAGAAAAATTTTTATGGCTCTTGAGAGCACTGTACATTAATCTTTAGATTGGGACTGAATGTGCATCACAATATATACTGCTGGGAAAAGTTTATTTTTCTGTAGCATTCTCGGTTTATCTTCTCTGTTCCATCTATTGTTGCAGAAGGATCATGTCCCGGCACTTTTGGGAATGGCTACAGCGTACATGATTTTAAAGCAAACCCCAAGAGCCAGAAATCAGCTGAAGAGAATTTCAAAAATGAACTGGAATCCCATTGATGCCGAAGAGTTTGAAAAAAGTTGGCTTTTGCTTGCAGATATTTACATTCAGTCTTCCAAATATGACATGGCGAGCGAATTACTAAAGCGGTGCCTTCGTCACAATAGGGTAATTAATAAACTAGAAACCACTTTAAAACTATTAATTGGTTAATCTATCTCTTGAGATTTGTAATGAGCACAAGAGGAAGTGGCTTATGGCTACAGTTATAGCTCATCATTGGTTTTCTTGCAATCCTTGGCTGTTCAAGGAATTCTTCCATGTTATTTCCTTTAGAGGTAGTCCTTGACTTACAATAGTTCATTTAGTAACCTTTCAAAATTACGTCATTGGAAAAGTGACTTGATGACCATTTTTCACATTTACAACTGTTGCGGCATCCCCATGGTCATGTGATCAAAATCCAGATGCTTAACAACTGACTCATGACGGTTGCAGTGTCCCGAGGTCATGTGATAACCTTTTGTGACCTGACAAGCAAAGTCAATGGGGTAGCCAGACACACTTAACAAAAATGTTACTAATTTAACAACTGCAGTGATTCACTTAACTGTGGCAAAAGAAAAAAGATCGTAAACTGGGGCAAAACCCACCAGATGTCTCACTTAGCAACAGAAATGTTGGGCTCAATTGAGGTCGTGAGTCGAGGACTACCTGTATTAGCAAACAAAGGGAAAGTTCTGGTTTAGTCTAACAGCCACACAATACTTTTTAGAAAAAGCCCCAGAACTATCTTATTATTTTAATAACAGGATTCTAACTTGAGAAATAACATCCTTTTCTTTTTAGTCCTGTTGCAAAGCTTATGAATATATGGGATACATTATGGAAAAAGAGCAAGCTTACAGAGATGCAGCTATAAACTATGAGATGGCCTGGAAATATGGGAACCAAACCAATCCAGCCATTGGTAGGTCTATTCTTGAAAGGCATATGCTTTTAGTGGTTTTTCATTTTTGATGTGTGCCGTTGTGCCCACAGTAAAAAAAAAAATGACAATAGAGATTATCTTATATTATCTTGTGAATCTTGCAGTTTGGAAAGGGGAAACATGCACTTATCAGGTCAGATTATATGTTCTCCTATTCTTTACCAGATCATTTTTCACCTGCTCTGATACCTAGCATTAGAATATTAGGGAATTGGTATTAGAACACCTATTGTAAATTGTGGTCTCAGCCTACTGAAAGCAAAATATTGAAGAGAGATAACCACTGACAGTGGTTCAATAAAATGTGCGCAATTGTTCTTTTAAAATTTATATTTTAGCCTTGATGTCAAGATCTGTGTTCAGTTTAGTACTTTTAATTGGAAAAGATATTCTTTCAAATAGTAGAAATCTATTTGAATGTATCTAAAATTAGCCAAATGTATTAACAAGCCCACAGCTGTCATCCAACTAGATGCTACATATGTTTGCTTGGCAATCTACTTTTGAGCAGGTATATAAGGCACTGTGCTGCAGGCTAACAAATTGTGGTTGATTTTATCAAGAGGCAGTCCTTGGTTAAATTAGCATAACAGAACAAAAAAAATTGTAATTCAGAAAACATAAAAGGCCATTCCTCCTTTTTATAAGCATGATGCATGTATTTATTGCAGTGTAAATCATATTGAAATAACATTATGTAATAGAAAAAAATGCTAGTTTTTTCTAAAATTGGTACCTGTCTCTTTTAAAAATATTTGGAAAGCCAGTAATACAATTAATGGAGACTCCATCTTTTCATCCTGGAATAGCGTACTTTTCAGAGCTTTTTGTGTATGTGTGCATACACACACACACACACACACATTTATAGTAGGCATTCATAAACAGGCATTATGTGTCCAGATGGGAAAAGTACATATTTGGATACATCACCACTTGGATTTCTGGAGAAGACCCCTGCATTTTTCAAATTGATGAGGTTAAGTACTATGTATGATCAGCTGATTTTATGCTATTGGAGATTGTTGGCAGCAGAAAGCAGTGTGGTTCTAAGAACGCTCAGGTTGGCTAAGGTAGAATTTAGTTGAAAGGAAGTTCCTTAATTTCCTTGTGGATAGAAACAAACCTGCTTTCAAGGAAATCAAGCTATCCTCTCATTTATCCCTTCCAAAGTCTTACATTTTGAAAGGAAAAAAATGCTACTAGCTTCAACCTTTGTAGAATTTGGGGGGGGGTGTTCAACTCCCTCCCCTTTTGTTTACTCTAGTTCTCTGTGATACCTGTAGGACCTGAAAAGGAGTAAATTCACTTGCATTTGGGAGATGAGTGTAGGTTTCTGTATTCAATTCTTAAATCCACAAGCACTTTCTCTCCGCTTGGCCTTGGAGCTCAAATCCATGTTGTTACAACACATTCTTCATTCCATGAAGCCACTGAGAAATGCTGCATACTTACTCCTGAAATGTAATCGACTCCAGAGTGAACTCCATAAAAAGAATGCACACCGAGATTGTCCAAGCCCAAGCTCCATAACAAGCTGGCTTGTTATTACTTAAAATAAAGCTCAGCACTTTCTAAGCTGAGCAAAGTTAATATTGTTAGCTGCAAAGTTGTGTCTGTCCCATCGTGACACCATGGACAACGTTCCTCCAGGCCTTCCTGTCCTCTTCTACCATCTTCTGGAGTCCATTTAGGCTCACGCCTACTGCTTCAGTGACTCCATCCAGCCACCTCATTCTCTGTCGTCCCCTTCTTCTATTGCCCTCAATCTTTCCCAGCATTAGGCTCTTCTCCAGTGAGTCCTTCCTTCTCATTAGGTGGCCAAAGTATTTGAGTTTCAACTTCAGGATCTGGCCTTCTAAGGAGCAGTCAGGGTTGATCTCCTCTAGGACTGACTGGTTTGATCGCCTTGCAGTCCAAGGGACTCGCAGGAGTCTTCTCCAGCACCATAGTTCAAAGGCCTCAATTCTTTGGCGCTCAGCCTTTCTTATGGTTCAAGTTAATATAAATATACCTAATTGTGCTAAATACAAGTTTCCTCAGTTCTCAGGACCCATTGAGGATTACTTCATCCACAGTATGAGAACTTGGGTGAGAGTTTCTACCTCCCTAGAACCACAGGGGTAACGTCTTTGTGAATAAAGTGCTCCTTCTACAATGCCCCAAGACATGCTTTGATTTCACCAATCATTTCCAAATTTGAGGGCCATGCAGATAAATTTTATGTTCATTATCTTTTAAGGGATGGTAACCCTACACTTACACATCAGATGGCTATTTTTTTACCAAATACCACAACTGTGCATTTTTAAAAATTAGGCATGCTGTTTTATTGTCCCATTATTTTTTCTCTTCCCTAACTAATTGTTGTATTAAATTGTTCCTTCTTTTGCTGTATTTTTTAAAAAATATTATTAAATTGTAAAAGGCTGGTCAAAGACCATGATAAAGATATTTGACTTGATATTTCATGCAGATGAGGCTGGGAAATTGATTGGGATGTTCTTTTCAAACCATGTACTTGCCAGCTGAAAGGAAGGTGTTGTAAGCAACTACAAAATTAACTTTTTCCAGTTTCCACATTTCCAGAAAATGTGAGTGAAAGGAGATGTATGATGGGAAATTAAAGGAAAAACTTCTCTATGGTTTGTCCCTTTTTTCCTGTTTTATTCTTGTAAAAAGTTTGAACTTGAGATGAGGGTAATTTTGACTGATATGAAAATTATGTATAACAGACCAGCAGGTTATCTTATTTTAAAATCTTCCATTTGTACCATAATTTAAACTGGAGAGACAAACATGCACATATCATCCTAGTTCTTTGTTTTTATTTCCTTAAAAAACATTCTTTGCAAAATCTATCTTTCTGCTTTTACAGGTTTCAAGCTAGCTTTTAATTATCTGAAAGCCAAGAGACATATTGATGCTATCGCTATTTGTCATAAGGTAAGCTCCACTGATTATCTGGTAATGAATGGGGAGTTTTTTGCATGTTAAGAATCAGAATCAGAAAGAGGAACTGCCGACTATACAAGAGTGGATTTTAAAGGTTTCCGACTTGGCAGAGATGGCGAAGATTTCGGCCTATTTGAAAGATTACTCGCAAGAACATTATATTATGGAATGGAGAAAATGGATTGAGTTTATCCAGAATAAGTATAGGGTCAAGAAGTTTTATCTAGCATTTGAATAAGTCTTCTTTCGTTTTCTTTTTTCTTTTTTTATTTTGTCTTCTATATATATTTAATAATGCTAAGTTTTGTTTGATCCTATATAAGTTAGAGAGTGATGGATTTTAGAATTTATAGTTGTTAGTATATGGTTGCTTATGATTGCTTTTTTATATATATATACCTTGTATTTAGCTCTGGGAAGTCCGGGGGGGGGGGGAGGGGGGTTGGGGGGAGGTGGGGGGGGAGGAGGGAGGGGGGGAGGGGGGGAAGGGGGGAGGTAGGGAGGGGAGGAGGGAGGGGGAAGGGGGTTTTTTAAAGGAAAACTGTATTTTTAAAACTTTTCAATAAAAAAAAAAAGAATCAGAATCAGAATAAAGCAAATGTATAACCTTATGGTGAAGTAAACATAGACAATACATTTACATCTTTTTTAAAGTTAACTTGTAGCTTGAAAAGCAGTCTCAATGCAAGTTTTTTTTCATTCAACAGGTTTTAGAAGCACATCCAAATTACCCCAAGATAAGAAAAGAAATACTTGATAAAGCACGTGCATCTTTAAGGACTTGAGCATTGATGAAGGCATTTGTGTTGATTTGGAAGATAAAAGGAGCTTTAAAGTCATCTGTAAAATTGAAGATGCTGCACATCCAACTAATTCCCAGTGAAAAACAGCAGAGACTACTTGTAGATTTATTTTAAAAACATGCTGCTTTAGTATATAGGGTTGAGTAAAAACAAAAGATCATTGGTGTCTCACTTTCCTCCTGTAGATACTGGCTGCGATCCAGATAAACTGAGTAAAAGAAACAACAGGCACAGTTGGAAGTTTCTTTTGAAGATTGCTCTGTGGCAGAGAAATCTGTAGAGAGAACTTCCAGCTGTGTCCATTGCACTTTCTACATTGTAGAGGTGATTTGTTTGGAGTGTAATCAATGTTTTGAAATAGGGTCTACTCTGAATCCCCAGGAATACCAAGAAAGGGGAAAATAAAGTACTATACTACAATGTTATATTTGTATCTCTCTAGTTTTAACTATTTTGTTTTTGTAAGTTATCATTCTTCTTTGCTGGAAACCTTAAGCAATAACCTAATTCTTATTTAAATTTATTTTACTCTAGCAATAAATACCTCATTATTGCACATTGCATAATGTTTGTGTGCAATATTGCATACAAATATGCAACAGTATGAAGAATATGATATAGAATGAAAGACCTTTGCTTCAGGGTTTTCCTGAGAATTTTTTCCGTGTTAACTGCTGTATTCTTTTCTGTTGTCCTTCTACAATATTCAATCTCTGTATCTTTTGCAAGTGGGTCAAACTAAGACATGAGTGTCAAACTCGCTGCGTCACGTGACATGTCACGACATATTGTGACTTTTTTCACATTGCCTGAGCTGGGATGGGCGTGGCCTCCGCATGATGCAACTGGCCTGCAGGCCGGCAGTTTGACATCCCTGAACTAAGAGATGAAGCTTTTTCCTAAGATTACCATGGACTTCTTAAACTTAAGGAAATATTTGAACTTTAGTTGCCTACATTAAAGCTCAAATTTAAATCAAGAATTAAAAATCAAATTGTAACCTATATCTTTGGGTCTCTATAATACTATCTTTTTTATTATCACAGATGCAACTGTCTATCATACTTGCTCTTAATTGATTCTTTGAGTTATTGTGGCAAAGAACTATTAAGCAATTTATTTACAATTTCCAGACAAGACTATTTCTGAGAAACTTTGGTTTTAGTGCTCCAATGAATGCCTATACTATCTTGAATTGACTATAATCTAAATGGATGTATGCACCATACAACCACTTTTGTTGTTCTGTCTGAAAAAGATGTTCACATAATCTGCTTTCTTCCAACCACTTGCTAAGTCAGTTGGAGCTGGAGAATTTGTTAAAGGGAAGGGATAGTCCCCTTCACCAGGCATTTTTTTCAGTGTTTTTATTACTTTTTTTGTGGAAAACTTGGGTGGGGCAAGATAGTTTTTTTTAAAAAAGGTAGTATACATTGCAATGTTTTCTTTTACCACATTTGGTTTTTTTTAAGACTTACATATTAAAACCAAACAGTTTTTATAGCCAGCACTGTTTAGGTTTCCTGTTGTCCCAACACAGGAGGAGCCAGCTGAGTGCATCTATTAGTTTCCTTGATTCAACATTTTGGAACTTGAGTGTGATAGCTGGAATTTTAAATGTTCTTTCAGGGGAGGTGAGCACACGGCCTGACATAGTTATTACTTGTCAGTTCTGCCTGTGGTTTTATATAAGGAGGTGTGTAGGTGAGGCAACCTGAAGTTGGGAGGGGGAGGGCAAAGCAGAAAATTCCACTGTTACTTCCTTAATGGTTATGATTTAAGCCAATTTTGTATTAATACAACAGAAACAGCAGAATTAAAACTGTATGCCATGTAAAGCTCTGTACCTATATCTGCATCGTCCAATTCTCAGGCCCTGTGTAAAATATTTTTTATATAATTACCTCATTGGTATCTATGAAGTTTGAAAACTATCAGTGTTACAGGTTATTATATTAATTTGGAAAAGTAAGTGAATGCTTAACTTTACTGTGTAATATTATATAAAAACAGATTCTCAAATCTCTTTTTACTTATTATACCAGTGTGGGTTCTGTGATTAGATCCTGCAACTTCCTGGCATCCTTAAACCCAATTTCAATGTTAAGGTTTCTTCCTTGTGGTTGAGTTTGGTTCTTTTGTGTGTGTGTGTGTGTGTGTGTGTGTGTGTGTGTGATATCCACATCCTGTTCTTCCACCAATTGTTGCTACAGTACACCAACAGTCTTTATTTAGTTTTGCTGGTTTTGCTTTTTCAAAACCTCTTTTTATGCAAACTATACATAATGGATTTTAGCAGGAAAGGAAGTGAGTTTTTACTTCAAATTTAAACTCTCTCTCCATTTTTTTTAGAATGTTATCTGTAACCACTTATCCTGTAACCCAGGATAAGATTTGTGCCCACAGTCATTTATACACGCTTATTTTAGGCATTTAATTTTGCTTCAGTTGCCAGTGAACTGAAGTCTAGTTATTTACGGCATAGCCAGTTCTGTACAATATTTTGCTCACTACTGTTACAATAGGCATTTTTTATTTTTTGTGGATTGAAATTTGTAATTGCCAGAAACTTCCTACAGAAGAGTTTATGGGGATATCGCACAGTAAAGAATAATTTGCTAAATAAAAATAGTTTAAGCTTATTCTAGTTATTACATGGGATCCTTCTTATTCCCATAGCAAATAATCCAAATACCACTAAAAAGGGGTGGACTGTTTTTAGAAAGAAAAGTAGGGTCTATATTCCAGACCTGTACAATGATATTGCTAATAAAACCTTGGTCTTCTGATATTGCTAAGCACATTGATTTGTGCTTTAGAATTGTAAGCCGCCCTGAGTCTTCGGAGAAGGGCAGGATATAAATGGGATTAAAATAAAAAATAAATAAATAAATTGCATTGGATAAAAGTAACAGTGGTTTTATAATTCATAAAAGTAGATAGAATGGTTAGATTTCCTTGAGGATACCAACATCTGTAGGTTTCACAATGATCTAAATTGCAGCATGGCTGGCTTCTCAGTTCCTCTATAAATCAGCTCCTATCCTTTTCTTCAGCCACCCTAAATGTCAACAGGAAGGAAGAACAGTTTAACAGCTAATAAACCCAAGGTTTATCCCACTCATCAGTGTGTCAATTTGCATGAAAATTTATGGAAGATACTGTAGTGCCACTAATTTTAATTCCAATCAAGCTTTTAATATCCTGCCTCTTAGCCACATTTCCACCTGGTTGGTTGGATTCAGATAAGCCATTTTAAGCCATTCTGCCTCCATGAGGGAACAGTGGATCTCTTTCTTCCTTCCTTGATTTTACTCTCTGCCCAGTGAAGTGGAAAGACTCTATTAGAGCTTTTATCAATATTTTAATAGTATTTCATATCCTAAGACTTCTTTCTAAAACATGGCCTTTGAATTAACTCCCGTGAGGGAGGCAGAGAGGTAAGTGTAGTTATCTTCATGAAAAAGGCCAGTGTTCCATATGGGGTTGCCTAGCAACTCACCTTCTACTCTGTTTTTGGAGTAGGGAGCGGAGTCAGTTTTCCATTTCCTATTGCTTCACTCAGTTTTCATAGAATAAGTTCTTCATACCTCTAGTAGCATAAAACAAGGGACACTCCTTTCCATTTTTTAATACTTTGTATGATGGCAATATTTTTTGGGAAAGCTTTGGTGCCCTCACTGCATTGTATTGGCAAGAAAAAAAATCCTTAAAGTGTTCCATTTCATCATCAGAAAAGAAAAACTAATCAGATTGTGAGCAGCTAATTAAGTGCCACAATATGGATGCTTACTGAATATATACTTTATTCAAATAAGAAACTGGATTTAAAAACATTTTGCTAATAAGCTGTGATCTGGATGCAAATGAGTAGAAATTAAAAGGTAAAAGGTAAAGTTTCCCCCGCACATGCGTGCTAGTCGTTTCTGACTCCAGGGGCCGGTGCTCATCTCCGTTTCAAAGCCGAAGAGCCAGCGCTTGTCTGAGGACGTCTCCGTGGTCATGTGGCTGGCATGACTAGACGCCAGAGGCGCACGGAACGCTGTTACCTTCCCACCGTGTGGTCCCTATTTTTCTACTTGCATTTTAACGTGCTTTCGAACTGCTAGGTTGGCAGAAGCTGGGACGTGGAACAGGTGCTCACTCTGCTACGTGGCACTCGGGATTTGACCCGCCAAACTGCCGACCTTCTGATCAACAAGCTCAACAAAAAGTAAAGGAAACATATGGAAAACTAATTCATATCAACACTGTTCTGTTCTTGTAAACATTTAACACATTCATAACTTGCTTTATGGTTGGTTATTTTTCTTTAAAACTTGTCTGTCACTTCCCTCATTTTCAGAATTTCATCAATCTAAGGAAATTTTCTTGGGTTTTTTCCTTCACATTTCAACATATTACACAGGTAATCCTCAACTTACAATCTTTCGTTTAGTGATTGTTTGAAGTTACAGTGGACTGAGAAAAAGGGACTTACCGGTATGACCATTTTTCAGCTTACAAATATTGCCACATCCCCATGGCCACATGATCAAAATTTGGACACTGGCTCACATTGATGATGGTTGCAGTGTTCTGGGGTCATGTGATCACCTTTTGCAAACTTCTGACAAGCAAAGTCAATGGAGAAGCCAGATTCATTTTACAACCATGTCACTTACTTAACAACTGCAGTGATTCACTTGGCAACTGTGGCAAGAAAGGTTGTAAAATGGGACAAAACTCACTTAACTGCCTCACTTAGCAACAGAAATTTAAGGCTGAATTGTGGTCATAAGTCAAGGACTATCCATATTACTTTACTAGTTGCTCATTTTTGTATTCAATAAATATTCAGTTCTCATTTGTTCTCAGTCTATCTCTTGTATTACCATATACATATAATTACATTGCATTCAACCTTCAACATTTCACCTAACATAGACATGCTTCCATATAACAAAAATTGGGCAGAAACATGCTCTTACACACATCCATTTGGTTTCTTCCAACAGGATTTCTTGCAACACATGATATAGTACCTATTAAGTTTCTATCAGGATTTCTACATATTAAAATTTCTTTATCTATTTTCCCATTTGTAACAAACCTTGCATTAAGGTACATAAGATCCACTACAATACTTACACAGGTTTTTGTCAATTGCATATAAATCTAGTTAATATTACTGCAAATCATATACGGTAGCTTTTATTCATTAAAACTTCACTATGTACAAACATGCATACTCACATTTTAAATCAATTCACCTGTAATATCATTACAAATTTCCCTTACACAAATACATTGTGTAATAATCTGTTGGAAGCTTCTTGTTCGACCCTCTTCACCTGCTTCCAAAATAGCTTTTTACTTTTATCAATATCACTCTACATTTTCCTTGCTGTGTCCAATCTTAAATCCCTTGCTCTCTTTGACATTCTTTGCAGCTATCTTTTTCACTATATCCCTATAATAAGAGATTTGTCCCATTGTTTGCAACAATCATTCTCTCACATGTCTTTTTCACCTCTGAGTCTTTCACTTCATCATTCCAAGAACTTTTTTCATAATTAGCGTGACTCCATCCATGTCTGTCATTGTTCTTTCATCAAGCAGCTTCCATAGCCTCTGAGAAGTTAATCCAAACAAGCAGAAACTTAAGAGCTCTGAATAATATTACTAATTTAAAAGAAATTTAAGCTTATACGAATTCCAGCAAGTATTTTACTTTCAAATGATTAAACAATATACAGGCAATCTAAAGTTGCAAATCCTGTACCTTTGGGTACACTTTGAGCATACTGGCTTGTGGGCTTTTATTTTTGTGAAAGCTGAACAATCTGCTTCTGTTCATTGTTTTGATAACAGTATTACTTTTATCAGTATGAGAAATAATGTTCACATTTGTAACTAATGCCACCCCAATTGAACTGTTAAAATTTAATTACTGTCTGGAATGGATTTCCGAGTTTTTAAGAAACACAGACATTTTAGAATGATGAATCTGTACACATATATTGTATACCAAGGAAAGATTTCTAGTGCCTTATAAGGCAAGGAACTGACACTGCAGTAAAATAATTTATTCAAGAAACCAGGGAATGGGACATCAGTACCATGGAAATTTATACTAATAAATTTTTGTAGCTCAGGGTTGAAATGAGGATCCTTGATGGACTCTGAGCTTGGTAGTCTAGCACTGATGATGTTACCTAGTTTGGGTAATGAAACATCTGCAAGAAGCTTAGAGAGCACCATGGACTCCTCAAATTTATAATAATATTACTGTTGATTTTTCAGTGTTTTGATTTTCAGTATTTACAATATTTTTATTTTTTATTTTAATTCCATTTATATCCCGCCCTTCTCCGAAGACTCAGGGCGGCTTACAAGCTTAGCAGTAGCCTTCATTCTATGTATATGCCTGCTTATTAGGGCTTTCACACACACCCCAGCGGCATTATTACAAAGTAAGCTTAATTGCCCCCAACAATCTGGGTCCTCATTTTACCTACCTCGGAAGGATGGAAGGCTGAGTCAACCTTGAGCCTAAGGAAATCATAGACACTATAATCACAATCCAGCTAGTAATAGCTAAAGCTTCAAACTTGTTACTAGTAAGAATTTATCTTGGGCAAATATGTGTTTTACATTCTTTTGAATGTAAATTAAATTAATATTCTAATGGCTCATTCAACTGTCAATTTCAGCAGAAAAATGATAACTAAGCAAATGATGAGGTTTAGAAAAATTAGAATTGGGACTACCGTAATAAAAAAAACCCATGCTATAAGTTTTTACTAAACTTGATATTTGGTGTATTGGAAATAATCGGGATACAAAATGGAGAACAGGAAAATCTTGTCCAATCCACTGGTGTATTGGAAATAATCGGGATACAAAATGGAGAACAGGAAAATCTTGTCCAATCCACTCAAATGAGGAAAATTAAAGAGAATTCCAGCAAATTAAAATCTTCAATAAGGAAATCCAAGAAATGATTGCAAAAGTAAATTAATTTTAATGTGTCTCTTATATCAATAGAACACCTGAAAGAAAAATGCTAGCCAGTGAGGCTTAAGATTATTAGTATACATTAAATTTATATGCCACCCTAATCCTAGCAACTCGGGCTAGGTCAGTATAAAGATCTGTAAATCAGGTCAATTAAAGAACTCAGGCACATGTTTACAACATGTACATCTGGAGTCAAACCCACAAATTTTATAGAGTATAGACAACCCCTAACCTGTTGGATCATACTTTCAATAATTCCTTAAACAGAAAAACAGAATGATCACAGGCTGGCAAAGGGTGGGAGTGGGAGTGACTTTCAAGCATTGGAAATTACTTTCTCCTCCCTGGCTGTCTCAAAGAACTGTCTGCCACTTTTCTGAGGTGAGAGAACAAAAAAAATCATGGACATCAAGGAAAATTGCACCCCCGCTCCCCAATATGGCATGTCCAGAAGGTAATGCAGCACTATTTTTATCAGTGCAAGATGAAAGTGCAAGAAAATTAAGTCCTAGCCAAGCTGCCTGCGGACAGCTTGTAACCAGTGGGTTTAAAAGATAAGACAGTCACCAGCATGTTTGATCACTTTCTATAAGACAGACTTTTCCCACACACAATAATGCATTATTATTATTATTATTATTATTATTATTATGGTTATTTATTATTATTATTATTTATTATTATTATTATTATTATTATTATTATTATTATTATTAATTTTATTTTATTATTAATATTAATAATATTTTCTGTCTGGCAATAAGGATCAGTAGGACACCTAAGGCCGATTTGTCAATTACAATTTGTGCCAAATGTCAACTTCCGTTTAAAGGTGTTTAATTTTTGATTATGTACCCTCAAGTCATTTTCGACTCCACAATTGGAGACCACAATTGGATTTGACTCCACAATTTGGAGACATATGCCTGAGTTCTTTAATTTACCTGATTTTCACATCTTTATACCGACACAGTTCCTAAAGTTGCTAGGAGTAGGTTGGCATATAAATGTAGCACTTAGCAACCACTTTTTCCTTATCTCCCATTAATCATTGATAACACCCCCGGTATTTTATACCTGACCTTTTCCAAGCCTTTTTGAAGGCATCTTTAGCAAACTTTAGCAAACAGGTTTCACTTTGGGACGCTACCTCGATGGGAATAGAGCAAACTAACCGAAACGGCCAATTGGACTAATTTCCAAGATCAAGCCTGCAGGGGGATCTAGAACTCAGTAGGAACGAAAGATTGCACCAAACAAGGCCCTTTTTTTTGCACAGAGTTTGTAACACTTCGGGACTACTGGGGAAAAACAACCCCTAAAGGGTACACTTGCGATTGGGGAGTGTTAAAAACACGCTGCTACAGCCTTGGTGGAGCAGTGGGCTAATGCCTCCTTAAGAAACACCAGCTGCCTGCAATAAATGCAGGTTCGCGTCCCACCAGGCTTAAGGTTGACTCAGCCTTCCATCCTTCCGAGGTAGGTAAAATGAGGACCCAGATTGTTGGGGGCAATAAGCTGACTTTGTAATAATGCCGCTTGGGGGTGTGTGTGTGAAAGCCCTAATAAGCAGGCATATACATAGAATGAAGGCTATTGCGAAGCACATTGATTTGTGCTTTAGATTGTAAGCCGCCCTGAGTCTTCGGAGAAGGGCGGGATATAAATGGGATTTTTTTTTAAAAAGCCTCATCTAGTTGGCCAGCTTCTGTTGCTTCAGAAACCGAGGGCTGCAGAGGCGGCAAAACATCGCCGGCGCGCGCCCGCGCGCGCTCCCACTTTCTCTTAAGCTCCTAGCTCTCTCTCTCTCTCTCTCTCTCGCCTCCCCCCCCCACCAGCCGCCACTCCCGTGGCACGTGGCCTTCTTGCCTTCCGTTAAAAGAACGGAAGGAGGAGCTGTCGCCTCACCTGAGCTATAATCCAGAGAAACCCAGCTGAGCGCAATCGCGTTCGGCTCGGGCGCTCACCTGGGCGCCGCGGGCGACGCATTGTCAGCCAATCACAATTTCCCTTGACCGCCGATCTCGCGCGGGAGGCGGGGAAACGAAAAGGGGAGAAAGGGGAAAGAAAAAGCAAAAAAAGAAAAGAAAAGAAAAAAAAAAGCCACACAGCCAGCAGCGAGCGCCCAAGGTTGCTTTCTTCTCCCGCTGGCTGGTCGAGGCCACAGGTAGGCGAGGGATCTGAGGCGGGGAAAGAAGGTAGGGCTCTGCAGGGTCTGTCTTCGGAAGAACGGCGTATTTTTCCTTCCCCCCTTCTCTCTCTCTCTCTCTCTCTCTCTCTCTCTCTCCCTCCCTCCCTCTCTCTCTCTTCCCCTCTCTCTCCTCCCTCTCTCTCCTCTCTCTCTCTCTCCCTCCCTCCCTCCCTCCCTCTCTCTCTCTCTCTCTCCCCCTCTCTCTCCTCTCTCTCCTCTCTCTCTCTCCTCCCTCCCTCCCTCCCTCCCTCTCTCTCTCCCCCTCCCTCCCTCCCTCTCTCTCTCTCTCTCTCTCTCCCTCCCTCCCTCCCTCCCTCTCTCTCTCTCTCTCTCTCTCTCTCTCTCTCTCTCTCTCTCTCTCTCTCTCTCCCCGCAACTCTCCCGAAGGCAAAGCCTTTCGTGGTTTGCGTCTATGGAGAAGGGGGGACCGGAGGGAGAGCAAGCGGGCGCCCCATCCTCGCAAGACTTCCCCCGACCCCCCCCCCCCCGCGCTTTACATCTAGCGATCGGGCAGTATTTAGCCGTTAGGATCTGATAGCGATACTGTTATTATAATGAAAGGCTGTGAGGGACGGGAGGGCGGGTGGGCATCGTGCCTTGACGCTCGTCTATCCTGTCAGAACGATCTCTTCGTGCCACCCAAACTATTTTTTTTTAAAAAAGTGCAAAAGTGTAGTTCGGGCTACTGCTTAATGGTAGCCCTGGGTTGTGAGGTAAAATGCGGGTATAGCTGTTTCCTAAGGAACAATCCAGGCACTGTCTGTCAAAACCCCATTATAGAACTGTATAGATTTTAGAATGATAAAAGGAACGGGGGGGGGAAGCGGGACACAGAAGGATGGGGGGGGATTTTTAACATGAAAAACCCGTGTGGTCTGGAGCTGCCCTGCAAGTTTGGGTTTTGAGTTAAGGCAAACTCAAAGAAAACTTTGGATTGCTAGCGTTAAACTGTTATAAATATTTCCTTTTGTTGCCTAACTAAAACACTCTTTCTGACGTACAGTTGCAAGGGGCAGATCTCATCTGCATTTTATTTCCAGGAACTGCTTCCGGTAGTGATGTGGAAGGTTGTAATTTTCCAACAAAAGATGTTGACTTAAAAAGAGAGGAGTAGCGGGAAATTGGACTTGGGATCACTGTGACTTAGTAGAACCCTTAAGTCTGAGGTGCAAAATGCTAAGATTTCATTTGCAAGAACATTTTTTTTAAGAATATGTGGGATGTAATCTTAAACTGGCTTGAGCTATTATGGGCATGGGATGTGATAAAGAAAACTTTGGATTGCTAGCATTAAACTGTTATCAATATTTCCTTTTGTTGCCTAACTAAAACACTCTTTCTGACGTACGTGGTAATGCTTACTCTGAAGAAACTGTTTAATTTCATAAATCACAGAAAAGTAAGTCTCCCTTGTATATAATCAGTAAATATATGGAAGTTTTGATAATTATTAGATGCAGAGAGCAGAATTTATATGTGTTATGCTATCTATACTTCTGTCAGAAATCAGGAAGTACATAAGTTTTCATTAATTATCAGCATAATAGATATTAATATTACATATCATAGTCATTAATATTTATATGACCCTTCTGATGCATACCAGCATAGATTATCATCTATGTAAAAGATTACCAGCGGACAATACCCAGGGGGAGGGCCTTCTCTGTAGGTGTGCCGGCCCTTCGGAACCAGCTGCCTGTAGAGCTTAGGACTGCCCCTGACCTTCGCTCATTCCGCCGGGACCTGAAGACCTGGCTCTTCGAGCTTTCTGGCCTGGACTGAGAGTATTAACTGGGGTTTTAATTGTATTTTAATTGTAATTGTGTTTTTTAGTTCAAGGTTAGTGTAATCATTTTAATTGTTTTTAATTTTTGTAACTTGTTTTTAAAAAACCTTGTGAACCGCCCTGAGTCCTATGGGAGAAGGGCGGTATATAAGTCTAATAAAATAAATAAATAAATAAATAAATAAATAAGTAAGTAACACAATTTTCTCTACCATACTTAGTCTGTAAATGCATTTTTGCTATTAAAGAACAACTCTGATAGGAACAGCTACATATCTAGTAGCATTGGAAAACCATTTCTAGTGTACTTGTCAGTCCATAATTAACCTGAATGGATCCAGATCCCAAACCATATAATTTGAAATATTTTGCCATGTGTATGGATCCTAGAGGGACGCGGTGGCTCAGTGGGTTAGGACGCTGAGCTTGTCGATCAGAAGGTCGGCAGTTTGGCGGTTTGAATCCCGAGTGCCGCATAACAGAGTGAGCACCTGTTACTCGTCCCAGCTTCTGCCAACCTAGCAGTTTGAAAGCACGTAAAAATGCAAGTAGAAAAATAGGGACCACTACGGTGGGAAGGTAACAGCGTTCCGTGCGCCTTTGGCGTCTAGTCATGCCGGCCACATGACCATGGAGATGTCCTCGGACAAGCGCTGGCTCTTCGGCTTTGAAACGGAGATGAGCACCGGCCCCTAGAGTCGGAAACGACTGGCATGCATGTGCGGGGGAACCTTTACCTTTACCTTTAACCTATGGATCCTAATCAAATACTTTGGCCACCTAATGAGAAGGAAGGACTCCCTGGAGAAGAGCCTAATGCTGGGAAAGGTTGAGGGCAAGAGAAGGAGGGGACGACGGAGAATGAGGTGGCTGGATGGAGTCACTGAAGCAGTAGGCGTGAGCCTAAATGGACTCCAGAAGATGGTAGAGGACAGGAAGGCCTGGAGGAACGTTGTCCATGGGGTGGCGATGGGTCGGACACGACTTTGCAACTAACAACAACAACAATGGATCCTAATCTGACAATTTTAAATCCTAAATAATATATCATTAGTTATTAAAACCATTCTAATTAGGTTATTGTTGCTTTCATTAAATTGAATGTCAGAGAACTGGGCCACTTCCATCCCTGTTTGGTCCATGGTGGGGGGTGGTGGCAGTGGGGGCAGCAACCCTCCACTGTCCCTCATATGGCCCTTTGAGAAGATTAATTGTTTACCCTGTGTTAGAGCAACACTCAGTATTCATAAATTTGTTTGGTCACTAAGTTACATTATGGCATATAATAATTATCAGTATTCTATAACCTATATTACCATGTAGATAGGTTTGATGCTCTATTTTGCTTTCTTTTCTTTCTTTTTGTGCTAACTGGAGAATGCTATACCAGGCTTAACAAGATAACTCGCTCATTCTCTGGCCATCTGTTGAACTCAAACAATAAATGATGTGTTTGTTTCCTAATGTAAATGAAGGCTTTTCTTGGAAAAGCGGTTTTAAGCTATACTTCATGTAATTCTTATAGCTGAAAACGCTCACTTCTCTTTCCCAAATTTAACCAGAAGTGTACCGTAATTGGAGAAAGTTTTTTCTAAATTTTTAGAATAGCACTACTTATTGCATGATACAAATTATATCAATATGAGGTAATACAACAGCTTTGGATTGAGAGAACTATGAACATTTCACAGCCAACCTGTAGGATCTCTGCATGTAAACTTTTATTGTGTTTGCCAACGCTGCTTGCTCAGCCATTTATATGGGCTTGCCACCTGCCTTGACAACTATATTTACTATTTATACAAATGGGATTGACATTAGAATTCATAGTAATTTGTCCCCCATTTTTGGCTCATTTATAAACAATATCTATATCCTACATTGAAATAAATACAAAAATGCTTTCTTTCAAAACATCCAGAGTTTGAGGTAATTTGACATTTCTGCTCATTGCATTAAGTATTTTTGTTAATTGGTATTGTAATACTATGCCAGCAGACTATAGCATCTGTTGTGCCACTAGATGGCATCCATTTACATCAAATTAATTTAAAAAAATTAAACATAGCTACTCTTGAAAGGTAGGGACGTGGTGGCTCAGTGGGTTAGGACGCTGAGCCTGTCGATCAGAAGGTCGGCAGTTTGGCGGGTCGAATCCCGAGTGCCGCGTAACAGAGTGAGCGCCTGTTACTCACCCCAGCTTCTGCCAACCTAGCAGTTCAAAAGCACGTAAAAGTGCAAGTAGAAAAATAGGGACCACTACGGTGGGAAGGTAACAGCGTTCCGTGCGCCTTTGGCGTCTAGTCATGCCGGCCACATGACCACAGAGACGTCCTCGGACAAGCGCTGGCTCTTCGGCTTTGAAACGGAGATGAGCACCGGCCCCTAGAGTCGGAAACGACTAGCACGCATGTGCGGGGGAACCTTTACCTTTACTCTTGAAAGATTACTGTTCTCTCATAAGATCCCAGACATTTTTAATGTAAAGGTTTTAACAAATTGTTCTTCTAATTGTAAATATAATGAATGGTATTGGCATGGGATATCATAAGAAATCATGCAGATGTATAGTTATACAAGCTCTCCTTAAAATATGCAAATAATGAACATCTTCATTCATACAGATCCTGTTTTCTAAAAAGTTAAATGAGGCTTTCAACAAATTATTGCAGTTTTCTGTCCACAGCTCCAGCCAGTCAGTCACACTTCATTCCACAGTGCTATTACATTCCTCCTCCCATCTGACTTTCTATCTAAAAGTCTTTCAGCATTGTGTTTTTATTGTTTTGTTTTTAATAATTTTTATAATTTGGGCTTTAAGTCTCTTGTGTCCTCAGTAAAGTGCTGTTTGACTAAAAGAGAACCAGCAATTGTAAGAATTGTGGTTATTAATATGGTAATATAAAAGTAGAACCTGCAACAAAACATTTGCAAAATTGAGTACTGTGCTCAGAATTATGGCTAATCCATGCTTTGTCCACACATTTCCCCGCTTTTTAATATCCAGTATTCTGGGATCACTGAGCAGTTAAGTTCTTATTATATAACAAATCAGTTTACTACTGCATTTATCCCATTTTCTTGGTTCACACAATACATTGAATCACATACTGACCAATTGCACTAATGTTTGCATGAAACAGTAGGCTATTAAAAAACTATAATTGAAATTAACCAAGCTTAGTGTAATGTAATATAATCACAAGGATTTGTTTAACTGAATTGGTTAGCTTTATAAAATTCATGTCTTAAGGTCTTTGAGAGGTGCTGCTCTTTCTACTCAGCCACTATGAAACATACTGTTGGCAGAATTATGAGAATGGCCTTCTTGGTATCTGCTCTAAGTTTTAGAAGTCCCTGTGAGGAAGATCACACTAGTTTCATATATTATCTTTTTGCTAGAAGCTAATGTGTTTAATTAGACAAGCCTTGAAATTTAGACTGACTTTTGATGAAGCAGATTTTAATGGTGTTATGTAATTTATTTCAGTCTTAGGCACATTTTAAGCAGAAAAACCAAAAGCAAGATACCACTACATGTCGCTTGCTGCATCTGAGAATAACACCTCTATTAAGTAAAATAGCAACCATACATTTTTTCCAACTTTAAATGTAAGTAAGAACAACTATTTGAATATCATTGGTGGCTGGCTTTCTAGCGGTTTATGTACTGGGAAATGTCATCTTCCATGAATGGGAGACGGGAGTTGTCAGGAATTTGTGGCATCCATGGCAACCAAGGGCTTGTCTCAAGTTACCATGACACAAACTATTGTGGTGCAGCCATGATAGTAGTATTCACCTTGGAGGAATTCATGATCTGAGGATAAAGGACATCAATATCAGTCTGTTGTCATGGTTCATTTGCTGGAATTCACAGTCAGCACCAAACTCCATAGGGGGATTGATCTACTCCATGTACCTTCTGGATCCACTTTATTTCCAATGGGCACTTAGGGAATTTCCCAGCAACCATGCAGATAACTCTTGGATAGATTGGCTGAACTTTGGAGGATCAAGATAGGCAAGGCTTTTAATGGAGTTGCTCTGAAGTGGCCTGACTCTGTTGCAGATCCAAGAGGGTCTTTTCCAAATACTGGGGGTCTTTATGGGGGAGAGCACTGGAAGAGAAGATGACTGAAATATTATCAGACATAGGCATGAGCCCTTTTCCATGGTTACTACATTCTCAGAGGACCTTCTAGCAGCATTAATTACAAGACTGAGACTTTTGGAGGCTTTAGGAACTTCTGCCTGAGCAATTTGCTAAGCATTTTGAGGATAATATCTCTTGAAGTAAACTAAGCTGGGATCACCCAATAAATATTAGAATTCTCTTGATGTCAAATTGTGAAACCTTGATAAGCTTTTCTCTCTCCCTTTTATACTCTGGATCAGTCTGAATTTCTTCCTTGCCCTTTCCTATCTTACTGGGCTAAGCTGATGCTTTTATAATACAGTAGGTGTTGCGTATTTTCTTCAAGACCATCTGAATCCTTCTCTATACTCTTATACTGAATCTGAGTTGGATGGTAGATGGGCCGATACTGATGAGATGATAGAAATAATGTTTTGCCAAGTAATTTGAGACTTTTCAAGCCTGTGACACCTGAGGAAGTTGACAGTATCCTCTGTAGCATGAGCTCAGCCATCTGCAAGTTAGAGCGTTGCTCTTCTTGGATAATACAAGAAGCCATAGAGGACACAAAAGGGCAAAGATCAAGGAGGTAATAAATATGTCTTTGGCGGAAAGACATGGCCTTGAAGGAGGTAGTTAAATGTCCCTTAAAAATTTATCTTTGACCCAGCCATCTTGGGGAACTTTTAACCAGTCTCCAACCTGCTACTTTTGAATAAGTTGTTGCGATGATAGTTGTGTTCCAACTATAGAGTATCCTAGCTGATAGATAGATTATCTCAATCTCTCTTAATCAGGATTTATACATTGGTAACTTTAAAAAATATTAAAAATTACATTATAGAAATAAAACTAATACAAACTATAAAAAGGAAAAAAGAAAAGATAAACATGCAAAGAAAAAAATGAAGTAAAAGGAGAAAGAATCAAAATGAAGTATAAACAACTTTAACAACTTATTACTATCTCTTAAACTATAACAATCTCTTCATCCTGCATCTCATCACATTCTCTGTAAATCTTTAAAATATCATCCATCCTAATTAGCAAAAGTCCAGTAATGATTACCAGAAATAACAGTATATTCTTTTTTTTAACTTGATCGAATAAAGTGATTAAATCCCTTCCTTTTATGTTTATATCTCATTTTCTATCTTTAATCAAATTCCCATACTTCATAATTCCAATCTAATCAATATTCAATTTATTGCAGTCATAGGTAAAGGTAAGGTAAAGGTTCCCCCGCACATGCATGTTAGTCGTTTCCAACTCTAGGGGCCAGTGCTCATTTCCGTTTCAAAGCCGAAGAGCCAGCGCTTGTCCGAGGACGTCTCCGTGGTCATGTGGCCGGCATGACTAGACGCCAAAGGCGCACGGAACACCTTCCCACCGTAGTGGTCCCTATTTTTCTACTTGCATTTTTATGTGCTTTCGAACTGCTAGTTTGGCAGAAGCTGGGACGAGTAACAGGCGCTCACTCTGTTACGCTGCACTTGGGATTCGACTCGCCAAACTGCCGACCTTCTGATCGACAAGCTCAGGTCCTAACCCACTGAGCCACCGCGTCCCTTATTGCAGTCATAGACCAGTATAAATAATAAATAAAATAAAATTTAAGACGTTCAACATATAATATGCTGAGACCTGTAGAGTCTGAGATGTATAGAGGTTATAACACTTGCTCTTGGTCAGTTGAGAAACTTTCTGGTGGCTGGGTAACTGTGTAAGCTTTCTGATGCTTTCTAACTATGTAAGGTAGCTGGCAGAGGTGACAGTATACTGTATCTGTTGTGTATTGGTGACAGGAAGGTTGGAGACTTCCGTAGATCTGCTTGCCTCTCTGCATCCTTTAATTTTTGCTTCAGGGTTTGTTTCGCCTGATCATTACCCATGTTAAGAATTGTAGGGGGAGAGCAGCCTGGATTTCAAAGATTAGATTCAACAGCCTTGATCCAGGTGGACTGAAAACTGTCTCCAAGAATTAATGGCGCTAAGCCTTGAGGATAGAAGTTGAGTTTTAAGGAAAGAGTTATAGAAGCCAAGACAGACTGTTGACTCAAGTTTTACCATACGTATCTCCAGTCGTAGATGTGCGTTTGAGATATAGCGTGGTATCTGGAGAGAGCTGCTCTTATGAATTTGGATTGTACCCTTTCCAGAGAGGTGAAACACAGACCTGAGGGATGAGGTGCAAACAGAGTCCCATTAAAAAGCTGAGCCTGAAAGAGCTTCAGTGAGGCTGGAACAATGTTCTCTCTTGGATCAGAAAAAAATAAAGGGTGGCATTAGCAGATCTTTGTCCAGGAGCAGTAGCATATTCACAGTGGGCTTTCATTGAGCCAGTGGTTAGTGGTTAGGGACTCTAGAAAGTCTGGAACTTTGTTTGTCTTACTGAGTCTTAATTTATCTAAATCTAAATCTGAATAATGAATATAAAATACTTTGCTGATGTGGCTCTACCGCTCTGAACTAGAATTTTCCTACATGTTCATAATTTTTAAAGAGATTTAATATGGATTGTAATACTGAAGGGTGACACAGATTTTCTTTTATTTGTACACATACCTATTGGGAAACTCTTCAGATAATTTGATTATAGTAAATGGTATGCGTGCAGTTTGGAGGGACTTTTAAGCTGTACAAAAACTAATATGCAAAACAGTTTTAAGACACAGGATTGCCAGTCTTGCATAAGGCAATATGGCTGAAAGGCTAGTACACAGCTGGGTAGAGCAACATTCTTTCCAGTACTACATGAGAGATTATCTCTAATACCTGACTGGGCAAGATGCTTATCAAATAGTAAATAGCATATACTATTCTGATTTAGGCAAAGTGCCTGGCAGGTAGCAACACATTCAGAAGTAATGTGAGAGACATACTGGTAAGTATCCATCCATCTGTAAAATTAGAATTTCTACCATGTCAAATAAATGCATAACATTGTAATGCAGCTTAACCTCTCTGTCCTCTCAAATGACATAGATCTGGACATAAATAATCTGTTGCTTAATATTGAAACTACAGGTTTTTCTTTTACTGTCTGGCAATCAAAAAATACAACCAGAAGTTTCATTGGAAAAAGAAAAATGCCGTGGTTCTAATTAAAATATAACTTTTATGATTTGGACGGTGCTGTTTTAATACATTTTACGGTTATTTTAATATGGATCTTTCTTCAGGTAGAAATGGTTCTCTGCCAATAGGAAGACTGTAAAAATGGTTTTGCTAATCTTAGTTGTAAGTCTTCAACCATTCAAAGGTGTAAAAATGGTTTTGAGAAATATCTGAAAATGCATATAGGATACTGAAAGGAAAAGTGGAGATTTAATTTGGGATGCGCAAAACATTTTGTCTTTTCAGTCCCAAAATGGGCCACCTGAATGTTCCAGAAGTGATCAACTGAGCGACGGGCATTAACAGAAAAGGACCGTTTTAAAGTTGGATCAGCTCCAAAGCACACAAAATAGAAAGTACCTTTTCAAAATTGGAACACTTCCAAAACAGAATGACTAATTTCGAAGTTTGAACCCCCTGTTTCAGGGACACAATTCAGGGACACATAACAGAATATTGTGAACTTCCTTGAGATTCATAGCCCCAAGTGGTTGTTTATGTCTAACAGTTAAAAATTTTAGAGGATCTGATCTAAAATATATAGTAGAATATACCTAAGAATAATCAATGTACAATAAGAATAAATTGGCAGATGTATCTAATGAGGGTTCTTATAGGATTCAAATACTCTAATAAGTTTAGAAAATGAACATTATTTCAGCAACCCTGAAAGGTAGTGACTTTGTGAATTTATTAATTTAAATTGTTGCAATTATTTTTATGAATAAAACATACATTGGTATGATTAATATTTTTAAAAATCTTGCAGGTTTTCCCATTTTGTGAACTTTTTTGTATAAAAGAACATTTTTGAAGCAGTTCTATATGTCTACTCTCCATGATGACTTATATGAGAATGCTACGGCGCTTCATAATGAAACAGTTTTCCCAGAAGAAACTTTGGAAATTTACATTCGTTATTTTTGCCTTCTTAATAATTTTGGTTCTGTTACAACGAGAAGTAGGTGTCCAAGAATTTAATGAGGAACCTGGAGTGCCATCTCATGATGAAAAGAAAAGTGTATTAGATCTAGTGTTAAATGCTGTGAACAACATTAAAGCTGCAAAACCAAAAATGCAAATTAAAGCACCTCTTAGGCAGACTCATAATGCTGAACAGAAGCATTGTTTACCAGGATATTACACAGCTGGCGAACTGACTCCTTACCTTGACCGTCCCCCTCAGGACCCTAATACTCCAGGGGCTTCTGGTAAAGCATTCAAAATCATCAATTTAAGCCCAGATGAACAGAAAGAGAAAGAGCACGGTGAAGAAAAGCATTGTTTTAATTTATTTGCCAGTGATCGGATTTCTTTACATCGAGATCTAGGACCAGACACACGACCTCCTGAGTACGTTGAAATGTATTTGGATCTAAGAACAAATATTCTAGTTTTTGATTAAAAATATGTAAAATGTTGAAAAAGGGTATCTTGAGCTTCTATTTCTGTATTAAGATGTGAACTGTGACTACTGTTATTATAGCTTCCCCCAAGCCACATCATCCTTGCGGAAATAAGATTGGCCCCCATCTTGACACTCTTATAGTCTTTCTGAAGACGTGATTTTGCCAGTGGGCCTGGGGACCCCATGGTGATATGGGGCCATCAAATGATTGGTTTGATTGTTGTCACCAGGAGGGTGTGGCTTTATTAGATTTTGTATTGGGATTTTTTTTGGTAAGTCGCCTGGTGTTACTGAGTAGGATGGCTATAAAAATTTCTTAATAATAACGTAATTGCTAATTCTTACATCTGTAGGTGTAGCGTACAGATACATACCTACATTTGAAATAGTTGATAGCAAATGATGCATCTAAAAATATTAAGAAATCTTGAAAAAATTATATGGGGTTGGAGCACTTCCAGTACGTTGATTAAATTCTTAATGCAATTTTCCAGCAGTAGAAATTTTTTTATTTTAAACTTGTTTATTTTAAATTTGAATAGTTTGCTAGTTATGATGCAGGTTTGTGGGAAATTATTATAAATCTTTATATTCCCTCATAATGTCAGTCTTATGAGGTGGATTAGATAGGAAATTTGACCAGATGAGCTTATTCTACTTTATTGTAGCCTAGATTAGTAGAATCTTGCAAGTCTGAAAGTATAGATCTCATCCCAAGGAATTAGTAAAGGCTTCTTCTGTACCTCTTACCCCACCCAATTTTCAGCTGTGGATTAAGCTGTCTCTTATCTGAGCATTCCCTAGACAGCATCTCTGGGCCAAGTCATTTCCACATACCATTATACACAATGTGATACAGAGATTATCATTTTATTGTTTTAAATGAGATTCTTTGAAAATACCTGTGCCATGTTACTTTTGTTACATGTTTTTTAAAGTAACGATTAAATAGTTCTACCATATGTGCAAAGCTCATTGATAAGTGTTTTATCGATGCCATGAGTATCAAGATCTGACATTTCTGATTCAATTTTTTCCAATAAACTATGGTTTTATCCTCCAGATGTATTGAACAGAAATTTAAGCGTTGTCCTCCACTGCCTACTACAAGTGTTATCATAGTGTTTCACAATGAAGCATGGTCAACTCTTCTGAGAACAGTTTACAGTGTGATGTATACTTCCCCTGCAATATTATTGAAGGAAATAATTTTGGTAGATGATGCCAGTGTGGACGGTAAGATGCTGTCTCTAAACTATAGATTACTTTCATATTTGGTTTTTACTAATTAATATAACCTGAAAATATACACATTTTTCTTTCTTCAGTAAAGAATGGACAGCCCTTTCAAGGGATGAAATATCCACCTCCATATACTACGCCAACAGTCACATAGAGATAGTCCTTGACTTAGGACCATTTGTTTAGCAACTGATTGAAATTACAACAATGGTGAAAAAAGAGACTTAGACTAGTCTTAGCACAACTGCTGCAACATTCCCACAGTCATGTGATCAGAATAGGAGTGCTTGGCAGCCTATGGTTTGCAGTGTCCTGAGGTCACTGATCACCATTTGTAACCTTCCCAGACAACTTTTTATAAGCAAAGTCAGTGGGGAAAACGGGATTTGCTGATCAACATTAGTGATTTGCTTAATGAATGGGGTGTTTTACTTATCAACCTTGGCAAAAAAGGTTGTAAAATTGGGCAGAACTCACTCAATGATCACCTCGCTTAGTGATTGGAGTTCCAGTCCAAATTGTGGTTGTAAGTTGAAGTCTACCTGTACAATATATATATATCCACATATGCTTTTAAGCTGAATTAGTTTGCATGCCCTTTCTTTTTGGCTCAGTTCAATCTAAGTCAAATTATGGTTAAGATTATTTTACATCTAGATCTCAGTTGATCAAGCTAGAATTGGAAATGTGCCAAATTGTTTTAGCAGTATATTTGGACTAGTTGGTTTTATGCAATGCTTGATGTGATGCTAAACCTGATAAATTACTATCAAACTATTCCTCTGTCTTAAAGGGTTGCTACGCTATAAAGCAGGAACACTTTCTAATGAAGTTCCTCGGTGATGGAAAATAAAGGAGATGGAATTCTAAATCATATGTAGATAGCATTACATTGAGAAGCCTAAAGATGGATGTATTTGAATTAAGTCACAGACTTTCTTTGCATACTACACTTACTAAGATTCCTATTAAAAGAATACAGTGCATCAATTCATCCTGGTAGTTCTTCCCCTACAGTCGCCATTACTGGATGTTTTAGGACTTAACAGATTGTTGAAATACAGGATGCACATTCTTTCTACCCTCACTTAAGCAGTAACTGAAGCCATTAAAGCAATTGTGGGGAGGCTCAGTACTACAAACAAGAGAAGATTAGGCATATGTGTGCAACATATCTTGGTTCTGAGCTAATCAGCAATATCTTTTTTGTTGTCAAAGGGGAAAAGTAGCTTGATATTACATGCTTAATCATATACGTAGTAGAATATGGCATAGAATGTGCCCCTTTGTCTTGTTAATCAGTATTTTCCTAGTGTATTAGTTGTCCATTTTCAACTTTTCCTTCTGTCTTCCGAAAGCCTCATTCTGATTAGAACAGCTCATGTTGTTTCAGATTGTTCCTGTTGCATGACACTGCCACAACCATTCATGCAATTGAGTAATATTCTAAAAGTGCCTGTGTGTAGTCCATTGTGATCTAAGATTATCATTTTCGATTGTGTATATGTAGGACTTGTGGGAATATTATTGTCCTGAATGAATGATAAATGTGATGCACATTTTTTACATAGATCGTAAGGCTGATTCCTGCTACCTGTCATTGATACTGGATCATTATAAGAAATTCGTATGAGTAATTCATATTGAGAACAGATTTTTTTAAACAATATTTCATCAACAACTTATTCTCTTTAAACATTGGCCATAGTCTCTTAAGTCAAAATTAACCTTTAATTTTTCTTTTAAAATGTAACACTTGTCTATAACAATATTCAAGTGCTTGATTGTAAAGCCAAATTGGTTTAAATAAGACAAAATAACATTCATTTGATTCCAACTAAATATATGGATCACTTTTTTCCAAAAGCACAAAAATTTGCCAGAGCTTAACTTTACTAGTAGATATTAGCAATTACAGTTTTGCTGGATTGAGGTGGTACTTGTTTGGTCACTTGTTCATCTTTTAGTAATGAGATGGTAAGGAGGCTTTTAGAACTGTAACCATGGTCATTGAAAAATTACATTATTTTTTGGTTTTCTTCACTGAAAAACTGATCCTAACAAATAAATTTTAACCTTATGTTCGTTGAAGGTATAGAAAATAACTTGTTTTCTTTTCAGACTACTTGCAGGATAAACTAGATGATTATGTGAAACAGTTCCAAATAGTTAAAGTTGTCCGACAAAAGGAAAGAAAGGGGCTTATCACTGCTCGGTTGTTAGGTGCTTCAGTAGCTACCGGAGAAACCCTGACTTTTTTGGATGCACACTGTAAGTATGCCTAGATAGTTCACTGAGCACTAGAGGAGCATAAAGTAACTTGAGACATATTATCCTATTTTTGCCACTGAATTTCTATCAAATCTAAAATTGGGATGCACTGATTTAGGGAAGCTACTGTAGCTCATTTCAGGATCAAGTTGCTTCTGGTGAGCTCTTTTCAAAATTGGAATCAGTATTCTGAGGTCAAGGTGTTTGAACCGCAAAACATGTTGCATGTCTCTAAAGGAATAATAATGTGAAAAATATGCTAAAATACAATAAAATAAATGCTTACTATGTGTGTGATTTTCTTTTGAATTATTATTTTTAATTTAATAGAAGCATGGCAGACGACAGGCTTCATCTTGTTAGAGTAGGAAATAGTTTTTTGTTTCTTAAAAGATAGATTCTCAAGTAGGTATTTAAATATATGGAGTTACATCACAAAATCTGCCATGCAAATGCATAAAATGGTTGGGATTTTTATAGTGTTACAGAGGAACTGAGAAAATAGAGAAGCTTTAGAATTCCTTTCCCCCACTGCATCATTGAGTCCTTCGGGAAAGGGCGGTATATAAATCCAATAAAATAAAAAATAAATAAATTTAATATGCTATTTCTCAAACTTAAGAATATTGAGGTATTGCCATCATAACTTAGTATTTAGAAGTCCAGAACTTAAACAGTACACTTCTTAAGATTAGTAAAGAGAGTTGAAGGCATATCTCAGCAGGATAAGTCTGGTGTTCAAAGGTATATTATTGTATGCAGTATAATTCATAATTAGTTGCAGCAGAAACGAAATTGGGAACTAAATGTAAAGGCAAGCAACTACTTCTAAGTAACTCCAAAATCCAGAACAGTTCACATACATTGATCCTATCTTACAGTTCAAGACTTGAAATAATTGAGTAATTCCAAATAAGTAAGTGAATTCTTGCCAGAGAATTGTTAGACAGAAATAAGTGATTTGATAAAAAAAATACTTACGAGCACGTGTATATTTCCTTCTCCAGTGGATCACGTTTTGTCAGAACTCTCTGCTATGGCCTGTCCGTCTTGGGTGGCATAGCTCATAGCTTCATTGAATTACGCAAGCCCCTTCGCCACGACAAGGCAGTAATCCATGCAGGGGCTTTATCCACTAGAATGAAACTAAAATCATTGCCCAGTAAATGGCGCTGTGGATCTCCACGATTAGAAAACGCAAAGTGTTCTCTGCCCTTTTTCAGGACCATTCGTGCCTTTCTAACAACACCTAAATATGTCAAGTGCTGCTGACTGCTCACTTGTTAGAAGTGATTGTTCTATCAGGTCTTCTAAAACGTTTATGAACTCTGACCAGGAGTACGTTTCAGGATCTAGAAATATGGAAAGAAAAACATCTCTGAACTTGCATGGAATACTTTCCTTTCCTTGAATAACAACAGGCTCCCAATTCCTTGCACATTTAAAATTCAAGAAGAGTTTGCTTCCAAGCACCTGCAGAGCTTAGACTTTTCAAAAGAAAGGTTAAACCAATAAAATGTTATAGTATCAAAAAATAAGTAAATATTGACAGAATTTAAACAAAAACAACTAGTGATATTGCCAGAATTTGTTCAAGAACAAATTGAAGTATACTTAGAAGTATACTGAATATACTGAGATTTAAGTTGATTTTTTTTTAAAAAAAGCAGGAAAGAATAGGACATCTTGACAAGGCCAAATACCGATTCCTAATTGGCTCACGCACCAAAAAAGGAATAAAGTTTTGTTTTTCTTTATTATTTCTTCTTTCCTAGGTGTGATCACTAAATTTTAAACATTATATATGAAAAGGCACTTTTAATTTAATGTTCCTCTCAGCTAATTCAAAATTCCTTTCAGTAAACAGGAGAAATAAAAAAACAAACCTAACCTGTTTAGAAGTTTTCTTTTGGGTACTTAGACTTTTGACAAGAGAGTTGAGTGTGAGGAAACAGAATTAGTAACTGAATATTATTACTTTGCTTTCTTACCTTTATGTACAGTAGTAAGCAGAAGTTTGGTAGTTCCATTTCTCAGGACTTAGACTTAGCTACTTGTAAAATGTATAAGGCAAGAAAGATGAAAAGAAAATGCAGCTGCTTCTTTAGAATTATTTTGTGAAACTTCCCTAGGACAACTTGTTAAATTCTGAAAAATTTTCTGCAGTTGATGAATGTGTATGCTGTTGAAAGAACTGCAGTTGAATAAGAAATTAAATTTCACTGATTTCAGAGAAGCATCCAAGTTTATTCATAGATTTAGTTGACCATTTTCTTACATAAACTAAATTAAAGCAATATAAAAGAATTAGAATTTGTCTACATCTGTTTAAATCTTTGTTCTTGCTCTTCTTTGTGCCTTTGTTTATATGTCGGCTTTTATTTACCAAAATAACTATTGAATTAAGTTTGAAAACTGAAAAATACATTTAATATAAAATATAATAAAACAATATTTGTCTTATTCACAGGATTAATTAAAATTTTCAAGATTTTTTAAAATATTTATATGGCTTCAGACACATTTAACTTTTTTTCTTTTGAATAACTATTCGGCTGTGAAAACTATTTAAAATTATATTGTCCCTTGATATTTTGTGTTATTTAATGATAATTGTGTGTAAACTGTTGAGGTATTTATGAAATTGATAAAAAAGTGTTCTGTGGAACAGTTCTTAAAAATAATTTTCAGGGACTAAAATTATAGTTGAAGTGTATTTGAAATGTTCTTGTGCAGGTGGAAAAACGGCTCATTTCTTTCTTTTAGGTGAATGTTTTTATGGATGGCTAGAACCTTTACTAGCCAGAATAGCTGAAAATGATACTTGTGTTGTAAGCCCTGATATTTCTTCTATTGACCTCAATACTTTTGAGTTTAATAAACCTTCTCCTTACGGTCAAAACCATAACAGAGGAAATTTTGACTGGAGTTTATCCTTTGGCTGGGAATCTCTTCCTGAACATGAAAACAAAAGAAGGAAAGACGAAACTTATCCTATTAAGTAAGTAATGAAACGTGAGTTATTCACTTTTTGTTATCCTTTTTTGTGAATAAAATACAAAAGAACAAAAGTTCTATGTTTTTATGTATCTGGCTATCCAGTTTTCATCTCTTAAATATATTTATTGCACCCAAAGAAAGCCTGGTCCACTTAATGTGTGCAAAAATTAATATAAAATAAGTTCTATCCACTAAGTGTAAACGTTGCTTCAAAATGAGATGGGTGGCAACTGTTGTGATTCAGGGTCAGCCTGTGGGTTCGGCAGTTGGGTCGGACGACTCAGAGGAGGAGGAGGGGGGTGTTGAAGACCTTGCTGAGGGGGTTGAAGATCTTGCTGATGAGAGCCCTCAGCCAGGCCCCTCCCACTTGGTCACCATGGAGACCCAGCTGTGTGAGCCTGACAGCGTGGATGAAGATGACCCACAGCTGGCCCTGTTCAAGGATGCCCGATGCAGGAGGCAGTCAATTAGGAGTAAACAGAGGAAGGCAATGGGGCTTCTCGGAAGGAGGCAGAGAGAAGCCACGCCCTGAACTCTATATAAGGGGAATGTGTGGGGAGGGCTGGTTTGCTGAAGGCAACCGCTCGGATAGTTCATGTTTCTTAAAGCTCCTGTTTCTTGGTTTGTCTTGTTCCGTTTGTTTTTGTTGCAATAAATTTGGCAGGCGTAATTCCAGCCTCTTGCCTTCTTGAAAAAGGGGTTGTCCCTGCCTTTTCTGCAGGGCCGGTAGCAGGCTGGTACAGAACAGCAACTAAATTTAATAAATAAATTAAAAGTGATACATAACTGAATAACTGCAATGCAAACTTTGAAAGAATTCCATGCTAATATTCCTAAGTGTGGAGCAATTTTCCTCGGGTTTTGTGAAGGAGATGGGAGAGATGTACTGTTTATTCAGCCCTGAGAAAGTAAGAAGTATCAGAAAGTAACTCAGAACAGTCCCACCATGACCTTTGTGTTGTCAAGTTTCTGACGGATGAGCTCTTCAAAGAACTCTGAGGCATTGTTTACCTTAAAAGTCTTTTATTAGAGCAATATAACATCGGCAGTGCTTGGTTAAAGCCGGAATCTGGATTCCCCTCCCCAAAGCACAATAATATTAAAACATAGTTCCCTCCTTTTGTTGCTGTCATAAATCACATTCTCCAATTAGTTTGAAAGGTAAGTTCTCCCTCCTTAGCTTAATGCCCAGTTCTTTCTTATCACCTCTTATTACATTCAACCTTGAAAATGCTCCACTGCTATGTTATTATGTCTAACGTATCCCCCATGCATATTCTTCCTTCCCCCTCCCTTCTTCATCTAAATTTAACTCTAAAAGTGATATACAAGTAGAAATATAAAATAGCTGCTGCTTCATCTTTTGTCAAAGCAAGAACATCCGATGTTAGAGCGTTGACATTTGTCTTTAAAAGGGAGTGGTGAAGGTTTTGGACAAGGCTTTCTGTTAATTAATCCTACAATAATAAAATAGAATGCCGGAATCTCTGGAAAGCTCTTTCCTGACACTGCTTGACAGGTTGGCCTATCTCAAAAGGCTGACACCTAGGTTCAATAGTTTGATTAACTGTAAATGGATTGTATATGGGGAAGAGTTGATTTTAGAATTTTTAGAATCTTGTGGAATACAGGCTAGATATAATTCATGAATGAAGATAAATACACGTGTCCCAGGATATTGTTGCAGGATCCAATCTGTGTCAATCACCAGGGCCAGAGGTTTAAGCTTCCAAGCTTTCGGACTTGTGCTGGAGCCCATCTTCATGGAACTTTTCTCTCTCTCTTTCTTGAGAGAGAAGCTCCCTAAGGACGGGCTCCAGCACAAGTCCAAAATCTTGGAAGACTAAACCTCTGATCCCGGTGACCGACCCAGATCGGATCCTAGATATAATTCGCTTGAAATTTACATTGGATTTTAGTTTACTTCTTCGTAATGACTGACTTCTGAAAAGTTATTGAACTTGTCGACTTTTCATTGATTTAATTTTACTGTAGCAATATTACTATATTAGGCTGGAAGCATGTCAAATCAAGTAAGTTTATTTATCCTCAGATATCAAAAGCCCCCAGGAAAACTCTTTTCTGTTTCTGATTTTGAAATGGCTTGCAGTATAAGTTCAGACGGCAGTCAGTCATTTTCACAAATGTATGTTCCACTGCTGTTGATGTGTTGCTTTCGCTGACTTTGATACAGAATTATATTTAGTGATGTCATTTCACTGACATACTGTTCTGTTAGAATAGACTAAATCCCACTGTTCTTTCACACACACTCCAAATGTTCTTCAAGAAGCTGGGATATGATTGCAAAAGAACAGAATTGGTAAGAAATTTCATTGTATGAGGGGTTTTGCACTTGTATAACATTGGATATATTTGCTTGGTGGTGTTAGTTCAGTTGATCAGATTTATTTGAATCAGATTTATTCTCTCCCTCCCCCCAACTTCCTCCCTCCCTCTCGCAGAACACCAACTTTTGCAGGAGGTCTTTTTTCAATATCAAAGGACTATTTTTATAGAATTGGAAGCTATGATGAAGAAATGGAAATATGGGGAGGAGAAAATCTGGAAATGTCTTTCCGTGTAAGTTAATAGAGTATTCACATGTCTTTTACTGGCAAAATGACTATCTACATTGGGATAAAACTTCTTAAACCTTTAGTTCCACTCTGCAGACAGAGCAGACAAATTAACCATATGATAATGATGGGATAGAAAAATAAAATGATCGTGTAAATTCTAGGAGTGGTATCCTTGGTTTGGTCAGCACATTATTTATTAATTCATGCTTAATTCATATTTTAAAAAAACTTCATTTTAGTATTATCTGTGTGGCAATGCAATACTTTAAATCTTTTCGGTACATACATGTACTCTGACCTGATAGCAGCTACTAAAGGTTTTACTGAGTACAGTTCTGTATTTTTCAGGTGTGGCAGTGTGGGGGGCAGTTGGAAATTATACCTTGCTCAGTTGTGGGTCATGTGTTTCGCAGCAAGAGCCCCCATACTTTTCCAAAAGGGACTCAAGTGATTACCCGGAATCAAGTTCGCCTTGCAGAAGTATGGATGGATGAATATAAATATATATTTTATCGGAGAAACACAGAAGCAACAAAAATTGTTAAACAAGTAGGTGGCGATGGTGGTGGTATTAGAAATCAGTTGCTTCATTGAAATTCTTGGTGAGCAAAAATTATTATTTATTTAGGCACTATGTATGATTTGCTTTGCTTGGCAAAATATTGAATAGAATAACAGCCAGTTATAGTTTATTTAATATTTCACAATATCGGAACCTGAGTAATTGAGTCAGGTCCATCTGTCTATTCATCAGATTAGAATTGGAAGAATTTCATTAATCAAAATGAAAGAATTGAGAAAGCTTGAATATGCTTTAAATAAATTAGAGTTAATCACTTGAGTGAATATTAGAAAGCTAGTTCTAGGACTATGCTTTTTTTTCTTCCTAGCATTCTTCTCACAAGTGCAAGGTATGCTTTTTTTGGTTCAACTGAGTGTTGATCCATTGGTTGTGACAGGAATTGACCAACTTATCGCCCAAGCTTGATGCCATGGGTTGAGAGTGAGTGACTGGCCCAAATCCATGCAGGCAACTTTCATGCCTAAGGTGGGACTAGAATTCATAGTCTTCTGGTTTCTAGCTCGGTGCCTTTAAATGTATACCATGTGTGCATCTGTGTCTATGTGTGTGTGTGTTTATGTGTATGCGTATATAAGTACTTTGGATAAGTACCATAAAGGACGTTGGCTTATTTGATAAGAAGGATAAATATGCTTGAATTTGTCAGAGAACTCTATAGAAGGGGAAGCATTGTCGCTAATTTGGGTTACTGGAAGCTTATGTGACAACAGTGAGTCAAGGGGAAAGAGATAAATCCAGTTTTTAAGGCTTCCCTAGTATACAGGTAGGTCCTCAAACCTATCTTGTTTGTTTAGGGTTTTTTTTTAGTTTAGTTTAAAAAAAATCTTATTGTTTCAAGTACTTACTCATGAAAGCTATGTCTTAAGCAACTTAGGAAACCTTTAGAAGAAATGTAAACATCACAAAGTGAATTACTTAAACTTAAAGGCTTTATGTATTCCGAGCTCCTATCGGCCAGGAAAAAGTGTGTATTTCTATTTTCTGAGGACCCAGCGTGAAACCCAGAGTGGAGACCACTTACATCCTAGAGTTACTCTCTGCTGTGTGAGAACATGGTGTTGCAAGCAACATGGCCTAAATCAATGCTGCTTTACATACTTAACATTTACTTTACATTTTAAAACTAAGCTCTTTAAAACCCCCGCTATCTAGTTTTCTGCTGCAAACAAATGTCATAGCAGAAGCTGATTTCACAGAAGAAAGCAGGGAAAGGTTGCAGTGGGAAGTAGTGGTGTGTGAATGGCAAAAAGCAGCTCTGCACTGATAATGATAGGCAAATAAATGGTGTACAGGGAAATCTTCGCTTATATAGCAGATGGCGTTCTTCCTTAAGCTGAAGATGTGCTGAAGCTGCACCGGGCTTTCAGGAACCACTAAAAATGCACTCACTACTTCATGATTCTCCTGGAGGCACTGTGTTTGGCGGCTCTTCGATTTGCAAGGCAGAAGCATCATCCACCATTTGAGTTAGATCTCATTGCTGGTCAGCAGCCTGTTTGTAATTAGGAATTGTTCGTAAGCCAGAGGTTCATAACCTGGAGACTTCCTGTTATGCATATCAAATGTACTGAGATCTCCCATTGTCCTTTCCTCCACTGAATGTTATATATCAAAAACCTGCTCAAGGGTGAAATGAGGGAAGCTACAAAGATGGTTTAGCCAGAGCTGATTACTGCAACCCAATTCAGCACTCTTTTATTATAGTGTTGTTGTATCTCTCTCACTCCAAAAATTGCCCCTGTGCGAAAGGGATAAAGAAGCCGTTTATGGACATGGACACACACCAGTGGCCACCAGTAATCTGTATGGAAATAGATTTGCTGGTAAGGCAATTAAAGCCTGGTAAAACCACCAAGTAAAATCACACAACAACAAAAGTAATCAAGAGCAACATGAGCAAGGGTGGGTCTCAATTCTAACTTCTTTTTTCTCTTTTACTGACCACACTGCATGTGTCCTGAAAGATTAGGAAGTGGCAGTAATGATCCCTATATTTTATAAGGATGAGGAAAAGTTACCTCCAAGACCTATCAGCCTGCTGTGTATAGTTAGCAAGTTGTGTGCCAGACATCTGTATGGTTGATTAGTGGTTTGGACGGAGTCTGAAAATATCCTGGCAAAGCAACAGTTTGGCTTTCATCCTGGCTTTCTGTTTTATACCCAGCCTTTATATCAAACCATCTTGCGGAAAAATAAACTAAATTTATCTCTACATGCAACATTACCGGTAGTTGATTTTAAATTGCATTTGACCTGATCTCAAGCTACAAATTGTTTTCAATGACAATTGATCACTGCCTATTTCTCCTGGTGTTGATATACTATGTAAAAGTTCATGTTTAAGGATCTGTTGAAATACCCATTGCTAAGGAAATTTCAATTTTCAGGGAGATTAGGCAGGGCTGCATCCTGGTTCCACTATTTTTAATTTCTGTATTAATTGCTCGCCTAGATATTTAGATTATCGTCCACCAAAATTTGCAAATAAACATCTTGGAATACTTCTATAAAAGAGCATTATATGCTTTTGTTTCTGTTGTAACAAATGATGTTTAGAGATCAGCAGTGATAAAACTAAAATAAATAAAAATCCTAGTTAGTAGAAATTTGGTTGAAAAGTCACAGTTGAATGGCAGCCTAAAATTGGAGTGCTTTTTTGTATATGAGAGAGTAAGGAAAAGAGTAGTCTTTTCGCTGTAGTCTTCTTTCTTTTCAATGTTCCATGTCTCAGCTACTTTTTGTTGTATAGTTATTTTTACATGCTATAAGTTTTCTCAGATCTTATTTCACTACCATCCCTCCATATTTCTGTTCTGTCCAAGGTTAGAAGTAAGGATTGTCTAAAGACAATGGGTAAATTTGTGATTTTAATCAAGATGTGATTAGGCAACAGTTTGCTTCAAAAAAAGGTAGTTGTAAAAGTTGGAATAGGTATTCTTAGTATTCATTATAAATCCATAACTTCTCCAAATAATGAAATAAATTATTGTAAAGAAATCTATTAATTAGTTACAATAAGTAATAGCAATACCACAAACAAAAGACATCAGCAAAACTGGGAACTGTGCAGTGGTGGGATTCAAATATGTGAACAACCGGTTCTCTGTGTGGATGCCGTTTCCGGAAGTCCGTTCTGGGCCTGAGCAAAAAAAAATTAGCTACCGGTTCTGCCGAACTGGTGCGAACCGGCTGAATCCCACCACTGGAACTGTGGGCTTAGTACTGATTCAGTGTAAGGAAATTCCTCTGAAATCTTAACTCTAAGCCATTAATATTTTGTAGTTCCTAGAACTTTTAAATATAATGTGGATAAGACAACTTTTATCTTACTTTATAAACTTTATGGGATAGGTCCAGGATATCTGAGGATGGAATGGGAAAATTGGGCACAGCTGCCTCACCCCAGCCCCCCTGCCCCATCCGACCCACTGTGGCCATCCCCAGGCGCTCCTCACTGGCTGCTCCCCCCAGCACTTTGCCAAGGGCAGTTCGCTTTGGCACAACTCGTCCGAACAGATTCACCACACAAGACAACTAGTTGCTCAGGATAACTCGCTGAATGCCAGAAGTGAAGAGAATCTTTTTCTCCTCCCCTCCTTCACTCCCTGTCTCTCCCTCCCTCCTTGATCCAGCTTACCCTGCCCACCCATACCCCCTTGAGCTCTGTGCACCCTCCCTCCTTGCACAAGCAGCGCAACCCAGGGATTTGAATTAAAGGCCCATTGGGGACACTCAAGGCTTTGAAGAGTCCACCTTAAAATGAATGATGCCACATTGCCCTGTTCCAAAAAGTTTATCTCGCCTTTTCTCAATTAGCAATGAGCAAAGAGGTGGGGTGGGGGTGGGGGGGGTGTTGTTCTCCATCATTTCTTGCCCAGATGTATGTATACATAAATGGGAGGGGTCTTTGGCCTTTCCCCTCTCCTCCCTGTATCTGCTGGATGTCTTCCCCAGTTTTAAATTTGACCAGCTCCTCCAAAGATTTTATCTCTGGCTCTTTTTTGTTTTCAATCTTTGTATATTTGTGACAGTTTTTCTTCTAATAGTCTTGCTGGCCCTTATTGCTCAGCCAAAGTCACCAGATGTCTGGGATCTCCAACTCGTAGTGGAGTCCTTGTTGACCCAGGTGTAGATTTCTGTAAGTCACATCTCATCACATTGTTTATGGGAGAGACACTCTTCATTTAGCTCCTCTGATGCGACCTATCTGATATGGTTGTATTATTATTATTCTGAACATGTTAATATCGGCTAAAATAAGTGATTTTTAATCTCATATGTTCTTTAGTGAAGGCACCAGGCAAGAAATCGGGAGACAGTGAGTTCTAGTTTTATCAATGGGGTGACTTTATGCCGGTCACTTCCTTTCAATCCAACTCACCTCAGAGGGTTGCTATTGTCAGGAAAATAGAAAGAGGAAGGGGTATTAGGTATGTTCACTGACCTGAGTTATTTATAAAAAAATAATAAAGGCAGGAAACAAACAAATACATGTGTTCTTTTTTAAAAAAACTGTCAGAGTAAGGCCCTGGTTTATTGCCCACCATGGTATGAAGTCTATTTTAGAAATGACTGTTTCCCAATCTTGCAACCCCTGGATGTGTGGACCTCAGTTTCCAGGATTCCCTAGTTGGCATGGCCAATTGTAAGAATTTAGGGAGTTCACATGACTGGCTGTTGTCAGGGTTGTTAAGTATGATATACATAAAAAGCAGATTTACCTCAGGCAGTAGAAACCACCACTTCTTCCATAAAATATGGTAATAAGCTATTGTGTTCTTCATTTATATCATTTCCTCCCATTTTAGTCTTAGAAGGTATTTTTACATTTGTTTAACCAAATTAATTTACAAATCTCTTTTTTTAAAAAAAGGGTAGTATTTCTAATGAAACTCATTAGAATTTTTTTTCTGTATACTAATTATTTAGCATTGTTTCAACAGAAATCATTTGGCAATCTCTCAAAAAGACATGAATTAAGACAGCAATTACAGTGTAAAAATTTTACGTGGTACCTAAGCAATGTTTTCCCTGAAGCATATGTACCAGACTTGAATCCTGCATTACATGGATTTGTGAGTATTTATTTATGCATATATTTTGTTGTTTTGTATATAAAAGGTATAGAACGACAGGTGTGTGTGTGTGTGTGTGTGTGTGTGTGTGAGAAAGAGAGAATATATGTAGCTCAGTGTTCAACTGTGGAATTCTTGATGCTCTCTGAGCTTGCTGTTTTCTTGCAGACATTTCATTCCTCAACTAAGTAACATCAGTGTGAATGTAACATCATCACTCACTTGCACTGATGATAGTTAATGAAATGCCTACAAGTAAACAACTTACAGAGCACCAAGAATTTGACAGTGTGTGTGTGTGAGAGAGAGAGAGAGAGATCCATATACATGCGCACACACACACACCCATACATGTGTGTGTGTAATTTTTTGTTTTAATAAGTTTGCAGGAAGTACCTATGTTTGTCTCTCCTTGGCTTGTCACCACAAATGTCACTGGATAAGCTTAGTCGTGTAGCTTCCTCACAGCAGCTGGCCACCTTCCAAGTGATTCACTCTGGATATGGAAGAATTCGCCCACAGAGCTCATGCTGGATTCTTCACTTCTCACCAGCTTTTCATAATCTTCACAGAAGTGCCTCTTTGATTGTGCCACTGGATGCTAGAATTCTGCACAAACTCATCGTGTAACTGGGAACCGTAGGTAGTTTGCAGATAATATTAACATCTAGCCCAGGAGTCTTCAGACTTGGCCCTTTTATGACTTGTAGACTTGTAGGCACGCTGGCTGAGGAATTCTGGGAGTTGAAGTCCACAAGTCATAAAAGGGCCAAGTTTGAAGACCTCTAATCTAGCAGCATTATCAAGAAGATTCTCCAGCAATATTGTGGAACAGCTGAATGGCTCAAACTCATTCCAATGGCTGCATGTCGCAGAGCTATGTGTGGGCTATAAGCAGCACCAGCCATGTAGAATATAAAAAAATAACACGAATCATGTGGTGCAAGTGAAAAGACTCTTAGACATCGGTTGAGCAAATTGTTCCATAAGTGATAATCATTTGCTGTGCAGAAACCATATAGAGCCGTGGTGGCGAACCTATGGCACATGTGCCACAGGTGGCATGCGGAGCCCTCTCTGTGGGGACAGGCGCCATCGTCCCAAGTCCTAGGCCTTTAGCTAGGTTTTATAAAACCTTTTCGCTTTAGGCCTCCGCCGCCGTGTGCAAAAAAAAAAAGGTTCAATCAATCAATTTCAACTTGTGGGGAAAAAAAAGATCTTGCAAAGTTGGAATTGATTGATTGAACTTTTTAGTCCCACCCAGTCTGCCGTTACCACCGCAGCCATGCCCACCCAATGGGCCATGGCCACCCAATGGGCCACACCCACCTGACACTGGATGATACATAAGTGGGTTTTGGGTTGCAGTTTGGGCACTTGGTCTCTAAAAGGTTTGCCATCACTGATATAGAGCCTTGTGACTGAGCCGAGACGCAAGGAGAAGAAAAAGCAAACACGGGTACATTATGCAAATATTTTCTATGGTAGGAAGAGGAAGAAAGTTTTCATGGGCAGAAAAGGATGATTGTAGGTTCTGAAATCCCATTTCCATACATTCAAGATTTTGTTATTTGTACTTTTACTCTGAAACGTACCACCCACACATAAAGGTGGTATTACATTGTAGTTAAGCATAGACATATGATTCTATTTCAACTTTCTATTTAGCTAAAGAATGTTGGAAGAAGAGATTGTTTGGATGTTGGAGAAAATAATTTAGGTGGAAAGCCGCTGATTATGTATACTTGTCATGGACTTGGAGGAAACCAGGTAAAATTACTTTATATATATGTCTCTGTGTGTGTGTGTGTGTGTATATAAAACAAGTATTTTCCAGTACTATTAATTTTCTTTTGAAACAGAACTACACGCTAGCATTGGTCTTCAGTGCTTTTTCAGGTCAGGTGACTATTTGGTCCACAAGATCTTTCAAGCTATCTGTTACCTAATGCCCTTAGACTCTTTCTGGAACGCAGTATAAAAGTTGATATGGAAAGGAATTCCCTAAGGATAGGGAATTATTGTCAAATGAGTTTGCATGCTTAATTGGTTAAATTTTTACCTACATAATAGCATATTTCCATCACTTACCAAGTCGCCATCTACATCTTAGTCTAATGTATTGCATTAACTCCAGGCCACATTGTTGGTTTCTGATTCAGTGTGAACCAGAAAATTGGTTTAGTTGTGTTGCAGCACTTAACCACGGGTAAACCATTGTTTAGATACGGTAATTAAAGAACACAATAATGCTTTAAAAATGTTTAAAATAAGAACACATATCAAGGAATTTTGTTTTAATGGCTATTGCTGAAAACCTAATAAGTACTGAAATGTATGGGAAGCACCCCTTTCTTTCTTGATTAGCAAAGAAGTCAAGGGGGTTTATTGCCTGGGGAATTCTGAACACCCTTGGCTTCCCACGGAATACTTTCGTGAACTAACAGCGCATCATTTCATAACAATATTATATCGCACCGGAAGAAATTAAAATGATAGGTGCGGTGTTTTATTGGCTAGGAGATTGTGTGTTCCACCTGTCCAAACACTGGTAGCAAAAGATACACATATACACACCTACATACACATAAAGCGTTTGTTTGTTTGTTCGTTCGTTCATTCATTTTTCTGTAGCTGCTCATTTCAAACCAATTGACTCTCAGCGGCAAACCACATCACAATAATGAAAATGGTAAAAACACACCAAAAGTTACAAATGATGCATATAGGCCGCTTAAAGTTACCTTGATAATTATGGAACGACTAACGCTGCAACCGTAACAGGGCCACTAGCCCTTTCAGGACCTCACTCTCAGGCACATAGCTGGAAAAGACTAAAAGGGTGGGGGCTCTTGGAACGCCAAAGGAAAAGGGTTCCCAAGGGCGGGGGCTCCTGCTGGCAAGGCTTGCCTCCTGGTCCCCACCAGCTGACCTCCCCTGGATGATGGGACCCACAGCATCTAAACCGAATTTAGACAGGTAGAAAGTATTGAAAGAAGGAAGCCTCTAAGGTAGCTTGGTCTAATATAGCATACTCCTCCCCTCAGCTGCCAAGGTCAGGGCAGTTCCAGAGCAAATGCATATCCTCGAATAACTGTGGCCTAATAGCTTTGATTCTGATTTCTTTAAATTTCTTTGGAACCGCCTTACACTAGTTCCTTTTTTTTGCTTCTGTCTCTGCTTCAGCTCTCTGGCCTTTCTTCTTCTATCTTTCCTGTCTTGTAAACCTGATAACCTTGACTCTTCCTTCCCTGCTTTTTTCCTTTCCTCTAGAAGTTTTTGCTGTCAAGGAGAGAGCCACTGTGTGATTGAGCAACCAGGCCCGAGTCATCTGTCCTGTCATGCTTAAAACCTCATGCGAGGAGGTCAGAGAGCTCTTCCTTGTAGTCAAAGCCACCTACTGTTTTGAGTATTTTGCATTTCTACCTGGGTAAATGTCTGATGAGCATTCCTGGACACACAGCCAGCTTTGTGAGAAGCTGAAAAGCAGCGTGATGTGTTAAAATGCAGGTGTCAACACGCTGCACTAATGAAAGAAATGTTCCACTAGTGGACCTCTGATGAGGATACTCCTTATTACACTATTAAAGCATTTGCTAAATATCAAAGAAATAAAATACACTTCTAGCTTTGCTATTGATTGTTACTTTCAGCATGGTTTGGGCAAAACTAAGTCCTTTTTTTCAGAATTCAGTAGCAGTAAGTAAATCTCCTATTTCCTTCTGAAATTGCTGGAGTTTATCGTTTTAAAGGTGGTTAATTATGGAATCATTAGATATTCCACTGACTTTCAGGCTAACTCTGTCCTCTACAAATTAGTTTCTTGGGAATGTAGTATGTATAGATTCAAGACATACTTCTCCATAGTTCTCTGCTTTGCGTATCTTGAAGGAAATTATGTTAACAGAATCTTTTTAATAGATGAGGTCAGCCTTTTCCAGCTGGGATTCCACCAGATTGAAAAATATTAGCCCTTACATTTTCCAACGCTACCCTGCTCAGTTCTCGTGCTTACAAGGGGGTGCGAATTTTTACACGCAGCAACTGAGCTGCCAGTCTGCCACGTTTTCTGTTACAACAAGTTGTGAAACGTGGATTGTAGAAGTTAGAAGTGAGTTGTATTTCGAAGTGAACAATTGTATTTTGGCAGTCGTTACGCAGGGGTTCCCGGAGACCTGAAAATTATTCCGAGGGCTCAACCAGGCTAAAAAGTTTTGAGAAAGGCTGGATTACGTTATGGGCAGTTACCCTTTCTGTTTGTCATTGCTGTTTGGTGACATCAATGCATTTTTTGGATTTCGATGAACGTTTCTCAAGTAATTAGAGCAGTGAATTTGTATCACTATTCTGATGACCGACATTTGTTTATCCAGTATTTTGAGTACACTGCGTACCATGAAATTAGACACAACATTCAGAAGGAGCTATGCCTACGCAGTTCTCAAGGAGTGGTACAGCTTCAGGAGTGCGGTTTCAAAGGGAAGAACAGCAGGACTCCCGAAGAAGAGAAATGGGAGCTTCGAAAGGTATTTTTCTCTCTCTCTACAAAATAATATCTTTATTTGATGTAAAACTTTCCTCATGGAAATATTCTCAAGATGGCTGCCCCAAAATGTAGAGACGATTTAAATAAGGATTAAATAGGATTTACTATGTCCCCTGCAATCAAGACACAACAGACTACAGAGATGGGCATCCTTTTCCCCCCTCAAGGTTTACATCCTCCACTTTCTCATTCTTGTAAGCAAAAACTCACAAAACATATATGCATCTCTTCTTCTTCTTGCTTGTGTGCACATCCTTCCCCCTCCAGCCTTGTCTAAGCCGAGAACTCTACAGTCGGTCTACTCTCCGGCTGTTTCCAAAAAAGCTGGGCGGTGATGATGCAATGGAAGGTTGCTCACAGATTGCACGGAAGCTTCTGGGACTGGATGTGACAGTAGCTTGCCCAAATACGTCTTGGAATATTTCACAATGGCAACTGTTGTCATTGTCTTAAACAAAACAAGACACAATAAATACTATTTTCATTCTGAAATATGTGAAGTCTTGGAATATTTCACAATGGCAACTGTTGTCATTGTCTTAAACAAAACAAGACACGATAAATACTATTTTCATTCTGAACTACTGTATGTGAAGTCTTACTTAGTCCTGTTCCCCTTTTGGCAGGTTGTTACATAACAATATTTTAAATTCAAATTTTTTAGCTATAAATGTTTTAAGTATTTTTAGGTATTCAGTAGCTTTCTTAAATTATAAGGCCGCATTTTTTTATTTTAAGTACATAAGCTGTTACCTACACTGAATTTCTAGGACTCTAAATCGCATGAATAAGTGTTAAGTTTTTTATTTATTTATTTATTTTTATTTTAATTTTTTTATTTTAATCCCATTTATATCCCGCCCTTCTCCGAAGACTCAGGGCGGCTTACAAGCTTAGCAGTAGCCTTCATTCTATGTATATGCCTGCTTATTAGGGCTTTTGCCCCCCCCAGCGGCATTATTACAAAGTCAGCTTAATTGCCCCTAACAATCTGGGTCCTCATTTTACCTACCTCCGAAGGATGGAAGGCTGAGTCAACCTTGAGCCTGGTGGGATGTGAACCTGCACTAATTGCAGGCAGCTGGTGTTACTTAAGGAGGCATTAGCCCACTGCTCCACCAAGGCTCTTAGTAAGTTGCTTTCAGTATTAGTATGTGTGTGTGGGGGGGGGAGTGCCTTTTAGTCAGGGGCCATCCGCAACTCTGGAGGCAACTCATTCCAGAGGGTTGGCACGCCCACAGAGAAGGCTCTCCCCCTGGGGGTCACCAGCCGGCATTGCTTAGCTGACGGAACCCTGAGGAGGCCGACTCTGTGGGAGCAAACAGGGCGATGGGAGGTTGACAATGGCAGCAGGTGGTCTCGCAACTTATCCAAGTCAAGGAAGAGAAGAACAGATGTTCCGATATCAGTTCACCATGTAAAATTAAGTTTGAGACCAGGCATATCCTTCCTTCTCATTTTAACAGATAAAAAAACAGACTTGGCTGAATTATTTTTAATTTAATAAATTAATATTTCATGTAAATTAACCCCATGATTTAAAAATGGGATGGGGTGAGAGGGAGATTTTTTTTTATTACATTTATATCCCGCCCTTCTCCGAAGACTCAGGGCGGCTTACAAGCTTAGCAGTAGCCTTCATTCTATGTATATGCCTGCTTGTTAGGGCTTTCACACACACCCCAAGCGGCATTATTACAAAGTCAGCTTATTGCCCCCAACAGTCTGGGTCCTCATTTTACCTACCTTGGAAGGATGGAAGGCTGAGTCAACCTTGAGCCTGGTGGGATGCGAACCTGCACTAATTGCAGGCAGCTGGTGTTACTTAAGGAGGCATTAGCCCATTGCTCCACCAAAGCTCTTAGTAAGTTGCTTTCAGTATTAGAGTGTGTGTGTGGGGGGGAGTGCCTTTTAGTGAGTATTGACTCTTGACAACTGCCTGGACCGGCATCTGCACTTTTCTTGGTAGCATTTTTAGAAGTGGTTGTGAGGTTTTTTTTGCTAGAGCAGAGAGAGATTGACTGGCCCAAGATCACCCAAATGTCTCTGTGCCAAAGACAGAACTAGAATTCACAGTCTCCCGGTTTCTAGCCCGCCAGCTTAACCACTATGCTAGACTGGCTCTCAGAGTCTGAGAGGCGCTGTCTTTGTCAATCTTGGTGGTCCTTCGGCACTCAAACAAGCACAAAGGCTACAAAATCTCGAGCAGGGAGAATCTGGGAAGCCCATTACAGGTAGTCCTTAACTTACGATGCCTGCTGGAAGTGAATTTCCATTGCTCAGCAAAGAAATAGTAAGCCTGACGTCATGTGACCGCCATGCGCTACGCAGCGACGATGGTCCCGGTTGCTGTCATAACTCCAGGTGCCCAGGTCATTAAGTGGGAAGCAGAGGGATTCCCAGATGTGGAAGGGAGGTAGCGGGTGCCCTGGGGAATTTGGTGCGGGCTGCACATAAGTTGGGTGTTGGTGCAGCGCGATACTTGTTCAAGGAAGCCAGGGAAAGGGCGCGCACGTCTGCTAATAAATAAATAAAAATAATCATCCACGGAGACTGTGGAATGAATAGGGTGCAGCTCTCTGGGACTTCTCGGTGTGCTGTGGCTCTGGGGCTGCAAGAAGCCCCTTAGCCACAGCACAAGGCCGGCCCCAGTCTGGATCAGCAGCTTCGTGTCATCCTTGGAAGCTGTCGCTGCCCCAGTCCAGCCACAGTCGCCCTGATCACCCTGTGCTCCGAGCCCCCTCTTACCCCACGCACTACTACTAGCCCAGCTGATATTCACTGTCTTCTTGCTCCTCCTTCCAACGAGGCACGACACTTTGCAAGGCAGGTGCTGGGCACAGGAGGCCATCTTCAGGTGAAGAAATTGCCGTCCAGAATCGGAGGAAGAAAGCCTTAGGTGACCAGCAGCAGGAGTATGCTTGGTCAGCAGCCAGAGCAAGAAGTCCACAAACGTCAGCTGGTGTGGCAGGGGCTGCAGACTGTGGAGGGACCCAAAGAGCATAGATGGGGGAGTTGAAGCCCCCCTGCAGTTGTAAGTGCAGGCGAGCCACCAACAGCCTGAATTTTGATCACATGACTGCAGGGCAGCACAACGGATGTAACTTTGGGGACCCGTTCAGTTCCATTGTAACTTCAAAGAGCTGCTGAACCAGTGGTCGTAAGCCCAGGACTACCAGTATACTGTAGGAATGGCAATAAAGTTCAAATTTCTATTTAACTGTTTAATTTTCCCAAGACGTTTACTTGACATAAGAGTGAATTGTGGTGAAAACCATACGTGCTTCTTTAATATCTTTAGATAAAACAGATTAAAATTGATACGTTTTTATATTCCAGGACCAGTCGTTGTACAATGCAGCATTCAATATGTGCCTTACGGGAAACAGAGAACATCCAAGTATGGTATCATGTAATCCCTCTGACGTATTTCAGAAATGGATTTTTGGCCGTAACAACTAGGTACTGCTAGTGCTAATGAAACCAACAAATCAGAATTACAGTAGTGCTTCCAAGACTTAACCAATTTAACTTTTGTTGAATCAACTGAGTTATAAAATATTTCTAAGGTTTTTCCCCCCTCACTGGCATAAAACTGAACAACGTGTTAGTTTCTTAACTGTTAAATATGTTTACAGAATACTGGAAATTGCATTTTCAGTATACATTTTAATGAAATGTCTGTCTTCAAGATGTAATTTCTTACATTTTGACTATCAGTGTGTCTGTCATATATTTTACATGGCAAAAGCCACACAGATCCTTTTTGTTAGTAATGAACCATAATTGTCAATGAAGGTTAAAATATTTTTTTATGTAATAAGTTAGTAAAAAGTGCCTGATAGAAGTTGTTTATAATTTTAAACTGTGATTATTTCCTTTTTACTTTTCCCGTTCGCTGCTTTAACTATTTAGCATGTCTATAAACTATAATCCTTCTTTTGAAAGGATTAAGTTATTTTTGGAGTGTGAGAATGAAACGAGTTCTGAACTTCTCTGTTGCCATTTCACTGTGTCTTTGTTTACTATGTTTATAAGGGTTAATTTCATCTCTTTAAGATTCTCAAACCGATTATAAAAAGCTTGCATTGCTGAAAAAAAGTGTCTGTCATATCTTTTGAAATTATACACTACCAGTTTCATAATTATATTGAAATATATTCTTTTTGTATTATGTACAAATTAGGTTTCTGTATTTGTAGTTTCTATTCCTACCTCTTTAATTGTCTTGTCATATACTGAATCAAATATTAACTTGATATGATAAAGGGCTTAATATAAGAGCATTGCAGGACAAATAGCTTCTTTCCTCAGAAGAATGGAGCACTTTTTATCGTATCTGAGCTGCACAATGAACAGTTGTTTCAACATGCAAGAAATTATAGCTAAATTATAGCTAACATATACAGCTGCTCCATTGTTCTGCTATATTGTTAGAGGCAAATTGCTGAGAAAAGGTATCATTCAAATGAGTTATACAAAAAAACCCCCCACTTGTTTGTGAATATCAAAAGTGTATTGAAAAAAGGATAAACTTTAAGTTTGCCCCTATCCCAATTATAAAAGTGGGAATGTTCCTTAAGAAATGTTTTTCCCAAGAAATGCAGCTTTATGTCTGCCATTCTCATTGTCCTAATAGTTGTTTAGGATGCGTCACAGATGCTCACTATGGACATAAAATTGCCTGTAATCAAATTCATAGTTGGTCATTGCCAACCGTGTTTGTGTGTAAGCAGATTATATCTCAGCCAAAACACTGTTATATTTGCAATTTGAAAAGTTTAAGAAAAATAACTATATTTTTAAATAGATAGATACATGTATATTTCAACAAAAAGTGGCAATTACAACTCTGCAGGTACAGTAAAGAAATTTACTGTTGAGATGTAGTTTGCAGAAATAAATTTTACTGTTTGCCAGATGTGTAAATGAGAGGGCTATTCTTATTTAAAAGTGTGTTTTATGGTTTTTCTATTCATATAACTTTCCTTCTAGTTTGTTGCAGTGTTTAAGTCAGAAAGTTAACTACTACTTTCTCTTCTTCCACATTTGAAGTTCTAGATTCTTTCCAACCAAAACCCTAAACTGAGGCTATCCTTAGCCTTCGTAGTATTTCACTGGCATTTTTATCACAAGAACCAGCCCAGGCTTATTCTTTCCCTCCTGCCTTCCGAGTGGTCTTGTATCTGTCTAAATGTGAACTTAGTTCCAGGTTAGGGTGTTAATTCTTTTCTTTTTCTTTTTTTTTGTATTCCTAACAATTTTCACTTCTTTGTAATATATTGTGCTTCTTTAATTCTGTTTTATAACAATAATAAAAAAAACAATTTTATTGTCAGCTAAGTTTGGAATCGTGGTTTCTTGCATTTGTGTCTTTAATCAGAACATCCCCAAATATAGCGCTCAAGGCGTGTGTGAAAAGACAAAGTCAAATGGCCAAACGTTAACTACTTGTCCTAGAAAAGGAGCAAGCAGGCTCCTGCGAATAGAATAGGAATTAAAACAACAGTACTAAATATGTTAATACAATGAGTCCAAGTCAGATTTTTTCCAATCCTAGACCAAAGGTAATAAGCTAACTTTTATTGAGCACAGCCCCTCTCGTTATAATTACTTCTCAAAGGTTGAGATCTTTAAAAAATATTACCTGCTTCCAGAAGGCCAGTTAGAGCGGAGACCATCCTTGCCTCCAGCAGCAGGCTCTTCCAGAGGAGGAGGAGGATACGCTTTCTGTCGGACTCCCTTTTGTATCTCCTGGGGAGCCTTAACAGGAGCAATTTAGTTGTTTGGTAGGGTAGGGAGACGTTATTGGGCAGTGGTTAAAGTAGCCAAGCCCTGAACTATATAGGGCTTCGTAAGTACCGTAAACCTCTTTGAATTGCACTTGGAACCCAGCCTGCTGGTTAGTGGTACTGCTTCTGCAATAGAGATGTAACTAGGCAGTATCACAATGGATTATTAAGAATGCTGCATTCTATGCCACCCGAATGTTCCAGGGGGTCTTCAAGTCAAGTGCCAGGTAGACTAAACTACCGTGGTCTAACCTAGTGATGACAAGGTGATGGGTACCGTTATCAGTACACCCAGTTCCGGCCCTCCTGGCTGCTGTCTCCACCCACTGTTCAAGCAGGAACTATTAAGTCCAAGTGGACGTCAAGGTTGCAAGCCTGTTGCTTCCATCTTTGGAAGACAAGTATGGTTCCCCCAATCAAATCGTATCACAGGTCATTTATTAGAGCAATTTCTGATCCATACCCAGTGATTAAAGCATCGGGTTAGAAACCAGGGGATTGTGAGTTCTACCCTTGGCTTAGGTGCAAAGCCCGCTGGCTGGGTAATCTTGGACCAATCACTTTTATCTTGGGCTTCAGAAGGAGGCAATGGGAAACCACTTCTGGAAAACCTTGCCAGGTAAAACTGCAGGGACATGTCAAGGAAGTCTCCCACAGTCAGACATGACTGAAAAGAGGAAAATAAACGTAAGTGGATTGTGTAGGAAAGAAGTGAATTGGATTGTGAGATGGATGTATGGATGTATGTGGAGGGCTTCCTTGAGACCTGAAATTATTTCAAGGATTAGGTTTACCTGCAGGATGAAAAAATGAGATAGGCTGGTCTAGATAATGTGTATCCTCCAGAATTTTCTCTACTGGCAGCCACACCCCTTCCTCAATAACCTTCCCCTGGAAGGGACGGTTAGAGAGAGGATGGTACTGGTCAGGTTTTATGGATCAAGACTAGGCCTTGGATGAACCAATGTTTCTGATTACCTAAATTTGCCATGCAGCAATTTATTGTTGCATGCCAAGTTCTAGGAGTTTTCCCCTACCTGTTGAAAAGTAGATGGGTTGGTACTAAAGTTCCTTGATTTTCCGGGTTCAGTGGCGATTGGGGAGATCCTTTTTAAGCAGAAGCCCCCCAACATTTATGGCTCCATGGACCAACAGCTGCACCGGGGGGGGGATGGTTTCATGCACACAATCTTGATCCCACGCTTGTGCAAATGAAGCTTCGAGCACTCACCAGCTGCTTGTGTAGCCGGGTTCCCGGTCTGCAGCCCAGAAATTGGGGGCCCCTGTTCTTAAAATTATCCTGAACATGACACAGATATTTTTTAGCATCCAGAAACCGAAATGGGTTGACTTTCTACATCAGTGATGGCGAACCTTTTAGAGACCAAGTGCCCAAACTGCAACTCAAAACCCACTGTATCATCATGTGCCATGTGGGCATGGCCCATTGGGTGGGCGTGGCCCATTGGGTGGGCATGGCCGTGGTGGTAACAGCAGACTGGGTGGGACTAAAAAGCTCAATCAATTCCAACTTTGCAAGATCTTTTTTTTCCCGCGAGAAATTGAAATTGATGGATTGAACTTTTTTTTTTTTGCACACGGCGGCAGAGGCCTAAAGCGAAAAGGTTTTATAAAACCCAGCTGAAGGCCTAGGACTGGGGTGATGGCGCACGTGACCACAGAGAGGGCTCTGCCTGCCACCTGTGGCACCCGTGCCATAGGTTCGCCAGCCCATGGTCTGAACAAATGGGAAGTTATTCTGTATTCAATAAAGATTATTTCCTTTAATTCAAATAGAACAGTATATCTAATTCACTAAAGGAAACTTAGAACTCTTAGCAGTTGTATGTTCCTTTCATTTGCATAATTCTGAGAAAAGTCTATCAGACATGAGCTGATTAAATATTAAATATACCATTTTGTTCCCTATAGTTTCTCATCCACAAACTTTTATTTTAGTTAGTACTGTTTCATATTCAATCAACTTGCAAGAAAAACAGTGATTACAGTTTATAATTTATAAACTAGTTCTTGGAAGACAGCATCAAAGTTTTCAAATTATTCAGTATTAAGCAGCTGCTTAGCAAGATTACTGTTTACTTTTCTAAAAAGAAGTTATTCTAAATGTTTATTCAATTAATGAGCCAGCAGAGGATGCTGTTGCAGAATTATTTCCAGCAGTGCCTGTCCACGGCTTCTAATCTATGCATGTTGCATAATAAAATTCTGATTAGGATCTGATGTTTATACTGATGCAAAAACAGTTTCCCCCTTTTGTGAAATGGGCCCTAGTTATCTTTCTTGATGGAAATGTGGATCCACAGTTTGAACAAGACAAAAGTGGAAAATAACGAATTTATTTTTGGAATACGTTCTAGCCTCAGTTTCCAAGGCATGTTTCTGGGAAGCCTGAATGAAAGCACTCAGGTTTCCCGTTTCTAACATGGCTTCATAATAAAGCTCTTTGAGTCCTAAAATTGCAGGGGTAAAAAATAAGGGGTAAAAAAGAATCAATAAAACATATAACCGGTTTCTATCTACTTCTACGCCAAAAAGTTCTGCAGGGATAAAGCATCAGTCCTTTATTCCATTTCCATTATCTCCTTCCAGTTTCTTCTCCCCAAAGACGTTTGTGAAAGAAAAGAGGCAAGGAACCTTTTTTAGTTTCTCTCAGAGAGTGCTGGCATATCTATTAGTTTAAGCAATGCCAAGTACCATTTTTTGGTATCATCTTCAACAACTGAGGTACTGGGGAGTCTTTTGGAGCAGGATGGTAGAAAATGAAGGAGTGAGTAATTTGGAGCGGGAAGGAAAGAGGGAGACGAGATGAGGGAAGAAGCAACTGCTGATGTGTGAAACTTCAAAGGGATGATTTGATTGAACAGAGTTTTGAATGCATCACACCCATCAAAGATTCAAAAATCAAAGCAGGAAGCTGCTTCAGAACCATGAAGTTGGAGGTTCTATGCGGCACGATGGCAATTTCCAAAGCACTTCAGTGGCCTAGGTAGGTGTAGCTAGGCATTTTCTGGCAGAGGAAAAAAACGTAGCACAACAGTTGGTGCCTGCAGATTCAGGAGGTTTAGAAGGAATTTCCTTATTTTGATTTGCCTCCTGTTGCAACCCCATTTAGCAGTTTGATTCTTCTTGAGGCAAAAGTAATCATGGACTGCCAAACTTATCTATATAGTCCTTCCATTTCATCTTATTTCCGCCTTGGATATTTTTTCTCACTTTGAGGAATAGATTTTAGAAATAGTACCTTTTAGGTCATATAGTTTGATGTTTTCTTATTATAATCACATGCTTTTTAAAATTATCTCTTAAGTCACTGTCTTCTTATATGGTGGGGAAACCACTCCCTGATTATTCCAGCAGTTGTCAATGAACTGTAAGTTTTAGTATGTCGGGGGGGGGGGGAATTAGCTGTATTTAGCTACCGGTAATTGTAAAGAAGGGATTCATGCCACCCCCACATTAAGGATAAGCAGGAGTCCCAAAATCAGAGATGGAAAGGAGCATTTGGACCATTCAGTCCAAATTCCTGTTCACTACAAGAATCCAAATGAAAGCATTCTAGACAAATGGCTCTCTAGCCTTGGCTTAAACATTTTCAGCAATGTTTAATTGCTTCCATTGTTCAGTTGATCCTAGTTCGAAAAGTTATTTTTCCCTTTTTGATTGCTTCCTGCAATTTAACTCTGTTATTCCATGTCCTATCCCCTGGAGCAAAAGAGACCAGGTGTTTGAGATTGCCATCCAATCTTTCCTTGATCCAGCAGCATCCACAGCAAACCACAGGGCTGCGAAAAGGACACGTGTGTGATGACGGAATTACATCACCTTGCAAGTGTTGTCATTTGCCTGTCTTCCATTCCCTGCAGATGTCAAGGCTTCATGTGACTTTTCTGAAGGCCAAAATATGCCCGCTTTTTTCCATTTCTCTTCATAGCAGCTAGTTCAGAATTGTTCTAGGAGGGCATGAAATTATAGGATTAAATTACAAGAAAACTGATTTTGGGTGGACCTCAGGAAACATTTCTGAAGAGTTAAGAGCTATTCAACAATGGAACAGAATGGCTGAGGTCAATTGTGAACTTCTTTGTTGGAGATGGTCATTTTTCAGGTCAGGGAAAGAAACTGTAGTAGCAGATGTCTGCACTGGGCAGGTTGGGACAGAGGAGAGGTACTCTAAGGTCGCTTCCAATTCTTATCTTGTATGATTCCGTGATAGTCGTGACTTTCTTCCTAACAGTATGGCCTACTTGGCCACTGATTTGTCCAACAAAGAACATCTTGTGTAGATGTAATTAAGAGCAAAATACTTACCAGAACCACAATAACCTATGTTGTACATGTAAGGGATCCTGACTAGGCATGCTTGCAAAGTTAAAGCTAATTGGTAGACTATATGCAGTCTAATAAAACAAAAATACAACATCACACAATGCCCAACTACCCTTTCCCTTTCATGGTTTTACAGCTTTGCAAAGGAGGCTGCTTTGGTCAGGATAAAAACATTTTCTAGATTTCTATATCTAGAGGAACACTAGTTTTCCACACTCTCAAACACATTAATAATTTAAATTCAGATACGGCTTACAACACCCTTCTAGTACAAAAGAGACATAGCTGATGTAACGTAGAAACCTGATTTACTTTGTTGCAAACAAATGGACAATAAATATATATATTGTACAATATATAATAAAAATACAGCATAGTACGAATGCCACTAAGAAAAAAAATAACCTAATTTAAGACTTATAAATGCTTATTTTTAGTATATACATTGCAGAATAAGCCACAATAAATACATCAAATTACAGATCATTCATCATAAATACCAAAAATATAAATACAGAAGGAATACAGCATAAAAAAAGTTTGTAGCATAAGGTATAGTTTAGGGGTTTTGCCACCTACACTAACCCTTTTGGTATCTGTGAAGTTGCAAATGATAACGCAAATTAAATCGACCTGTGGGAGTTGCACTATAATGTCAATTATAGCTTGTATGTATGTTTTGTGTTCATGTTTTAGTGTCATGCGATCCATGTCTTTGGGAGGGGGAGGAATTTTGGACAGTATAACTGTTAGAACCTTTGGCAGAAAGAAGGTGAAGCTCTGAAAATCATTCTGATCTGCTGTGAAATTTATTAATTGAAAACTACTAACTTTATTTTCAATTTTCAAGTAAGTTGCCCCTCTTGTCTTAAAACTTCAATTCTTTCTCTTTCCTGGAAAAAAACAAACCAATTCTACAGGTAGACCTCAGCAACCACAACTGTGCCCCGCAATTTGGTTATTAAACAAAGCAGTCACTCAATGGAACTGCAACTAGCTTACGATCTTACTTCAGCTTTCCTTTGCTTTACAGACCTGCAAAGATCTGAAATGTAAGGCCTGGTCATAAAATTACTTTTTTAAAAAAACAAACCACCAATTGCTAAACAAGTCACTTGCTAAATGAGAACTACTTCTGTTAGATCCACAGTATCATTGGACCTGCTACTGTCTTTCTGTACACTGAAAGCATTTCAAACGAGATGAATTATATGGATCTGCCATGCATCTGAGTTAAAAAGGTCCTAAAGCAAATAATCCATATCATTGGTTGCCAATAATAGATCAAGTTATTTTTTTATTACCAATATGATTTAGATGAACATTTTACTTAGCTAATATATATATATATACAGATAGTCCTTGGCTTACAACCATTCAGTGATCAAAGTTACAACGGCAAGTTATTTAGTACCGTTTTCCACACTTAAAATCACTGCAGCATCTCTATGTCACATGATCAAAATTCGGATGCTTGGCAGTTAGTTCATATTTATGACGGTTGCGGTGTACTAGGGACATGTGATCACTTTTTGTAACCTTCTGTCAAGCCAAGTCAGTGGGGAAGCCAGATTCACTTGAACAACTGTGTAACTAACTTAACTGCAGCGATTCACTTAACTGTGGCAAGAAAAGTCATAAAATAGGGGTAAAAGTAATTTAATTGCCTCACATAGCAACAGAAATTTTAGCCCCAATTATGGTCACAAGTTGAGGACTGCTAGAGTGATTCAGCATCAGCTGTCATTCTTGGAAAGTGCTAGTTACATAATGCCAAAAAAAAACAAATTGCAGAAGCGGAGCGGGTTGACTTCACAATGGTAAACTCTGGCTCTTGAACGAAACTTTTTTTTAAAAAAACCCCATCAATTATAAAAATTCTTGCAAAGAATGTAAAATACTTCACTTGCATTTTTGCAAGCTGCATGCCATGTACGTGGCTGTACAGGCATGTGTGATTTAAGCTAATGAATTAAGATGTAGCTGAAATTACTCTGCACAGGTAAATTAATGTGGCAGTCCTGGGAAATAGTCTGAAATAATAAAAAAAATAAATTGAAGTTCCTATGTTACTGTGACTTGTGGCTTTGAACAAGCGAAGTCTGTGTTGCCTAGGAACTTGCCTTTAGAGAAAAAGCTGAAAACACTTGATTAAACCTACATGCAGAGAATGCTGGATTTGCAGGGAGAAAAAAGATTTTTTCCAGAAAGAACTGCAAAAAACCCCAAGCAAATAGAATGTTCAGTTTTAACCTCTTAAATTAAATCCACTGACCTTCTTTTCCAATTCTATGGTTTTCTTTGCCTGCTCAGAGCCAGGTAAAAAGCTTTTACTGCAGGAGATGAAACATGGAAGGAGGAGGATTCAACTGGACCTGTTTCTTCTTGTTGTTTTTTTCCATTAGAGCTATGCAGGATCTACTTGCATGTCTTCGTTTGAGACCGAAAGGTGGTTGATGATAATGATAATAGCAGCTTACAGGAAATGAGGCTGAAATTATATAACCTCTGGCAGGAACATGGAGATATATTCTTGTTGAGACTTATGGAAAAGCATGGTGAATTAGCCATCCCTAAGAGAGGAGAGGCTATTGTGGAAAAGACTGAAAAACTGGTGGGTGCACTGGTTCTATAGAACTTCTCCAGATAAGAAGGGGAGGGGAGATTGCCCACATGTGCTCCGGATGGCTGCTCCTCATGAGGAGACCACAGGACAGTTGACTTCTATGGGTTTGAGGGCCAGGAAATGAAGGGAACAGCCATCATTCTCACAACTGTGGCATAGCCTTTAAAAAGATACTGGGTTCACTAAACTTTCGGAAAGCCACCTGGTGAGTTTGTCTTCATTCCTAAACAAAAGAAAAATTAACTACAAGCTTAAGAATTTGAAGAGCTAGAAATAAATGGCAAAATGCTAAACAGGGTTTTGACCCAAGAAAGTTATAAATGGGTTAAGGATCCAGATGAATTTAGAACATTAAAATGTTTACCAAAAGTTTTGGAAATAATTATATAAATAAATAGACTTTCATGGGAAGAAAATGTTTTGGCTATCCTAAGTCATATGAGATTTTTGAGAATTTATGATGTCAAAAATAGAACTGTGGGGACTACAGATCCAGACAGAAAAGCAAAAGGGGGAGGGAGGGTAACCTGTTTTGATTTTTTGTTAGCAAGGCAATTTACAAAATGACATAACACACCTCCATGAGACTTTTGAACAATGGGGTCAGAAATTAGCAGCTACAATATCAGCAATGATATCTGATTCTATGAATATACTATGTCAAAAACTTATTAATGAAGAAATGATGGACTAGAACAAATTTTCCCTAATGTAGAAATATCAGAACCAGAAATATTAGATAATTTTAGAAGTGTGGATTATAAGACCGAAAAGGTAGCTAAAGCAAAAACACAAAAGATGAGCCAAGAAAGTGGTCCAGATGTTTACTGGATATAGGAAAAAAGGGTATTAAAGCTTTGAAAATCAAAGTAGAAACACAGTTGATAAATCAAGAGAACAATCTTGATAATGACTTTTTATTAGATTTACAAAATGTTTGTTAAAGTCTTCAAGAAGTCTTTTGGATGGAGAAAAGAAAAATGGTATGAAATCAAATCCTATATAACCTCTGAATGAATTAAAAATCAATATTGTTAGAAGCAAAAGGAAGGAATATAAAGTTGGTTTGTTTGACCAAGGTTAAAATGAGACATTTTTATAAAGCTCTGCTATCTTTACAGACTTTTTGCTGACACTAAGACTGAAAAATTGATGATTTAGGATTTGCATACGGAAGCATTATGGGAAGAAGAGAATTTGTAATTTTAAGGGGTGAAGATTGTTTAAGATTATGCTTGTGATAAAGATCAGAAATCATTTCTTTAATTTCCTTTTTCATTATCTTACTTTTTTCTTTTTTTGCAACTTTTTATTCTATCTCTCAGAGTTTAGTTTCTATTTGCTTTCACTATTGTAATTAAAATTTTTCGTACATTTTATTTTATTCAATTTTATTTTATTTTATTCAATTATTATCTGACATCAGCCTTGTGCTATATATAAAGCTTTATGGATATATATATAAAAAACAAAAAACAGGCTCTCTTAAGTCACGCTTGACTCTTGGTAATTACATGGGGCACCTCCAGCAGTTTACGTGACAACAAATTGAAAATATTTTGCCGCTTTCTTGAAACTTCATTTGTCTTATTTCCACAGATGGCAATGTAAGTTTGTGACTGCTTGGAAAGATCTTAGAAAAATGTAAATATTAGCTCAAAGATGGCTGCAGGAACAAAGGCTTTTCTCAAAAGTCCCTTGTGGACACATCTGTATTTGGCACCTTGCACTTTCTGCTTGATATTTATATTTTAACCCTGGTGGTGCAGTGGTTAGAATGCAGTACTGCAGACCAACTCTGCCCTCTGCCGGGAGTTTGATCCTGATCAGCCCAAGGTTGACTCAGCCTTCCATCCTTTCAAGGTTGGTAAAAAGAGGACACAGATTTTGGGGGGCAATATGTTGACTCTATAAACCGCTCAGAGAGTCTGTAAAGCACTATGGGATGGCACATAAGTAAGTGCTATTGCTATATTCCGCCTTTATTATTTTTACAATTAACTCAAGGCAGTGAACATATCCAGCACGCCTTCCTCCTCTTATTTTCCCAACAACAACCCTTTGAGGTGGGTTGGGCTGAGAGAAAGTGACTAGGTTAAAGTCATCCATTTGGCTTTCATATCTAAGGCAGAACCTGAACTCATTGCAGTCTCCCTCTTTCTAACCCGTGGCTCTAACTATTAGACCAAACTGTTTCTATACAACATTATAACCTTAAGAGCAACCTTCCTCAATCTAGTATTCCCTAGACTGAGTAGATCACTTATTTTTTTCCCACACAGTGTGATCCAATCTGAAAAATAGGAACTTTTTTAGGCTGGAGGTTTAAGAGCATATGGCAAGCAACTCACAAAAGTGGGTGGGCCTGACTAGACACATAAAACCTGTTTATCAAAAAGGAAAGTTTTCCAGAGAACTCTTACATCATCCATGAAACACAAAGACATTTTTGCAAAGTCAGGCACAGGTGCTACACAATCTTGCTATCTGTGTATGTATCAATTATTTCAGGACAGGGAAAATAAAAAAACAGTTTGGTAACCTCAAACTTACTAAGGAAAGTATTTGGGGGTAGAGTGGATTCTGTGTATATCATGTTGCCTGACTCTGGTCTAATTCTTCATATATAGGTAATGGACATGTACCAATGTACCTTTGTGAAGCTATATTGTTTAGCTTCATGAAATATGGATGTTGGCAGTAATCATGCGAGAAAACACTAGCAAAGTTTATCTACCATCAGACTTTGCCTTAGCACTGTTCAGATTACAAATAAGGTTGTAATTTCTTTACATCACATTAAGCATCTAATGTTTCCTTTGGAAATTAACAGTGGATAAAGTCACAGTGATGGAATACAGCCAAAATGTGTTTATCCCCATAATAGAAATAGTGGGACTTTCCAAACAGGCAGAGTTTGCTTGTGTGATTCCAGATGAACTGAGTCAGTCTCAGCCACAAAGAACAATTTGCATACAGTTCCTTTTCATTTTGAGGCCTGCTGGCAGATGGATGACTATGAGGAAAATCAAATCCATCCCCAGTTTTCACACTTACACTTCACCCATTTGTAAATGGGCCTGATGTGGAAGGCTCCTGGGTCCTACTGGATCAGAGTTCAGAAAATATCGATCATTTATTATGGTAGTAAAGTCATTGTATTATATGCCTAGTTGCTAAAAACAAAGCCACAAATAGTATTTATAACTACTGCAACCCACCTATGATGTTTTATAGATCTTATGCTTGGGAGGTAAGCAAAGTTTATCCCAAACTAATCATTTATCCAACTCACTCTCTTATACCCCAGTGACTTACAAGTCTATGCATTTTCTCATTTAAACAAATATAAACAATTGGCAGATGATATAGGGCAGGGGTGTCAAACTCAATTTCATTGAGGGCCGCATCAGCATTGCGGTTGCCGTCAGGGGGCCAGGTGGGTATGGCCAGGGTGGGCGTGGCCTACTGGGTGGGTGTGGCTAGAGTGCATATGGCCTACTGGGTGGGCGTGGCCAGCTCTGCATCGTTCGCATCAAGGGTGCCTATGGGGGCCTGGGCAGGAGTGGGACAGATCTGAGGGTCTCTGGCAGAAGGAGGGTCTCTGGGCCAGGGCCAAGGCAGTGGGGGCCGTTCCCTCACTGTTTCCAGGATGGCTTCGTGGGCTGCATGAAACCACTTCGCGGGCCGGATCCGGCCCCCGGGCCTTGTGTTTGACATGTCTGATATAGGGTGTGCAAACTGACTCAACTTTGACTCTGATCCTGCTGAATAAACATGACAAGATAGTATACAGTGAGGCTTCTCAGACTGTGGATTATGATCTACTGAGCGGCCATAAGCAAATCAAGGGGTTACCCATTTTGCAGACTTAAGCGTGAAGAGGTGGGGTCACTGCTAAAACTTGGGGCCACTCTGACTGGCCTTGCCCAGACAATGTGGAAGCGTATCTGGTAGGATTCTGGCACAATTTTGTAGGGATCTTATCCTGGAGAACTATCTGATTGAAAAGAAAAAACACCTGAGGCTGGATCACTGGTGGGGTGGGAGAAGGACTGAAGCATTGTCTTGTAGGAGTCCCAAACAGTCTTGCAGCATGAAGTGGGTGACGAAGGCATGCTTTTTGCTGGAACATTTCCAGCTTTTGGTATGGAAGGCCTGAATTGGGAGAATTAATTGGAAAAATAGTACATTCTAGTACGCTTTATTTCTGAATCATAATCATCTGGTTTGGGTCCCATCATGATATCTAGGTGAGATTTAACTAGTTAAGAAAAGGGCTTTCAGTTGTCATCCTTCTGACTTGTAAGCCTTATTCCATGAAGTAATTTACAATGACGTGGAATTAGCTGAGTACAAAAAAGGCATATTTCCAGCAGCAGTGATGTGTTCCAACTAGCTTCTGACTAGCATCAACTACCTCATGCAAATTCTTCAGAATTATTTTCAGTAGCGAGGCAACTTAGAGAGCCACTGCAAAAATTAAAGCACAATGTGCCAAACTGGTAGTTTATTTCACCTTCCTTGTTCTATAGTCTATACGGCCAAAGAGGAAAAATACAAAAGTAAGATTCAAATAGGAAAGGATTCATGGATAAGAAGTCGGCAAAACTACTCCTTTTTGGACATCCAAGTGTCATCTGTCCATTGCAATGCAGCCAGTGCTGACCAGGCTGGTATGTTTAAAAATAATGAGAAAAGATATGATCAAGAAAGTAAAATACAGAAGGTAGGAATCAAGAATCAAGCCCAAAGACCATCTGCAGTAAGCCCATGCCAGGAATATGGAATGCAGCCTAATTTTTGTAGTAAGTGAGGAAGTAGAAGAATAATGAAACAACCAAGGATTATTTCCCCCCTCCCCCCATCAAAGTAGCTTGGATGTAGCAAGTTTGCTACAAGGAAAATAAAGAATTAGCTGGCAGTTTCTAGGAACATTCCTCAAAACGGGAAACTTCTAGAAAATAAAGCAGAGGATACTTCTGCTGAGATCAATGGTAAAGTCTGATTGAAAACTCCAGTGAGATTTTTTTTTTAAAAAAAGTATTTTGATATGGTTGGTATCTTCTTGAGCTAAGCATGCAAAGGCACTTCCTCCGCAGTTATTTATTTATTTTTCACTAAATTATCCAAAGAAGAAATGGAATGCTGTTACTTGTTGAAGCCGCCATCTTCAGAGGACAAACCTAAATTTAAAACCTCATACTTTGCCACTTTTTAAAGAATGGAGAGGAACAAGAATAACTAGTTCATTCACTTTTGAATACATTGAAGGTAAAAACTTTTGTGATCCAGGTTACATTCATAAATATTGTTCGTGAAATCTACAAAAAAGCCACAAGTGGATATTTCCCATTTGGATCTATTTAGGACAACCGGTTGAGAGAAGTCTAAAGAGGTAAGGTGGCAGGAACACTGAGCTCTGATAGCTCCCACAGAGTCCCCATGCCTACAATGTTCCCTAATTCACTACAATGAAGAAACACTTGTGAATTGCATACACTAGTGCAGGGGTAGGCAACTTTGGCTCTTTTATGACTCAGGAATTCTGGGAGTTGAAGTCCACGAGTCATAAAAGAGCCAAGGTTGCCTACCCCTGCACTAGTGATAGAAAAGCTCTGGAGGAATACACACTCTCAAATCTCAAGACATTTGCTAAAACAAGAGAGAACAATGGCTGAAATATGCCCACTGATTCCAGTCAACCCTAAATCCTTTCCTATTTGGAGATTATTGCGAGTCAAATCACACTCAAATGAGAAACTCCATCCCTACAGATTCTGGGTTCTGTATCTTCTTCTTCTTCTTCTTTTTTTAGAGCTCAGGGAATTTCTCCACAAACAGCATAATGCCATTCTTTTCCTAATTACTTTATTTGGCTAAAGAAATTCAGAGTAAAGTTCTTTTTGAGAGTTACTGAAAATTCTTGCATGGTTCATTCATGGATTATTATTTTTTTTTAAAAAAGATGCAACGTTTAAGAACTGACAGTCTGTGGTGTCTTTTAAGATTTCTCATAGCTGCTACATGAAAGTGTGGTAATTTTAGAACAACAAAAAGATACTTACACAAAAGCTGCAGGGCTGTGAGCACAAAGCACATGGCCCATTAAAAGTTAAATACAAGGAAGTCCTACCAAAAGCAGTGGAATGTCACATTCCACTGAAGGAATTCCTTTTGATATCTCTGGATTGTTTCCATTAGCACTGCGCTTAATGTTCCCTTGTGACACTTCACACACTATTATTCTATACAGGGGGAAAGGAAGTGGTTCCAGGGATAGCGGAGAGACAGATTGCCAGTGAGTTCTAGAGCTTGAAAGAGATAAGAAGACACCACAAGGAAAAACCATATCGAATCCCATATTGGTCACAGAGCTCTAGAGATAACCTTGGTTCAGACATTCACTCTGGATTATTTCTTAAGCTATTGTGAAGATCATTCTGAGCACTTTATACATCGGCACAATAATTTTAATATATAAAAATATAGCATTCCGACTTTACATGAAGAAATAACCATGGAAAGACTGCAGCAATGCTCTTATTTAATGGAGAGCCCAAGCCATCCTGTAGAGCCACCATTTTCTACTTTCTGACAAGCAAAGTTCATCACAAATGTGAGGGTTGCCATTAAGGAAAAAGTATATTGGTAGAAGGAAAAATGGCCAGTGAACGTGAGAAAAATAACGGCAAGATCTGAAGAAGTCTGGCTGGATATTGTCCCTATTATGCATTCATCCAGAATAGTTTGTGGATTGAAAAGAACGGAGAGAGACAACTGAGTAACAAACACAACCCAACTTCCTTATAATGCCAATGTTGCTTCTCTCAACCCCTGAAAATCTAAGGATTGTCCGACATTACACATTTTTAGAAATGTAGCTGCCACTAGCTGCAATTTAGAAAAGTCTTATATGTTGTCCTCTCCTTGAAATGGGGACAGGGCAGCAATCGCAAGAAAAAATCCACACCAGTGTCACCAAAATGACTAAGTGGTATCTCCTTCCTACATTCCTAAATTGCAAATATGAGTAGTCCCTGGTGCAGATCAGAGAACAGGATTCGTGGTCAGATGTTCTGCCCACACAAAAGCAATTTGCCTAATGAAATCTCATTGTGCTGTTCTGCTCCGAAGAGCAAGCGGTTCATTTTTATCAAGTTATGAGTACTAAGCTACAATAAATAAACAAATACATTACCGAATAATTCAGGTTTTTTTTGTTTGCAGTCACATTTATATTTAAAAAGTCATCACCCTCAAATAGGAGCGATATTTTAATACCCTAAAGAACCCAAAATAACATTTTTATTATCTTGCACAAGCCCGACAATAAAATAAGAAGTTGTAAGTTAGAGAGCCCAGCATAAATCAAGACATGGGCTTGTACTTTGTATTTTATTCATGTGGATGTGGAAATATATATATATGTAGATCTTTGGTCATTCGGGATTTTTTCCCACGTAGAATTGAAGGTATAAGAGCAACATTTCGATGAAATCTCATCTGTCATCCTCAGGCTGGTGGCTTCAGCTTCGTTCTTCTGGGAGAAGTGTGTGGTAGTGGCTGTTTGTTCCTCTTTTTTTAAACTGCCAGAGGGGGTGTGTTCTGTGGGTGGAGGTGTGCTCTGATTGGGTGGGGGGTTAAAACCCCTCCAAACCACACAATAAGCAAACTGACACCCACTATAAAAACATGGCACCACCACAAACACGGAGCCGAACAAAAGCAGCACAACTCACCAGTTCAGGTCTAAGGCTGGCAGCTGAGACCAGCCCATCCACTCAAAACACATCCCCACCCAATCAGAACACAGCCCCCATTCAAAACACACTCCCACCCAATCAGAACACAGCTAACCCCCCACCCAATCAGAGCACACCTCCACCCACAGAACACACCCCCTCTGGCAGTTTAAAAAAGAGGAACAAACAGCCACTACCACACACTTCTCCCAGAAGAACGAAGCTGAAGCCTCCAGCCTGAGGATGACGGATGAGATTTCGTCGAAACGTTGCTCTTATACCTTCAATTCTACGTGTGGAAAAACCCGAATGACCAAAGATCTACATACAAACACCCGCGAAAACCTCAGAAAACATTCTATTTTTTTCTTTTTTTATAAAAGTTTACTTTTTTTACACAAACTGTTTTTGTGCAATGGCCACAGCCAAGAGAGCTTTACAGAAAAACACCAATGGGGAAAAAAAATCAAAACATTAACCACAGTCTTCCCCCTTACCTCCACTGCCGAGAGAAAAAAAAATAAGAATGCTTCCAGGGAATCCAATTAAAATAGAATGCATTTGAAATCAAGAACGATCCAGTCCTAAAATAAATTTAAACAGGTACTGTTTCCATGACGGGAGATTTGATACACTCTTCATGTAGTCTGCTTTTTTCGGAAAGGCCGAGTGAATTCTCGGCGGGACGCTCCGGGAGGTGAGTGCCACCATTCAAAGTAGATACAAATCCATCTTGCGAAGGACTTTTCAAGTATGAAGGAAAATCCACTTGGGAATGCCTTGGCCGATGTTCCGCATATAAACTGCTACATGGAACGACGTTATCGCTTTCTGATGAAGAGCAGCAAACGATGACCGATGGGTTTGAAGAAGGATACAGGGAGCTGCCATAATTTTCCTCTGAGGGCCGCGCATAGTCCACAAACTGTTCTGATGTTGGGTTATAAGGCACCAGAGAAAGATTCCCGTTCTTAACAGTCTCTCTTTCTGAGTAAGTCTCCCGAATCTGGTTAGGAGTGCCAGGGCCGTGATTCTCTATTTGGTAATACAAGGATGTGGAGCTTGGGTAGTAGGAAAGTGCCTTTGGCTGGTTTTCATGCATGGCAGTGCTGTCTGAATAGCAAAGCACAGAAGGAAGGGCTTGACCTGCATCAGCATGAGCACCCAAGCCTTCCAGACATTCATCTAGTTTCTCTTCTTCTTCCTCCTCCTCCTCCTCTTCTTCCTCCTCCTCCTCCTCCTCATCGTCCTCCTCCTCCTCCTCTTCATCTGTTTCGCTGGGGGCTAAACTCTGTGTGCTGGAATCTGTAACTCCACTACAAAAGCTACTTGCGTCTTCTTCCTCCTCCTCCTCTTCCTCCTCTTCCTCTTCCTCCTCCTCTCCAGGGCATTCCAGGTCACCTCCCGACTGCAAATGCATCACTGCAGCCCTGGGCTCAGCCTCTAATTCAAAGTTCTCTGGGACTGAAAATTCCAGGGGGTGGGAGGTGGGACCCATTGCACTGCTGTGAGCATTTAGCTCAGCGTGGCAGCCGTTCAGTGCGGGGACTTGCTGCTCTCTGTTTTTCTCCAATTCAAGTTTCATTATAGTGTGCAAAAAGTGAGTCCGAACCCTGATGGGATTAAATTCAATTCTGCCAGCTGTATTGCTGCATCCTTCTTTAGTGCAACCACACGGGAAAGACATACGATCCACCTTACGGGAGGAGGGGGGGGGAAAGAATGATGGATTAGCTGTTTGGTTGGGCGCTATCAATGCTAACATGCTAGAAACTGTTCTAACAAAAAAAAAAACTTTCATCAAACAGAATTGCCCCGGAAGTCTGATTGAGGATTGATATAGGAAATAAATTAATTACCTGAAATAAAAACTGCTTTTACAAAATTTCTTTCGTACAGAAAGAAATCCAGATAAGAGATGTTGGAAAGGGGGACCTGTCTGGCTTTACAAGCTGCACTAAGCCCTGGTTTGTTTGCTTGTTTTTAAATGGAGCTACATTTCACACACTTCCATTAGAAATTATGATTTATAAATGAGAATGGCTTGCACGCATCACACTAAGGCAAAAACACACAAACCACATTATGGCTCCCTCCAGACGGTGAATCCGGTTACTGAAGACAAGGTGGCTGTGAAACAAATGACAGCTTGCTCTGGTTAAGGAATGACAAATGGGCCATGGGACCTCCTGTCCCTTTGTTTTGCTCTAGCATCACTACCCCCCTCCTCACTCTGCTGGTTTAATGACTTCTAACAACATTTAGGATTAATCCAGGTGACTGCTAAATTGCAGACGAAGGTTCTTTCTTCAGATATTCAGGCTGATGGGGCCATTTCAGTTAACTGTAAAATAAAATATACATTCACGGATGGGATGAGGTTATGCTCCAGAAGTTAAGAGAAGTGGGAATCCCACTTTTGCTGCTCTCTACTTTTCTTACATTTGATTAAAAAGGTAGTGCTAGTCGTTTCTGACTCTAGGGGCCGGTGCTCATCTCCGTTTCAAAGCCAAAGAGCCAGCGCTTGTCCGAGGACATCTCCGTGGTCATGTGGCCGACATGACTAGACGCCAAAGGCGCACGGAACGCTGTTACCTTCCCACCGTAGTGGTCCCTATTTTTCTATTTGCATTTTTATGTGCTTTCGAACTGCTAGGTTGGCAGAAGCTGGGACGAGTATCAGTTGCTCACTCTGCTACGCAGCACTCGGGTTTCGACCCGCCAAACTGCCAATCTTCTGATCGACAAGCTCAGCGTCCTAACCCACTGATATTTCACTCCAAACAGATCCTGAAGCGGTATAAACAGCCTCATAGGAAATCTCGTTATGAGTGGTTGTCTTTTTTTTTTAGCATTAATAGAAAGGCAGGGAGGAAGCTGTCTCTTTAATCTTTTTTAAACCTGGAAACGGAATGGAACTCTTCTCCAGAAAGCTTATATCCCATCAGCACTTCCTGGTTGGCCCACGTGATCACAGCACTTTCCAGTCATGCTAGTAATCCAGGATGCAGCACAGCTGAAAAGTATGACAGGAGAACCCTAGCCCTAATGCTAACAGAAAAGGGGCTCTAAACCTTTTAAGTTAACCTTCTCCAGCGTGCTGTCCTTAAGCTGCAATGGTACATTACTGTGCTGATGGGAATTCTGAGAGTTTTAGACATAATATACCAGAAGATCACCCAGTTGAAGAAAACAGCTCTTAGGGAGGCTGATCCAAAACCCAAAACCTGGGCTACCTGTTTTTATGGCTATGCTATATCTTCGTTATTGTACTTTGCCAAGTACTTCTAAAGAAATGCATTTTATAGCTGCACACAGAATCCATATTTCTCCAGCTTATGCTGAATTACTCTTCGGATCCCTCAATAGCAGACATGCTTGCTTGGAAACTGTTGGGATCTGTGTTACAGCAAAATGTGGAGGGACAAATGACTCACCTGTCTCCTTATATTTCAACTACAGATGAAACTTCCTGCAGCTGAGAAAGAGGGCAGTGCCTCTCTTTAGAACACTTAGATGAGTGTGAGTGGCCAGGATGTCCTTCCTTTTTAAAAAATAAATAAATAAATAAAACACTTGGAACCTCCCTTTGGTATAGAATACCTCTCACCTGGCATTTTATGCCTGCAAGGCAGCAAGTGCAAGTTTCCGGGTCACAGAAGATTCGACAATCGCAACCACAGTCCTCCCTTGAAAGACGGATGGCTCGCAGCTCGTGTTTTTCTTCCACATCAATCTTCTTGACTCCGGAGGCTCGTAGGAGTGCCCTTCGTTTCTTTGTCGGCAGAGGTTGTAGAAAGAAGTACTCGTCGACTTCAGTGTTGTCCAGATCTATATCATCATCAGAAATGTCATCCAGCGTTAAAGTGTTCGCTTCCTCGGATTCCACAGTGCCATTATTAGTCATCTATAGTAACATTAAAAGATGCATCACAGCTCCACTGAGCAGAATGTTCAAAGGAAACAATTTAAGTAGTGTAAGCTTCCTTGCGGCAAGAGTGTGAAATTGATTTATGAGGACCACACCGTCTTTAAATATCTCTGCTTGTTTTCATGGCTCTTATTATTAAGTGAACAACTGAAGTTGCTTTGAAGCATTTATAAGCTTATACCACAGACCAAGCTTTGGTAACCAAAAGAAATCCTCATTGTAACAGTTCTGTTTAGCAGATCCCAGATGCAACGAATAGCATCTTTCTGTGAACTGTATGTTCCTGTGTTTGTGCAAAGTCCTATTTGCCATATTGCACATACATAAAATACATATGGGTAGCATCCTATTCCTATGTTTCATATGCAGAGAGTGTGTAAAAGACTGTGGGCAAGGATTGAATGAGTACTCTGTTTTAAAGTATGCATTTTCCTCTCAGTAGTCTTTTGAATCAAGGGTTTTTAGGACAATGTTTTTCAAGCCTGGCAACTTCTAAGGTATGTGGTCTTCAATTCCCAGAATTCTCCAGCCAAATACGTTGGCTGGGGAATTCTGCGGATTGAAATCTACGTATCTGAAAGTTGCCACGTTTGAGAAACACTAGCTTAGGATAACACATAATCACCTTTTATTTTTATGATGCTCTTCCTACTACTGTGTCCCATCAACCTTATTCTGGGGAATGCCAGTATGTTTTCTCCTGCACCTTTTGAATGTGCATGTACAAATGGTTCAGGGCTTACATTGTGAAGCTCCCTCCACCTGCCACCTTGCTGATTTTGACCATCCCTTGCAGGCACCACTGGAATACCCTCCAGGATTGGGAAGCTGTTCAGAAAGAGGCTCTGCAAAATCCCTTAGCCTGGGCAAAGCACAGCTTTTTGCAGTTGTCCTTTTTGCAAAGCTTGCATAGCTGCTTTGAAATATGTCCCTCTGCCCGGGAGTGGATGCCCAGCCATTTCTCTTTGCTCATAGTCCAAGAGAAACTAGCTTTGTGCATCCCTGACTAAGGACAGTTTGGAAGCAGCTATAAAGGCGTGGTCAAGGAAACACTGCTATAATACTTTAAAGAGAAATGTTTTGTTATATGTTTTGTTATATTTACAAAGCACCTGTTTCAAATAGTTTACACAGCCCTGGTTGCTATTTGCATAGGACATCCTTTAAAACAAAAAGGGGGGGGGAGAATATATCAAGTAGCTTGTATGCAGCAATCAACGACACATATCCAGGTAAACAATATCAGATCTATCACTGGCAGATGTGTTCAGTAGAGAGAATTACTGTCTAGAGAAGCAGAATCAGCTCCTGTATAAATCGAAAGATGTGGGTTTCAGCGTTTTGTGCAACTGGATATCACACAGAGTAAGCACAGTTGGCTGTCGCAATCTTCCCAGCAGCCCGTGATATGATTCAAAGAGAAAGAGGGGTATATAAAACAAAAAAACAAAACACCACCTTCCCGAATATCAGTTCAAAATCTCTTTTGTGCAGAACAATCCACACCTAGCAGCTGGCTTAACTGTATTTGCATCCTGATCAAAGCTGGAACTTTGATGGTGTGGAACAAATTGTCATCGTATCTGCATAGCAGGAAGAAAACGATCATCTTAAAGACCCCAGGTGAAGGCTATTAAAACCTGATGAGTTAATATGAAAGACAGGGTCAATGCCAGCTTGTTGGAAGCAACTGAACTGCAGCCATCTTAGAAGTGAAGATGCAACCTTGCCAAGGATATTAACTGCCAATCCCACTGTTAAACGTTTTGGGTCCATATGTGTGTGGGGGGGAGGGGGGAAAGGATCCCTTTTCTTCTTTTTTTTTTACCTTGAGTTTTAAGGAGTTCAGCTTTTCCTCCCTGAGATGGTCTCTTAGCATCTCTCGATGAAGCCGTTCTTGCTCCATTGCAAACTCCCCAAGAGTGTATTGGCGTACACTGTTGTGACGAGTGGACATGCCCAATGTGCTGCCTCCTTGGCTGGGAACACTTGTGAAACCTTGCCTCCTGGTAAAGTAGTATACCGTAACACAATTAAAATGAACATTTTTTGTCCTCTTCCTTTTCTCACTCTTCAGAATTGAGGATGCTGGAACGGAAACAAATGACAAGTTCGAATCAAGCCACGCTTATCCAGGCCGCAAAACCCTTAAGGCTGCAATCCACTAGGCTAAAGTGGATGGGGTGGGAAGAGGTGCAACAGAAGAGGGCAGTGACACTGCAACACAAAACCCTGCCCCTTTTGTCCTTGTGACGCAAAGATGCATGTGAAGTACCTAAGAGGTGGAAACTTGTGTCATAACAGCACAACACAGAAACTCTGGCTTGCTCCAGAAGCCTCTGGAAACATGTCTAAATGTTTCAGGGAAAATGCCAGACCGAGAAGCTCTTTGTTTGGTTACCTTCTTTAACCACTTGTCCAGAGCTGCAGCTATCTTACTGTGCCTCCTAAAAGCAGCATACAAGCTTAATTCAGCATGCCGTCTTCATTTTTATGAGTCAAAATATGTCAGCCTTCCTAGGTAGACCAGACAGGAAACATAACCAGATGATCTAATTTCTACCTGACTGTAAAGCTACATAAGCAGAATCTGGCAAGCCTGAAAGTACATATCGGCCACTGGGAGGGGTCCCTTCTGAGCCTCTTGCTCTGCCTGCAGTCCAGCTGGGGGATATGCTCTGTGTTACCTGATTGTCCCTTAAGAGTTTCTTGGCCCATTCTCCAAGATCTTTCCCACCTACCATTACCGATAGTGTCAGTCAATTAGCGAGTTAGGTTAGCGCAGGGGGTAGGCAACTTTGGCTTTTTTATGACTCATGGACTTCAACTCCCAGAATTCCTGAGCCAGTATGGCTCAGCATGGAAACCTCTCCCTTTCTCCTCAGCATGGCTGGCTCAGGAATTCTGGGAGTTAAAGTCCATGAGTCATAAAAAAGCCAAGCTTGCCTACCCCTGGGTTAGCGGATTAAAACAGTGATGAAGTAGTTGCTGTATTCTTACGGCAGACTTAACCAAGTGAATCAAGTGAAATGGAGACGTGTCAGGAGGGGGAGTGAGGGGTGAGGTGCAGTTTTCCTCTTGGTCCACAGCTCCTTTTGTCCTCCTCCTCTCAGAAAATAATGGCAGACAGTTTTGCAGTCCAGCTGAGGAAAGAGGAGTGATTTTCAAAGTCGCTGCCACCTTCCCACAAGCCTTGTCAAAGGGAAAGTTTGCAGGAAGTGGGAACTTGTTCCGGCTCTCCTTGATTCTTTCGTCTGCCTGGGGTCATTCTGCTTCTCTGTTTAGGTAAGCAACTATCTCTAAAAGAATGACCAAATGCGTCACAGTTGCCTCATGTCTCAATAAAATTTTCATGTGCTCAATGTTTCATATAAAGTTACTATAATAGAGGTATGGATAAACAACTTTTTTTTGTTTACCATCAAATCCAGCTCTTTTATGCTTATTTGTGAAATAAGAATAATGTTGTTGATTTGGCAACCTTTTCAAGATAGGGCTGCATAAATCATTAATATCCTCCTCCTCCTCCTCCAAAAATCTCAGAAATTCTTTAATCTTGTAAGTTTTTGTCAATTTAATCTCTGGATCTTTAGAGATCTTATATGAGAATGACTAAGTCATCTTGTTAGATTTTCTACTGCACCAGAGTTTGGCATTCTAATTAGACTGCAAAGAGAAGATTCAGTGCAATTGTTATATCAGAAATAAATGAATCAATTAGGGCTACAATATTTCCAAACTTCTCTTACAAATGGGTGTTCCTTCCTTTCCTTAAGAAATTAACAAGCAGTCTCAGTAATGTGCATAAATTTTGAAACAGTGCCCCCTACTTTATAAAAATCTCTATTTAAAGTTTGTCTGTTTATACCACTGCCTAGCTCTGCCTCTTATAGAAATCTACATAGAAACATAAGCAGCATTTAGGCTATAATGAAAAATATGAACTGCCGTTGCAAAAGTTGCTTGACTCTTCTGCCTGATGCGGGTGGGGGTGGGGGTGGCGAAACAACATTGGGGGTGTAAGATGATAAATCATATTTATGTAATTCAGGCATGACAGTTGCACAGGTATGATGGGAGAAATGTAATAGTGAAGAGGGAGGAACTAAAAGGATCGTAAAACATGCTAATAGCCTTTTTAGTATGAAGCTATATATTTTAACAGCCATAGCCAGAAGCACGAAGCTAGTTAAAAAAGCTTCAGGAAATTAAGCCCTTTAGCTTTGCAGTCGGTTCTTCCATCAATCAGGAATGCTAGAGGACTTTTAAACTTAGGTTTCAGATGCTTATTAGATCTTTATTGTCAATGGAGGAACAGTTTCATAACCAGAATGAAACCAATTCTATTTTTTTTTAAATGAGAGAGAACAATGCATCAATATTACTTTTCAAATTGTGCTCTAGTGAAGGATTCATTCGCCAAGAAGCATTCATAATTTCTACTAGCCAGCTGACTAATCTATTTCTGATTCAGTGGTGGACCTCTTAGGCACCAAGCTTGAAATCAGGACACTGTGCGTTCTAGGCCTACCTTGAGCATAAAATACAGCTGGATGATCATCGCCCAGTTATTCTTTCTCAAGCTTAGGAAGAAAGCAGTGGCAAACCACTTCTAAAAACTATGCCAAGGAAACTACAGGGACTAGTCCAGGCAACACCAGGGATCAAGATTGAGACAAAATCACGCACACAAATCTGTAACATTTTTTTTTACAAATCAGAAAAAAAAATAACAAATTCGTTTTTCTTCTTCAATCCATTTGACTACAGGTTCATGCTAATCAGGTTGAAATTAAGCTATCAAAACCAAGCAAACTTTTTTCCTGGAATCTACTCTTAGTTTAGACTCCAAGATGAAGTAGTTTCAAGTGATTTGATCAGTAAAATCGATCGAAGAAAGAGGCTGACAGTATAAGGAAGAGTACTACTTCTCTAGAAAATTAATTTCAAAAAGGAGAGGTTGTCCTATTACTTTTAGACTTTCAATGCACCTAAAGCTCTGAAATTTTCTAAAGAAACCCAAAACACTTTCCCGAGACATCGTCCTAATGTAATATAATCTTTTCCTGCTACAGGAAAAGCAGTGAAGAAAAAGGAGCTCTCATATTACTTTTTAATCTTATTGAAGCTAAAGCTCTGGTCTTTTGTGAACTGAAATACTTTCCTAAGCCATACAATTCTTACAATACAATCTTTTCCTACTCCAGGAAATAGATTTTTCTTTTCAATATATAGGTTTCATTTATATCTCCAAATAGCACGTTCCATTAGCTTCATAAATCATTCAGCCCAATGTCACAGAAGTTCTATATTTTTTTATAACTATTGTTGCAATGTTTCTGCTCTGAATTGTAACCTTGAACACTGTGTGGCATTTTCACCCCAACTCAGCAAGGTCAGTCATGGGGAAAAGGTGGACTTCTGTGTGTATACAATGTCAATCTGTGTTGTTTTGAAACATGAGAGTATGAAAAAAACATTTTTTTTTTGCAAGCCCTGACTTTTATAATATAAAGGCTTTGTATGTACTAAAACAGTGATCCCCGGGGACCGCTGTTTTGGGCACCAGGGACCGGTTCCGTGGAGAGATGTTTTTCCGTGGACCGGAGGAGACGTGGTTTTGCATGCTGCCTGCATCCCGCGGATGGTGCTTTGCTTGTTTGCGTGGGCCAGTTTCTGTCACGCCACAGACTGGTGCTGGTCCACAGACCGGGAGTTGGGGACCCCTGTACTAAAAAAACATTCAGCTTGAAATTCTTGCAAACTACAAAACCTGGTGGAAGGGCAGGATTCACACGTTCATGTAGTGACATATAGCACATGTTGGACCACAATAATGTTCCAATTTCAGGTAGCCAGATGCAAAAGAGAATGGAATTCCTGCAGCATTAACATTTGTGCCTCAGCAAGAAGTGTAACAGGTATTCCCTGTCACGGAAGCAACATCAGCTGTAACCTCTTTCACACAGCTATCAAATTCCCAGAAGTTCTGTCCTGTTTTCCAACACTCTTTACAAACTTGGTCATAAAAGCACAATATTGAAAAGAAGCATTCTCTGTCTTGGCAAAGTTGGACAATGGAACCCAAATGCATCACTGACCACACTTGCCAAAATATACAAACCCCCCCCCCCAAAGGTGTGCCAGCTTTCAATTTCCCTGAAACACTTCATTAAGCTAAGGAACCAGAGATTGTATGTCAGAGTCAGTCTGAAAATGGAGACTGCAAATGGAGGTGAATTAATGTTTATGGTAAAAAATATTGGGAGAAAATAGAGATGAAGATCTTCACGAAATTTCCTTCCCAAGTCATTGCATACTTTATATTTGTCACAGATGAGCCAACAACCTAGCTTTGCATCAAGAACAGGCTAGTGAAAAGGGCCCTTTGCAAGTGTGAAACTACACTTTATTGAAAATGAGGCGCCTCTGCCTATGATGATGATCTCTGCCCACTGACTTTGAATGTTTTTAAAGAAAAAGAAAAAAACAAACTTTAAGAATGCCCCCAAATTACAAATTACAAGATTTGTGAATATTTTTTTGAGATTGCACCAAATGTATAAATGTGATGAAAAATCTATCCTCTTATAGATTTGGTTTTAGCACTTTTTTATTTATTTATGAGGGAATGAATATGAGTGGGTGCAAAATCGAGTTTGCCCCTTCAGAAAATATTGCTGATCCATGTTCTCAGTCAGAGGTTGGCTGGATATGTTTTATGCATGATATGTTAATTTTGAACTCATCAAGTTCTCCCAGTGGTCTCCCATCAATACTTCTTTGTGGGTTCATACATGATTAGTTTCAGCACCTGGCATTTTTAGCAGGTCCACTGCATCCAACTGTGTTATTTATTTAGTCGTCAAATTTATATGGTGGTGCAGAGGTTAGAGTGCAGCACGGCAGGCTACTTCTGCTGACTCCCGGCTGCCCACAGTTTGGCAGTTCGAGTCTCACCGGCTCAAGGTTGACTCAGCCTTCCATCCTTCCGAGGTCGGTAAAATGAGGACCCAGATTGCTGGGGGCAATAGGCTGACTCTGTAAACTGCTTAGAGAGGACTGTACCCATTATATGATAGGCAATTTCATGATTCCCAAGTTTGAAAAATACCACAAAATAAATGAATCTCATGCAGGCAGTCCTCAATTTATAACCTCAACTGAGCCCAAAATTTATGTTGCTAAGCGAGATATTTGTTAAGTGAATTTTGCCCCATTTTACGATCTTTCTTGCCAGAGTTGTTCAGCAAATCACTGCAGCTGTTAAATTAGTGACACACGTTGTTAAGTAAATCTGGCTTCCCCACTGACTTTGCTTGTCAGAGGGTTGCAGAAGGGGATCACATGACCACAGGACACTGCAACCATCATAAGTATGAATCAGTTGCCAAGCTCCTGAATTTTGATTGTGACCATGGGGGATGCTGCAACGGTCAAAAGTATGAAAAATGGTCATAAATCACTTTTTTTCGGTGTCATTGTAACTTTGAACTGTTGTAAGCCAAGGATTACCTATAATACTGCCAGCCACCAGGCTTCCCATTAACAGGGGATCCCTAGGCTTACTGGGGGAAAAAACCCAATTTAAAGGCTTTTCAGAAGATCACAAGGGGTAGTTCTTGTGTTGTATTCAACATTTCAAGAATCAGCCAGACTTTCAGCAACTCTTTGGTAAAGAAGTTCTTTATACACCATTAGCAGGTAAATTCTATCAAGATTTCCAAAAATAGCCCAAGGAATTCCAGAGTCAGGAGAGGATGCTGGAAAGTGGGTGGGGAGGAGGGTGCAATAAATGTGGTGTGTGTGTTTGTGTGTGTGTTTGTGTGAGCGTGTGCGTGCGTGAGGCTAGTTAAAAATAAACCTGTGGTCGGAAGGGAAAGCCTGGATTGCCTCATTTGCGCAAATCTTAGTGTGAATGACTGTCAATCCTTTTGAGCTTTTTCAAGCACCTTTTTTTAGCTGTAAAAAGAAGTTACTCAGTTACTACAGATAAATAAATTGAGGTTTGTCTGGCTGAGATCCAAAATGTGAACACTTCCCTCCACAATTCCAGCTGTTTTCTTTATGTCAAAAGCACATTATAACAAATGTAAACCGTATGGCTCCTCGACACAGTAGGGCCGGTTTTCAACCTGAGGGCGATGTAACTCATTTATTTGCCCTCACAAAAACAATTTAAGAAGAAATATAATCTTGAGGCTAAGAAGACTGAAAACATAGAATACAACTGAGCTGAAAATTTCTGTTGCTGAGTGAGATAATTGTTAGGTGAGTTTTGCCCCATTTTATGATCTTTCTTGCCACAGCTGTTAATCGCTGCAGTTGTTAAGTTAGTAATAAGGTTGTTAAATGAATCTGGCCTTTGCTTGTCAGAAGGTCGCAAAAGGGGATCACATGACCCCCGGGACACTGCAACCGTCATAAACATGAGCCAGTTGTCAAACAGCCGAATTTTGATCACGTGACCTTGGGGGATGCTGCCACAATGGTTATTTTTTTCCAATGCCATTGTAACTTGGGACAGTCACTGAACGAACGGTTGTTAAGTCGGGTACTAACTATAATACATTGTAACGTGAAGAGAAAACCCAAGAAAATTGTGTTTAGATGGCTCGATGAAATTCTCAGAATGAGGGAAGTGGCAAATCTAAAGAAAAATAACCAACCATAAAGCAAATTATGAATGTGGTTAAAGAAAGAATGTTTGCAGGAACAGAAAGTCAAGTCATTTTTCCTGAGCTGTTCTAACTTCAAACAGTCACTAAACGAACTGTTGTAAGCTGAAGACTACCCATATTTTGTACTTTATATGTATTTAAAATAATGTAGGTTGTTTTACAAAGTGCAAACCCATAAGAAGGTAATTCACAAATAAAATAATAAAAACAGAGCATAAAAAAATAACAAAATTAATATCTATGGAGATTCTCGGTCATCCAGGTCATGGGTTGCTTTTTCTGGAGGCAACTGGACTTTCTTTGTTTTTCCTTGAAGACATTTCGCTTCTCATCCATGGATGAGCAAAACATCTTCAAAGAAAACCAAGAAAGTCCACCTTTGGGACAATAAAATTAAATAAAAGACAAGAACAAGAACAAAACTGTAAAACTGACATTTCATTCAGTTCAAGTCAGAAAAAGTTGCAATCTCATAAAAGACAATTCAAACCCATGATCATTGGGAAAAAGAGATTTTGAGAGCTTTCCCATGGATTCGTATTTTCCCCAACAATCCTGTGAGGTGAGTTGGGCTGAAGAAAGTGTTCTCAGGCTACTATAAGAGAATTTCTCCTTTATTCCACACATTAATTTGTCTGCCCTACAAGTCAAGCAAGGAGGAAATACATCCATTAAAAAGGGCCAGACTGGTTGAATGTTTTCTTTCGTGTAACTTAACTCAAAGATGCATAAGTTTTGAAAGAGTAAAACTAGTGTTTTAAAGTTGGTTGCAAATGATCCAGCAAACAGAATAGCTGGCACAATAAAAGTGTCACAACCAGTTTAATGAGATGGAACTTTTCAGTGGGAATCTCACCTTTTCAAAAGGGCCTTTGTGATAACAATCCCAGGGACATTTACCTGGATAAAAGATTTCTATCATCTTAAACACACACACACACACACACACACACACACACACACACACACACACACACACACACGATGCTCCTATAACCCAAAATGCATGCTATTAATTCATCCCTGCCAAAATAGTTATTTTCATCAGACTTAGTTCATGATGAACTTAGAACACTAAGTTCTGTTTTATCAAATTTATCATGAAGACAGCATAGTAGGCTGCCATAGGGGTGAAAAATTGTGGGATAGCTCCCCCATGTTTATATACTGCAGATGGGTGTAGTAAAGATGGAATATTATTTTTTGTCTACTTGGAAAATGATGTGTTGCACTTTAATGAATTGCAAAGAAATTGTTATTAATACATAAGTTAAACATTTTGTTTCTATTTCTTTACAACTGCTGATAAAAAATGGCATGGCTATGTTCAAATTATACACACAAGAGAACAGGCTTAGGTGAGAGGGAAAGTGTTACAATTCAATCTATTTATGAATATGAATGAACATGTCCATAATTGGCCAGTGTATTTTAACAATGATATAGAACTGTGCTATGAGGATCTTACAATTTACATTTCTTATTCTTGGGGAATTAATAATAGAAAGAAAATGGATTGAAAAAAGTAGATGCAAAAGTAACATTAGACAAATATGAGAAAATATAGTTGCATATCCTTAAGTAATTTATGAAAAAAATACTTAAGATTACCACTTCAGATAGACGTACAAAATCTGCAACAATCCAGATAACCACTAAAATAGTAGCCATGAGACAAAGTTCCTGGTTGAGGGAGGTGACCCCAGCCCCCCCAGGATGATGTGGTCAAACCAGGTTAAGTCAGTGCAGCAGTTCAGGGCCACTCAGTGCGAGGTGATGTGTTTCCCGCAATGCACACCGATGGCGCAGAGCTTGCAGTTGCCGAGCCAGACGGCGGGGCGGCGGGAGGGTGACGGGCAGGCGTTGTGGGCCAGGTGCTCCAGGGTAGCCACATAGGCACACAGGGTGAGGAGGTGGCGGCGGAGGTCCAGCACCGGGTAGGCCACCAGCTGGCCCGGCCCATGGAAGGTCAGCTGCCCGCTGTGCCCCAGGTGGCCCATCTCTGCACCCAGCGCCCACAGCCACCTCCACCCTGCCGCCTGCCCCACACAGCCCCACTGTGTAGAGCAGGCCCCACGGCTTCCACACCACCGTGGTGTTGCTGCTCCCGTCTCCTCCAGGTATCTTCAGGACTACCGTTAAAAAGAGGTGGAGAGGGAAATCATGTCCGCCAGGCCTCGCCTCCCCATTGGGCCAAGGGTCTCACAGAGGGCAGGGTGGACTTGACAAATGCAAGCTATTTGAGGAGGGGGTTTCTTTGCCCCTGCGTTTTTTCCTTCTGACTTGTGGTCAGCCTGGCTGACACAAGGTGACCACGAGGCAGCACGCACATGTTTTCCGTGCTTCGGTGCCAGGCTCTCCATGCTGTAGCATGGCATGGAGAGCCTGGTTGACATGGGTGAGCATGAGGCAGGAATGCACATGGACTCTGCTTTTTTGGCAGGGCAGAATTAAGTGCTGCTCCTCACCTCCCACTCCTGGTCCTCTCTTACTTACAACTAGGAGATGGTGTAATTGGGCAGTAGGGAGGGGTGCAAAGTTCCTGCCAACTCACCTTCGTTGCAGACAACTTGCATGTGCAACGTTTGCCAGCCAGGTCTTTTGGCGCACTCAGCAGCAATTCCTATTGGCTTTTGAAAGCCAATAGAGGAAGTAGCACAGCTTGTGCAAAAGTTGAAAAAAACCCATCAAAAAAAGGTGTCGGAACTCCGTTCTGAGTGTTCTATGAGAAAAAAAAGCCCTACATACACATATACACACACACACACAAACACACACACACACTATATATATATATATATATATATATATATATATATATATATATATATATATATATATATATATATATATATATATATATATATATATATATATATATATATATATATATATATATATATATATATGTATATATATATATATATATATATGTATATATATATATGTATATATATATATATATAGTGTCCAACAATGGCACACTTCTATCAAATTCGGACCTGGACTTAAATCTTATTCCAAATATGGTTTTGCTCTTTTTATGTAAGAGATGCCTTAATACAATTAGACAACTCTGATTGATGGGAAGTCTGTAAGAGCTCAGGAAGGGGAACCGGCCCCCTCAAGAGCACTAATTCAAAATCACAAGGAGATGAATGTGTGTTTTTATACTTGCATAACAAGGGCAATATTACTGAACTGTGTGTGGACAGCAGACCTTTTATGCTGACATCTGCAAACTCAAATCTGAATGGATTTTAAATACTCTTGACTGCAGCATTATCTTTTTGCAAAGATATGTTCCTGTATTCCATGAATATTAACTCTTTTGACTCACTTTCATGAAAGGGACTCCCAGGCTCCTGGAATAGTAGGGTATGTGACACAGTTTAATCAAGCCTTCCTCAACTTGGTACACTCCAGAAGAGTTGAACAATAAAGGGCTTTCCATCATTACTTCGTGTGTGCCAGTTCTGGAACAGGAAGCTTTGCTTTCAGTCACACGTGCTTCTATCCTCCTTGAATAGATTACTATAACTCTACATGGGTCAGTCCTTGAAGATCTTTTGGATACATCATCTACATCTGGCTTAACTTTTAATTATTACAGAGTACTTATAACTGCCTATATAACACCATTAATGCAGATGCTGCATTGGCTGCCAGTCAGCTTCCAGTGCAATTCAAGGTGCTAGTTATGCTTAAAGCCTTATACAGGAAATATACACTCATGACTACAGTAGGGATCAGAATTTCCATTACTAAGCAAAGCGGTTGTTAAATGAATATTTATGACTTTTTTGCCATGGTTGTTAAGCGAATCACTGCGGTTGTTAAGTGAATCTTGTGCTCATTAAGTGATTCTGGCTTCCTCCACTGACTTTGCTAGTCAGAAGCCAGCTGGGAAGGTTTCAAATGGCAATGACCCCAGGATGCTGCAACTGCCATATAAATACGAGCAACTGAATTTTGATCACATGATCCCAGGGATGGCCTGATCATCATTAAGTGTGAGGACTGGTTGTAAGTCACTTTTTTCAATGCTGTTGCAATCTCAAATGGTCAGTAAACAAATGTTTGTTAGTTGAAGACTACCTGCATGCCTTAGGACTTAGATATATCTCTAAGGTGCCTTTCTCCAAGGTGAATATGCCCATCCAGAGACACCACTAGGGAATATGCCCATCCACTAGACACCACAAGAGTCCCAAGTCTGTATGAATGTCACATACAGGGATCTTGTGACTGAGTGTTCTCAATTATGACCTCCACCCCACACCCGCTTCAGCATTTGGAACATCCCATGTTGTATTTGCAAAATGTTGTAAAAACATGGTTCTCTGGAGAGTCCTTTGGGAACAAAATCTATCTGTTGTTTATGTTATTAATTTTTCATACTTTAATCTATGCAGCTTTGTAGTCTGCAAGCCACTCAGAGTGTTCCAGGGCAAAATGTTAAACATGTGCACAAATAAATAATAAATTCCCAGATTTCCCAGTCAACAGATTAGCCAAGAATTTTTGGAGTCATAATCCCAAAATATCTGCAGGAGAGCAGGACAAAACAGATTGGATTAAGAAAAAAAAAGGGTGCATATGACCAAAGTATTTGTTGCCACTCAGATCCTCCCAATTTTTGTAGCCCAGATATGGTAGCCTTAATTAAATATTTTTATCATCAGGTACGGTGGTACCTTGGTACTCAACTGCTTTGAAACTCATCAAATTTGGTACTCAATGTATTTTGATGCGAAAATTTTGTCCTTGTATTCATCATTTGTTTGGTATTCAACACACAAGCTAGAAATTGTGAGTGTTGGCTGGTTTGCAACTTACTACATTATTCCTTACAGGAAACATTTATTTGGTACTCATCATTTTTGGTACTCATCATGCCTCCCAGAACTAATTAACAATGAATACTGAGGTACCACTGTAAACACATTCCTGATATTTACAGTGGTACCTTGGTACTCATAATTAATTCTAGTTGTTTCACAATTGTAGCCTTTATCTATGCTTCTGAGGATGGCCAAGCATTAACATTTTATTCAGAAACTGTACTGGCATCGTACAGGCTTGTTCCCAAAAGTAACCCTAGCTGGATTGATTTTAATTCTATAGACATTATTTTCTCCGTGCTGAGCTTTATAATCTGTGTCTCAATCAATTTCATATTCCCTTACCATGAATTTGTTAATATCATATACTAGAGAGGGTCATTTACAGGATTCTGCTGGTTTGTCTATCCAGACAAGGGATATAAGACCATTTTTTACAACAGTGACATTCTTGCTTAGTTGACAGATTCCAGCTGATGGGGCAGGGAAATGTATTCAAACAGGAAGGCATTTGTCCCTTATCTTATTATATATCTCCATGAAATTATTAGCTGCCATTCAGAATGCTGAACTACAGAGGCATCAGAATTCTGATGACAGCCAGCTCTTTTTCCCTGCGACAGCAAATGGGCAGCCTTAAAATCAAATAAAGAAATAAATAAATCCCGAAATGATGCCTGGAATCACTAAGAGGCTTGAGTGAAATGCAGGGGAATTTCATTCAGAGAAAGGACAATTTTTATTAGTTGGCAATTCAGTGTTTGGGGATATTGCAATATGATTTAGTTTCCTTTTGAACGAACATGATAGACTGCCATTACACTAAACTCTTCTTTTAGATGCTCAAATGGTAAATATGGCAGCAAATGCATTTCATCCATCCAGGCTGGTGAAGAAGCTATTTTTAGTCATAAATAAGTTACAGTAGAAATTCATGCTCGTATAAAATCCAGAGTAAATTAGAGAGCAGTAGTTTGTAACTTGTAGCGATGGGTTACATTTTAATTAGTTCAATCTCAGAGTTACATGACACCATGTTTCCTGAAAATAAGACCTAATGCATCTTTTGAACCAAAAAATAATATAAGACACGGTCTTATTTTCAGGGGAACATGGTATGTAGCTGGTGGTGTTATGATATCAAAGAATCAGCATAGCCTTTTTTGGAGGGATCAGGTTTGGAAGGAAAATTTAAAACTTAAAATCAGATTAAGGTAGCCATTTTGCCACCTAATTGCCCAAGTTCTTTTCCTTCCTTCCTTCCTTCCTTCCTTCCTTCCTTCCTTCCTTCCTTCCTTCCTTCCTTCCTTCCTTCCTTCCTTCCTTCTGTAGTGCCACCCCTGCTGTAGGGACCACTTAAGTCCGGGCTCTCATGACCTCCCCTCCAAGAGGCCACCAACCCAAAGAGGTCTCTCACACTGGCACTCTACCTAACAGGGCACGTAACATGGTGGTATTCAGTCACGATTGACAGCCATGCACATGGGGTGGCGATGGTCGGTCTCTCTCTGCGGTGACTCACGTGGGATGATGGTGGTTGATCCCAGGCAATAAGAACTTACAGGGAAGGTGGTAGTCATTCTTTAATGACAACAACTTGCCCAGAATGATGTTAATCAGCCTCTGGTGATGGCAACTTTGCTAGAACGATGACAGTCAGTCTCTGGTGACAGCAACTTGCCTAAAACAATGGCAGCCAGTCTCTGATGGCAACAACTTGCCCAGGATGATATTAATCCATCTTTGATGACAACAACTTGCCTAGAATGATGGCAACCAATCTCTGGCACTGGCAGAGGCCTCCCTTGTCTGCTCTCCTTGCCTCTCTTTGACCTCACTCCATGTAATCCCTTTTTATCTTCCCCAGCTGATCCTATAAAGAAAAAAACTCCTTACCTCCCATTAAAAGACGTATGTCAAACTCTTCCCTAACTCTCCCTCTGCCTAACTTACTCCAAGGCGGGAAAGGAATTAAAACTCCCCAAACTACCCTCTCTCCCTCCCTCTCTTCATCTGGCCTGCCTGCAACAAAAGAGAAAGAAACAATAAAACTTCACCTTTCCTTACCCCCCCCCTCTCTCTCTCCCTAGCCTGCTTCCAGAAAATGGCTCCAGCAACTACTCTCATTCTCTATCCCTCCCCCTTTCATCCAGCTTGCCTGTAACAAAGTAAAAAAAAAGCAAACGCGAAAGCCCCAGCTTCTTACTCTCTCTTCCATCAGCTGGCTCAGAATGGCAAGCTCCACCAAGCCTTCTCTCTTCCTCCCTTCTATCAGCTTCCTCCTCCTTTTTCTTCCCCCCTCCGAGCCATGCCCTGCCCCCAGACCCATGGCAGCTGCCGGAGCTCCTCATCTTCCTGCCTAATTGGCAGGGCTCTGCAAAGCCTCTCAGCTGGCGCCATTCTCACCCCAATTCCGCTACACTTCTTTCTTTCTTTCTTTCTTTCTTTCTTTCTTTCTTTCTTTCTTTCTTTCTTTCTTTCTTTCTTTCTTTCTTTCTTTCTTTCTTTCGTATTCAGAGGTGAAATGAGATGTAAGAGAAACTCAGCAAGAGGGAAATTATGCAGGTACAGAAATACTCCAGGTCTGTGCATATGATGTTGTGGCTCCTAGACAGTTCCTTAAAATATCTAAATTGGAACCCAACCTAGACAAAATTTCTTGCAGTTTTTTTTTAACAGCATAATCATGACAAATGATTACCTCCCTGCTCAGAAGCAACCATAGGAAATCATGACAACGTCTAAACACTGACATCTTTGCACAAATGACATGTTTAGGCAATGCGCACCATAGCATCTGATATAAGCATGTAAGCCGCATCAAACATGTCATGCCATTTGGATGCACATATCACTGCCAGGCCCTTCTTCTACCCTCTGAATCCCCGCGCACGGATGGAGAGTTGTGTAAGAACTGTGGACAGACGAAAAGGGTTCATCACACATCTCTATGTAACAATAACTTGGTGTGAGAAAGATCCCTGGCCTCAAGTTTACACAGCATTATTTTCAAGCAGGAGGTGCAGGTAGTCCTTGACTTACAACGGTTTCTTTAGCGGCCATTTGAAGTTACAAAACCACTGAAAAAATGGCTTACATGACCTTTTTTTTACTCTTAACAACCGTTGCAGCACCCCTATGGTCACTGACGGTTGCAGTGTCCTGGACTCATGTGATTACCTTTTTTTAACCTTCTGACAAGGAGAGTCAATGGGGAAGCCAGATTCACTTAATAGCCCTGTGACTAACTTAACAACTGTGATAAGAAAGGTTGTGAAATGAGGCAAAATTCACTTAAGAATTTAGCAACAGAAATGTTGGGCTCCCTGTGTTTTCCCTAGCTTAAGCCTTCACGACAGCATGTTGGATGAGTAGAAATACAAAATCTAGAGAAGCAGTGCGATCTGTGATACATTTTACACATGTTACTCTCAACTGGTAAAATGCATATGGTACTATATTGCATGCATACTGCAGGTGGTCGACGTAAAACAGTTCGTTTAGTGACCATTTAAAGTTACAACAGCACTGAAAAATGTGACTTATGACTGTTTTTCATAGTTATGACCTTTGCAGCATCCCCATGTTCATGTGATCAAAATTCAGATGCTTGGCAACTGATTCATATTTATGACAGTGGCAGTGTCCCAGGGTCACGTGATCACTTTTTGTGACCTTCTGACAAGGAAAGTCAATGGGGAAGCCAAATTCACTTAACTACCAGGTTACTACCTTAACAACTGCAGTGATTCACTTAACAGCAGTGGCAAGAAAAGTCATAAAATGAGGTAAAACACACTTAATAAACATACATTTTGGGCTCAATTGTGGTTGTAAGTCAAGGACTACCTGTGCTTGCATCCTGATACCTGACCCAAGTACATATGTCATAGTGTTAGTATGCTAACACCAACACGTACATTTCTTTATTTGCACCCAGTCCCCCTCCACTATAGTTAGTGGTCTGCTGTCTTCTTAAATTCTCATATTTTAATTCAGTATCAATGGAAGATATTCTCTCCTGGTTTGGGGTTTTGTTTTTTCTCCCAGAGTTGGAAGCTTGGACAGCCAAGGAAGCTTCAGAGTCACAAAATAGCAAAATTCCAGTGGCACAATGTCCACCATCTCCAACAATAATGTTGAAAATATCACCAAGAGAAATTAGAAGAAATTCCCAATTGTCTGGAGAACAAAGATAGAAAAAAAAGTTCCTTTTATCAGAGAAATTGTAAAGCAGATTTTGATACAACATTAATTTGGACAAAGCATTTCATGTATCTCACGTGAATCACAACACTTACAGTCCAACACTTACTAGAAGGGACCAGACTGGAAAAAATTGCTGTGTCACAATGTCCATCAATTTTGCTGTTTGCAAATCCAAGTGATATTTACAAAGATTTAGAAAAGCAGCCACAGTTAGCTACATATACTAGCACGCAGAAATGTCTGTATTTGGCTTCCTTCCCTTCTGACTTATCTTTTAGAGCTGAAATAATACGTTCACATAACTGTCACACTCAGTGGAGTTTACTTATGAAGGAGTTTAATTCTGAAGGGCGTCAGCGACCTTATTTATTTATTTACTTGTTAGACAGACAAAAACAATAATAATAAAGAAAAAACATCTACAATGAGATGTAAACTATAACTGAGGATACGCATAGACTGGAAGGAACTTTACTGGTTAACTTCTGAAAATGAGGCAGTCTGGAATAGAGAGATGACTTCCACTTGGAAAATGTCTCTTTTTTCTGGCTAATGAACAGCTAGACCTGATTAGTTAGGAACTAACTTAGTAATGTTACCACAGTGGCCTCTTAATGAGATGCTTGTGGCATGAGGAAGGGGGAAGAACACCGTATAAGGTTTGTTTTGAAAATAGGTCTGGGTGCATGTGTTGTGCGAGAAAGAAAGGCAGAGAAATGCCAATTTATGTATGAGTCAAAAGAATTAGATTCAATGCATGTAACTGTGAAATATAAAACAGACTCTTCAGCCGATTAAATTAATCACTTTAAACCTGCCCTTCATGCTACTGGAATGCAGCCTTTTACAGCCATAATTTATCACCGTTGTAATAAGAGAACTACCACTGACCCAAGGAGGAAAGTTGGCAAGATAACAAGCAACTGTCAATGTACACCAGGGATGGCACCATTTATAATATACTGTAATTTCAGTACAAATCTCAATGGAACCTTATGTGGCAACTTACAAATAGTGCTACCTACAGTAGTTGCCAAGTTGAGGATTTTTCTGCAGCTCAACTCAACTCAGCTCAACCACTCGACTCAGCTGCAGCCCCAATTCAACTGACGTCATAATCTATAGCTGAACATAGCTAAATATGTTTATAAATTCTGTTCCTCCTTGTATAACTCAGCGCATTGTGTCCTTCCTTATTTCCTAGTGGTTTTTGCTGGTACATTTCACTTCTTACCAAAAAATATCCCACTTATCCCTACCTTTATGTGGATGGTTATTCTCTTGCCATTCCTTTCTACCCCCAATAAAAAGAACAGAAGAAACAATCATATAACCAATCAGACCGTTGGTTCCTCTTCTTCCGTCCTGCTTAGGCAAAGGGTAGTCACACTGTCTCTCAAACCTAAGCACCTTACTCAACATATTAGACGGCCGAGGACAATGGATTGTAAATTATAACACTCTTTGGAAGGCCAGAAAGACTCTACCCTGCTGGTAGTGTCTCTCTAGGATTTCACACAGGGCTCTATTCCTGCCTTGCCAGGAAGTAAGAGGAAATTCCGCACAAAACAGCTGCTCTACCACTGTCTCCCTCTCATCCTTTTCTCATTTATATTCACATACTAGAATATTTTGTCTTTTTTTTTGTCTTGCCAGGAAGCCACCAGAACTGATATTTGGTCTTCGGTGCTTTCATACTTAAGCGTATCTGGTTCAATCAATCTTTAATTATTTGATTAGTCTCAAAAGCAGAAACCGTAAACATGATTTACAGAGGTGAGATCACATGAATAGGATTCAGATGATTGGACTAAGTTGGCTTTCTTAGATTTTACAGAGCCGAGTTCATTTGTACAAACTTTGTGCTTAGCATTTGATTACTTACAATTTATAATGCAAAGGCTATAGAACAGACATGTCAAACACAAGGCCCAGGGGCCGGATCCGGCCCGTGAAGTGGTTTCATGTGGCCCGCGAAGCCATCCTGGAAACAGTGAGGGAACGGCCCCCACTGCCTTGGCCTTGGCCCAGAGACCCTCCTCCTGCCAGAGATCCTCAGATCTGTCCCACTCCTGCCCAGGCCCCCATAGGCACCCTTGATGCGAACGATGTAGAGCTGGCCACGCCCACCCAGTAGGCCATATGCACTCTGGCCACGCCCACCTAGTAGGACACACCCACCCTGGCCATACCCACCCGGCCCCCTGAGGGCAACCGCAATGCTGATGCGTCCCTCAATGAAATTTGAGTTTCACACCCCTGCTATAGAAGGACAGACCTCTCGCCCCCACTCTTCCCATTAAACTGTTATACAATAATATAGGTTTGGATTATTAAAAGTTATTGTTTAAATTATAAACACTGATGAAAATAGTGAATAAGCAAATTAACCATTTTACCATAACTAATATAGATAAATTATTGCTAGGTTGCTGCATCTGGCTCCAAGGTCTTCTACTAACCTTATTTAGTTATTTAAAATTCCATGAATTCTGCCCCTGTTTTTCTGTACGGAATATTCATATCAGCTAGTGAGACAGGACAATCTAAAATACAAATGACTTAAACTAATAATGTCCGTGAGATTAACATTAAAGCATACATAACACTTTAAGAAGAGCATCCCACAATATTCTTTGCAGATCATGCTTTCTGTGAATCAGACAACCGACAAATGACAAATGAAACAGCTGAACCATTATCCAAAAGGCCAGCTTTGACACAACTTGACAAAAACCACCCTTGGAGGGTGTTTTATATTCTAGACCTTGTTTCACCTGTTTTGACCTTGGTGGGTATCAATATGCCTGCCATCACTTTCCTTACGTATTGTCTGCCAGAATCCTTGACCAAAATTATTTTTTAAAAAAATTGGAAGTAAACATGTTGCAAATGAAAACAACAGCCTCAATACCTAAATAAGGAGGAAAGTTGGCAAGATAACAAGCAACTGTCAATGTACACCAGGGATGGCACCATTTATAATATACTGTAATTTCAGTACGAATCTCAATGGAACCTTATGTGGCAACTTACAAATAGTGCTATCTACTGTAGTTGCCAAGTTGAGGATTTTTCTGCAGCTCAACTCAACTCAGCTCAACCACTCGACTCAGCTGCAGCCCCAATTCAACTGACGTCATAATCTATAGCTGAACATAGCTAAATATGTTTATAAATTCTGTTCCTCCTTGTATAACTCAGTGCATTGTGTTCTTCCTTATTTCCCAATGTCTCTTGGCGCTAACACAGATCCTAGAAGCATTTTTCGTAACTAAAAATGGTTGGAGGGATGGAGGCTTGTATTTGAAGGTGCACCCAGTTGTCCGGAAAAAAAAGGCAAAGTCAGCTGAAGTCTTGGAAACATGCTAGGATGTTAGATGAATTGTGTGGAACACTCTTATCAGTTTGCCTTCTGCGAATGGGTGTTTTGAGATTGACTATGTCCACCACGACAAACATTTAAAGAGCATCCATTGCATCATTTCAAAATTCCAAATACGGTGCTTCCCCGAAAAAAAGACCAGGTCTTATATTAATTTTTGCTCCAAAAGGCGCATTAGGCTGCTTTTCTGGTTAGATTTTATTTTCAGGGAAATATGGTACTAAATGCGTCCATCTGGCTGACGATCTTAACTGGGGCTTATTTTGGGGATGGGGCTTATATTACAAGCATCCTGAAAAATCACGCTAGGGCTTATTTTCTGGCTGGGTCTTATTTTTGGGGAAACACGGTACATGCATTAGTGTAAATATTATAAAACAAACCTGTTGCTCAGGTCTGCTTGCCACAAATTTGATGGACATTGGAGATCATACCTCCTTGATGATCTGACGAGTTCACGTCTTCACATGTACGGCTCTGACTCTTGCAATCTAAAAATTCCAACCTAAAACCCAGTTCATATTTTTACTTCCAAACCATCTGCTCCATATGATGGGAAGCACACAGAGGACACCTTCCAACTGCTCCAGTGGTGAGATGCCAGCTCTGGTACTCACACTCTGTTTCCACTGAGCAGAAAATTTGGTGCATACGGAGGAAATCGTAGGCACGGACTTTCACTGTCTATAATGAGGAAAGGCCCCTTGCAATGTAACTGTAGTACTTACGGGTAAAATGATTTGAAGTGGAAGGGTTGACACTATCCCCACTCTCAGCACTTTCACTGCTAGAGATGTCATCATCGGATTCCCGCACAGAGGAACAAGGTGAGGAGCCGTCAACTTCTTCAAACTTCCTCTTTAAAATTCCACTCATAGCTGCGCTACTGTCACATGTACCTACAAGGGGAAACAGATACAATGAAGCCAAGGAACTTCTGGCTGTAGACTAAACAATTAAGATTGTTGGATTTATCCTCTGTGAATTAATTGTCAATAGAAATAGCATTAATAGGTGGACTAAGGAAACTTACTGCGCTTTCCTCCTCCCACCTTTTATTTTAATTTAAAACACCTAAGCTTCAAGCGCTAATATTTGGACCAAGAAAACTTGCTGTAATTTCCCCTCCTTTTAATTAAAAAAAAGTAAACTCTGACAGCTGAAATAATTGCTGTAAAAGGTACATTTTAAGCAGAAAGACTGTATGTATATCTGCATTAAAATATCCAGTGCCATTCACATGGTGGCTCACTAAGGTTTAAGGTAAAGGTAAAGGTTCCCCGCACATGCGTGCTAGTAGTTTCCAACTCTAGGGGACGGTGCTCATCTCCGTTTCAAAGCCAAAGAGCCAGCGCTTGTCCAAGGACGTCTCCGTGGTCATGTGGCCGGCATGACTAGACGCCAAAGGCGCACGGAACGCTGTTACCTTCCCACCGTAGTGGTCCCTATTTTTCTACTTGCATTTTTACGTGCTTTTGAACTGCTAGGTTGGCAGAAGCTGGGACGAGTAACAGGTGCTCACTCTGTTACGCGGCACTCGGGATTCGACCCTCCAAACTGCCGACCTTCTGATTGACAAGCTCAGCGTCCTAACCCACTGAGCCACCGCATCCCTTCTCACTAAGGTTTAGCCTCACGCAAAACAAATCCTTGAGTCAGTGTTGATGTTTGTGGGTATGTCCCAATAGTTTAAATTTGAAATTCTCTGGTTTGAGTTCAGATCATCTTTTTTCATGTTCAAAACAGGCTGTGTTGATTGTTTCAAAGAGTTCTGGAATAAAATACTTCTGAATTATCAGAACAGTCTATTGCAACCTAGAAGAGAAAAAGCTGCTGCGTTCTTCTTGTACTTGGGGGGGGGGTTTGCATAAAAGAAAAAGACACATTCTGTCACAATGGGAGGTAATTAACTTACATTCTGTTTAATAGTTAAGCTAAATTAACCTTTTGTCACAATGGTTCTAAAATATTCAGAGATTCTCAATATTGGAAAGATTCAGTTTTGGGAACTGAAACACAACCAGGTAGTTAACAGTCATGTCAGATTTCTCATTAAGTTCCAAGATCTCTTTCAGACTTCAGAGGATCAAAATATCATCCTCCCCATACTGCTTCAGATCCATGCAATTGTTTCTCTCATGTGGTTAAAAGACTGTATGTATGTATGTATGCATGCATGCGTGTGTGTATGTATGTGTATATATATATATATATATGTATGTGTATATGTATATGTGTGTGTGTATATATATATATATGTGTGTGTGTGTATGTGTATGTGTATATGTGTGTCTATGTGTATGTGTATATGTGTGTGTATATATATATGTGTGTGTGTACACACACACACATATTCTTTAAGAGAAATTAAAGACACTTAAGCATCTGTTTTGACTTTGTTTTCATTTGTGTTTAATTTTGGAAGAGACACTATTATCAGAAAGGGCAGGCAATTTTAATGCTTCTTCCTTCCCACTCCTTCTGCGCTGTATCTATGGCTTCCTCCCCTTTTTTTCTCTCTGCGGAAAATTATGGCAGTAAATTTGCTCCCCTAGTCTACATTTCCCAGCCCACATTTCTATGTGTTTACACATTACTGTGTTCATTGTGGGAAGTTGACCTTTTACTTGTGATGAATTAAACTACAGCTCTTGTGGTCTGGGGGTTGTTGGGTTATACCTCTATGTTTAGAAGTAAAAGTTATAAATATTCATTAAACTGTCTCTTTTTTTCAATCCAGTGAGAAACAATCAAATCAATCTGTTCATGCCATAGCCACCGAACATGTCTCAAAAGGCAACTGCAGGGTTTTCCAAGGTCAAATCAAATCAGTGACAGAGCAGGAATTTGAATTCAATAATTGCTGAGGGAGCAAGGAACAATAAAAACAAAACGCTGAACAGGACAGAGGCTAGTGCACATTCTCTCTCTCTCTCTCTCTCTCTCTGTCTCTCTCTCATCCTTTAATGCAGATAATCAAATAGCCTCTTGGGAAAAAAACTTGACTTACAGAGAATTCTACAGTACAAAGGCAAGCCATTTGCAGGAATAAAAAAACACATTGAGATAGGATTAAATGAATATTTTTGGCAAGGGGATGCCTCTTATTCAGCCCTTAATGATTTTGATAGAAACACATTTTATATATATAAAAAAATCTCTTCTGCTTTATTAATTTATTTTCATTGCTATGAATCCCTTTTTATTCCTTCCAGCAGGCAGCTTTTGGAATCCCTTGCCCTATTCCCTTACCTCGCTTGTCCAATTGTAGCCTTACCCATGATGCTCCTGTATGCTCAATACTATACAGTACACAGGCAAAGTTTGTAGTAAAAAGTGAAAAATGAGCCCCATCAATACAGGCAACATTATGATGTCACAAGAAGATGGCTCAGGTCATAATTGGGTGAGCATATTTATTCTCAAGCAGGAGCTTTTCCATTCTGACATCCATTTCTATTCAACCATTTATAAACAATATGAGTATGAAAGCAAAGCAATCGTAATTTTTTCTGAGAAGAATCCTTGACTCATCTGAACTTGGAAGCTAAGGCGTCTGTTTCCCGGCTTAGGTTTAATCAATGGCAATTTGACTTCATCTAAAATGGCTTGAACGTTGCTTAAGCAAGCAGTGACGTGCCAGATAAAAATACACTGCCACACGCAGGGCTTTATTTGTCATAGAACGGAGTTCCGGCACCTTTTTTGGATGGAACCTTGTAGGGTAGGCAAGGTGGGTTGTATGACATGTGTGAGTTCCGGCACTTTTTTCTTTTACAAAAAAAGCACTGGCCACATGGATTTCATTTTACTTGTCTTTGAATAATTTTTCCTGAAAAAAGTCTCTGCCATATGGTGAGGAATGCAATTTTGAACAAACAATAATGGCTAATAAAACTTAAGATATTTCTTCATTTACTCACATAGAAAGTTGATCAGCCCGTTCCCCAAGGGCCAAGCAAGACATCAGGAATTACTTCTGATGAGTTTCTTTTATTGTTCCTTATCTGTAGAAAAGAATCTTGCCAAGCTAAAGCAACCATTTGCGCAACTATTTGTACAACTATAAATATACTCCGGGAATTGTTAGAGAGGAACCTCTTATTTCTCTTTTTTCCAGCCAAACTATCTCAACCCTCCTGCCTCTTTGCTGTCTGGAATACAGCCCCTCCCTCCTGGGAATAAAATCTACATTCCACCACAATTGATATGATAGGATCAGTCCTCAAACCCCACGTTCCAAACATATTTGAAAGATGTTAAACCACAGAAAAGACAGTAAAAAAACTGGAGCTCACTGGATCACCCTTGTTATTAGGGCAGGAGAGTTTCTGCACATCGACAATTCATAATCAAAATGTTCTGGGCAACATGCAAAGTAGAAGCAAATGAGGGATGATGCACAGGAAGCATGCAGATAACAGACAGCCTAAGTAATATCTAAATTCTTTAGTTGTTTGAAAACGAAATAAAATGATAGTGCCTTAAAACGGGCATGCACGGAGATGTCATGTCTCCAAAAGTGAGAACTGCAAATAGTAGCATTTCCCTAATTTTCAGAGTTGAATACAGGAATTGCTATATATTTGTTATGGGTAGAGAGGGGAGAAATGAACTTGCAAGAAAATTCTATGCTATGTCCAAGTGAGTTTTCACTAGATCCCTCCCCTCTTTATACTTAGGAACACGGCTTTTTTTCTCATAGAACGCTCAAAATGGAGTTCCGGCACCTTTTTTGGATGGAACCTTGTAGGGTAGGCAAGGCGGGTTGTATGACATGTGTGAGTTCCGGCACCTTTTTCTTTTACAAAAAAAGCACTGCTTAGGAATGAAAAGAAATTGTGAACTAGCTAGCCAACCAGCTCTCAGGAAGCCAAATAGGTCTATAGGCCAGCTGCTTGCTAGTAGTTTGATTTAATGATACCTACAGAGAGCCTGCAATGTAGGTAGCGAATCTTGAGGTTGTGAAAGGACTAGTGAGTTCCCAGCAGAACATCCTTAGAAGTCAGCCATCTGGGCCATCATCTTGACAGGCAGCCTACTGTAGAGATATCCTTCACTCTATATTCAGCCAGTCCATGGACAAGCCCAGAAAAAAGGATTCCTTTTGCCACGATTATAAGCAAGTCTTTCCTTCCCAAACAGCCAAAAACAACAACAATCAATTATAGAGAATGGGTGAAATATCTTGAAAATTAAAGGATCCCAGCCCTAAAATCTCCGTAACAAAGAAACAAACTGGATGATGAAACCAGAGTTCCAAATTCTGGGAATATACATATTAGGCTCTTCTTTTCACTCATTCTTTTCAGGTTCAAAATGCTAGTGGATCAGGCCAAAGGCCTTCCCCTGACCAAGATAGGTTGTCTTTTATAGATTTTAAAGGTAACCTCAAGCATTTTAAATTGTATCTGGAAATGAACTGGTAGCAAATACATTCTTGGCATTACTTTGCATTCAAAGTTGATGCAGAGGTTCTGTGAAGGTAATTTTACCCAGAATGCATTACGGTCATAGATCATTGTCCTTAAATTGCATATTTGACCATGACTAGATCAGCTTCTTCAGAAAAAATATGTATTTATTTCCATAGAGATAAAACATAAGCAGGTGGATTGCTGGCAAGATAAAAAACTGTTAGGGCATGATATCGGCAAATTATTGTCTTTCTCTTATCAACTCGTATAATTGCATCATATGATCTAATCAAATACACGGAAGGCAAAATTCCATTCTGTTGCCAAAAAAACTACATGGATATGACTGTGCCATTATAAAAATATTATCTTTAACATATATGTCAGTAGATGTGAATATAATTGATATATTATAACACTGAATCCAATCCAGGTTATTATTGTCTGGACCATGGTTGGGCCATGTTTCCACATGAATAAAGGTTATTGTGCTTGATAAGGGATGTCAGGCTTCTAAATTTAAAGAAAACAATGCACTGTGGCAGAATTGCAGCTCTTTTAATACATTGTGTGTAAATCATGAGTGGCCAACCGCATTACCAACATGAATGCACAATCTGGGTGGATAACAACATTTTACTGCATATCCACTAAGTGGCATTGAACTTTGTTGTGACTGAATGAAATAAGTATTGTACATTTTTATTTCTCTCTCTCTCTCTCAAGTTCATGACTGAATTCTAAGTCTTCTATGGGCCAGTCCTATTTCTTTATGATTGTCCAGGCAATCAAGGAAGAGATTTTGAATTTTAATAATACTGGGTTTTGTCAAGTGTGGAAGATCAGGTCACACGTGAAAATCCATTTAAACTGATTTATTGCTAGGCAGAGGAATACTGTATTTTCCGACGTATAAGACGACTCGGTGTATAAGATGACCCCCAACTTTTGGGAAGATTTTCAAGATTTTTCGTCTTATATGCCGGAAAATACTTACATGCCAGTTGCCAAGTGTCCGACACAAGCCTGATTCAGCCCCATCTGATGCAGATGGTGCAAAGCCTCCCTTTTGAAGCCCAAAGGGGCTTTTCCTTCCACCCACCCTTTGGAATAAACGCAAGAGCTGCGTTCATAAGACGCGCTCTTCCAGGCCAGACTCTGCAAACGGCACGCCAGAAGCCGCAACCACCGTGGGAACTCCGAGTCCCCGCCTTTTGGCAGCCTGCACAGCTGAGCGCAATCCGGCTTTGAGAGCGGATTTGCAGACGGAGCAGCTGCGTGTCTGGAGCCAAGCCCCGCCCAGGAGGCGGTCAGCCAGGCAGGCCCAGAAGACGCGCTGGAGAGCCGGGCTTGGGGCGGCCATGCTGAGGCCGGCTGGCGAGGGCCGCTGTGTGGTCTGCGGGCGAGAGGGGCGCCAGGCTGCCAAGTACCGCTGTCCAGACTGCCGGGAGAGATAGCGGGTAGCAGGGCACACTCTGCTTATGCTCAGATGCTGCTTGGGTGAGGGTGAGGGGCTTCCTGCCGCTCCCGGGGTCTGGTGTTTGCAAGGGGGAGGGGAAGGGGCTTAGAGGCTCTTGGGGGTGGGAAGGGAGAGTCACGTTGGAGGGGGGACTGGACTAAGGAGGCTTGAAGTTGCTTTGGAAGAACAGGGACACTCGATTGATTTATGTTTTTTTTCCATCGTATAAGACGACTGGGCGTATAAGACGACCCCCCAACTTTTGAGAAGATTTTCATGGGTTAAAAAGTCGTCTTATACGCCGGAAAATACGGTAATCTCAACTAACAGTTAGGAGTTAGATATGGGTCAATGGAATTCAAGGGTGGTGGAGGACTTAATTTGCTTGTGGCTACATAGAGATTCTAGGCTGTTCCCTCTTTTAATTCTGTCCCCAGTTTCTGCTACTCCTTCCCCAATAGTTGTCCATAAATATGCAATAACAATAACTAACCTAAACCTTATATAATGCATTTGCTTATAGGCAATATTTTCCCTTTATTTCTGATGATGAACATTCTGTAATAATGAATTTGGAATAATCTAATCCTTTCTCGTCAAATATTGAGAGGAAATCGTTATGTAGTAAATTATAAACAGAAGGATGAGAGACGAGAGGACATTTTAAAGTCATTAGCTGCTTTGTGTCTGGATTTCATAGTATTAAAAGAATTCTTCATTATCCTACTGCAGCTTATTCAATATTACTACTAGCATTATTAGCTGCTAAAATTCTATGGGAAAAAGAGAAAGGTTATTTTGTTAGATAGTTCATCTTTTGTTCTGGTATTTTGCAGAAGGTATAAAATACATTGTAAGCTGAGGATGCTCTATGATAAACACTGGATGAGCACTGTCATTTAAAAATCCATTTCACATTTAAAAGATAAGAGCTCAAAAATTTATTCATCCATGTAATTGTCAATATCATCCAGGAACATCAAAACCCAGTGGCTCCAAATCAAAACATGACATGGAAGTATTAAAATATATGATTCTGTGTATATGGTTAAAATTATATGTAAGAGGAAAAATAATGTTTTTAACAGTGTTTTTCTTCTGACATTATAGATTTATTTATTTGTAAAATTAATTGGCCACCCATCTTACCACAGGGTAACTGGGTGGCTTTGTTGTTGTTAGTTGCGAAGTCGTGTCCGACCCATCGCGACCCTATGGACAACGTTCCTCCAGGCCTTCCTGTCCTCTACCATCTTCTGGAGTCCATTTAAGCTCACGCCTACTGCTTCAGTGACTCCATCCAGCCACCTCATTCTCTGTCGTCCCCTTCTTCTATTGCCCTCAATCTTTCCCAGCATTAGGCTCTTCTCCAGTGAGTCCTTCCTTCTCATTAGGTGGCCAAAGTATTTGAGTTTTAGCTTCAGGATCTGGCCTTCTAAAGAGCAGTCAGGGTTGATCTCCTCTAGGACTGACCGGTTTGATCGCCTTGCAGTCCAAGGAACTCGCAGGAGTCTTCTCCAGCACCACAGTTCAAAGGCTTCAATTCTTTGGCGCTCAGCCTTTCTTATGGTCCAGCTTTCACTGCCATACATTGCAACTGGGAAGACCATAGCCTTGACTATACGCACTTTTGTTGACAGGGTGATGTCTCTGCTTTTTAGTGTGCTGTCTAGATTTGCCATTGCTTTCCTCCCAAGGAGTAAGCGTCTTTTAATTTCTTGGCTACAGTCCCCATCTGCAGTGATCTTGGAGCCCAGGAAAATAAAATCTGTCACTACCTCCATTTCTTCCCCATCTATTTGCCAGGAATTGAGAGGGCCGGATGCCATGATCTTGGTTTTCTTAATGTTTAGTTTCAAGCCAACTTTTGCACTCTCCTTCTTCACTCGCAACAAGAGGCTCTTTAGTTCCTCTTCACTTTCTGCCATTAGAGTGGTATCATCTGCATATCTTAGGTTGTTGATGTTTCTTCCGGCAATCTTAATTCCAACTTTTGATTCATCTAGCCCTGCCTTTCTCATGATGTGCTCTGCATATAAGTTAAATAGGCAAGGCGACAGTATACAGCCTTGCCGGACTCCTTTCCCAATTTTGAACCAATCAGTGGTTCCGTGTCCAGTTCTCACTGTTGCTTCTTGGCCCGCATATAGGTTTCTCAAGAGACAAATAAGATGGTCTGGTATGCCCATCTCTTTAAGGACTTGCCACAGTTTGTTATGATCCACACAATCAAAGGCTTTAGCATAGTCAATGAAGCAGAAGTAGATGTTTTTCTGGAACTCCCTAGCTTTCTCCATGATCCAGCATATGTTGGCAATTTGATCTCTAGTTCCTCTGCCTCTTCGAAATCCTGCCTGTACTTCTGGTAGTTCTCGATCCACATACTGCTGGAGTCTAGCTTGTAGAATTTTAAGCATAACTTTACTAGCATGAGAAATGAGTGCAATGGTGCGATAGTTTGAACATTCTTTGGCACTGCCTTTCTTTGGAATTGGAATGTAAACTGATCTTTTCCAATCCTGTGGCCACTGTTGAGTTTTCCAAATTTGCTGGCAAATTGAGTGTAGCACTTTTACTGCATCGTCTTTTAAGATTTTGAATAGCTCAGCTGGAATACTGTCACCTCCACTAGCTTTGTTATTGCTCAGCTTTTCTAAGGCCCACTTCACTTCACATTCTAGGATGTCTGGCTCGAGGTCAGTGACCACCTCATTGTGATTATCAGGGACGCTAAGCTCATTCTTGTATAGTTCTTCTGTGTAATTTTGCCACCTCTTCTTAATCTCTTCCGCCTCTGTTAGGTCCCTGCCATTTTGGTCCTTTATCATGCCCATTTTTGCATGAAATGTTCCTTTCATCTCTCCAATTTTCTTGAAAAGATCTCTGGTCCTCCCTATTCTATTGTTTTCTTCTATTTCTTTGCACTGTTCATTTAAGAAGGCATTCTTATCTCTTCTAGCTAGTCTCTGGAATTCTGCATTCAATTGGGCGTATCTTTCTTTTTCTCCCTTGCCTTTCGCTTCCCTCCTTTCCTCAGCTATTTGCAAAGCTTCCTCAGACAGCCATTTTGCTTTCTTGCATTTCCTTTTCTTTGGGATGGTTTTGGTTGCTACCTCTTGTACAATGTTGCGAACCTCTGTCCATAGTTCTTCAGGCACTCTGTCTATCAGATCTAATTCCTTAAATCTATTTGTCACCTCTACTGTATATTGAACAGGGATATGATTTAATTCATACCTGACTGGCCTAGCGCTTTTCCCTACTTTCTTTAATTTAAGCCTAAACTTTGCAACAAGAAGCTCATGGTCTGAGCCACAGTCAGCTCCTGGTCTTGTTTTTACTGACTGTATAGAGCTTCTCCATCTTTGGCTGCAGAGCATATAGTCAATCTGATTTCTGTGTTGACCGTCTGGTGATGTCCACGTGTAAAGCCGTCTCTTGGGTTGTTGGAAAAGAGTGTTTGCTATGACCATCGTATTCTCTTGACAAAATTCTATCAGCCTGTGCCCTGCTTCATTTTGTACTCCAAGGCCAAACTTGCCTGTTATTCCAGTTATCTTTTGGCTTCCTACTTTAGAATTCCAATCCCCCATGATGATAAGGACATCATTTTTGGGTGTTAGTTCTATAAGGTGCTGTAGGGCTTCATAGAACTGGTCAATTTCATCCTCTTCAGCACCGGTGGTTGGGGCATAGACTTGGACTACTGTGATATTGAATGGTTTGCCTTGGATTCGAACTGAGATCATTCTGTCATTTTGAGGATTGTATCCCAGTATTGCTTTTCCTACTCTTTTATTGACTATGAAGGCTACTCCATTTCTTCTGAGGGATTCTTGCCCGCAGTAGTATACCTGATGGTCATCTGAATTAAATTCACCCATTCCTGTCCATTTTAGTTCGCTGATACCTAAGATGTCGATGTTTAGTCTTGTCATCTCTTGTTTGACCACGTCCAGCTTTCCTTGATTCATGGATCTTACATTCCAGGTTCCTATGGAGAAAAAATCTTTACAGCATCGGACTTTCCTTTCACCACCAGACATATCCACAGCTGAGCGTCCTTTCGGCTTTGGCCCAGTTGCTTCATTCTTTCTGGCGCTACTAGTACTAGCCCTCTGCTCTTCCCCAGTAGCATATTGGACGCCTTCCGACCTGAGGGGCTCATCTTCCAGCGTCATATCGTTTTGCCTTTTGGTACTGTCCATAGGGTTTTCATGGCAAAGATACTGGAGTGGTTTGCCATTTCCTTCTCCAGTGGATCACGTTTTGTCAGAACTCTCTGCTATGACCTTTCCGTCTTGGGTGGCCCTGCATGGCATAGCTCATAGCTTCATTGAATTACGCAAGCCCCTTCGCCACGACAAGGCAGTAATCCATGAAGGGGACTGGGTGGCTTACAGTCTTAAAAAGATTAAAAAAAACTATGCAAAAGTGAAAAGACATAAATAAAATATTGTAAGGATCCAAATACTGGGTCCCAATTAAAAGATGGTGAGGGAGGGAGTAGGATTGAGGTGGGAGGATATGGGATCTATTAAACTATCAACACATATATAATATTTGGATTATTATATATGGATAATATCTAAAACCATTATTTTTTATTATCAGCACTGATTACTTTGGAAAACAGTAACAAACTGTAAAGTGTGACTTAAACACCTATGTTTAAATTTAAAATCTGCTTGTAAGCCGCCCTGAGTCTTCGGAGAAGGGCGGGATATAAATGGAATTAAAAAAAAATCTTTTCCAGCACCTCTTTCCTTTAACTCTGTTCACAGCATTTGCTGTTTACTGTTCTAAATACACGCAGCAATCCATTGGGTGCCCACAGCGACCAGCGTCTCATCAAAATGATGAAACACCTATTGTGACATCATGACACAAGCTCCCTCCCATATGTGCATACACTATTAAGTACAAAAGAGCACAGAATTGCATTGCAATATCAAAATGCAAATTTTATCACTGGTCTTCCTTACCCTCCCATCACCATCATTTGCAGATCACGATGGCAATGCAATGCTTCTCTGTAGCAATACTCAAGATTCCTCGGGCATAAGTCAAGATGGCTTTGCAAATCAATACCCACAAATCTCAATCCATGGTCAAGCATTAAACACTATTTTTGCCATGAACCCTAGTATTCTTTCCGAGTTTCTCTAAATATAAAAATGTATCCTCCTGCTAGAATGGTGGTGTGGGATACAGTGGGACAGGTGGTATATGAGGAGAAATAGATTGTGTGTGAGAGAAGAAACTGTGATTCATAAAGGTAAAAAATATTTTTTCCCCCTGTCCAGTTGTTTCCAACTGGGAGGCGGTGCTCATCTCCGTTTCTTAGCCAAGGGAGTCAGTGTTGTCCAAAGACATTTTCTGTGGTTATGTCTGTACATCAAGGTGCATGGAATGCTGCTACTTTCCTACCAAAGTAGTACCTATTTATCTACTCGTTTTTGCATGCTTTCGAACTGCTAGGTGGGCAGGAGCTGGGGCAAGTAACGGGAGCTCAACCCATCATGCAGCGCTCAGATGTTGCACCCAGGCAAGCTGACAAGCTCAGCGTCTTTAACTATTGAACCTTCATGCACCCCTGTGATTCATAGCACAGAAAAAAAAAGACAAAGAAGGTGACAAGGAAGGCTTCACAAGCCAAGACTGCCCTGAAAGAATTAAATTTCCATACTTTGTTGGCTTTTCCAAGCTCAGACTTTTTAAAGAATTGCTTTCTCCTTTTGCTTTTCCAAGGCCCTGCCAATCAATTAGTATCACTATTAATATATCACCTACATTAACATTTATTAGTTTAAGGAAGCATGCTGACAGGAGATCCCCTGGGACAGTAAAATTATTTATGTAAAATTATTCAACAAAGGACGGCAGTGAGGGACGACAGGTTCAGAAATCCTCTGCTCAGACACGGGCTGCTCTTCAGGTTACACTCAGGAGGAGGGAAGACTGCTTAAATACAGGCCTTTGCCCCCTATTTTGCACTCGTACTATTACGCAACTTCCAAGTCAGCTCGCGTTAAGCACTTACAATGGCAACCACTGGAGCTGAACACCATTCCAAAATGTTCAGCTTCCTTGTTTTCAGGGCTGCCTCTGAACACTTTACAGCTTGAAAGATAGAGCAAAATGTGGTCTCTCCTCAGAACGTGACAGGACTGCCAACTGATTCTACTTATCTTTTGGTAGCGGCTTCCAACATTCCTGGAAGCCACCCATTCATTTAAGAGATACAAGGCAGACATCCCTTTCAACGATGGAAGGGATGCTAGGTAGGACGAACTACCGAGTGCTGGGGTTCTGGCCATTGTTCTTTGCTGTCTGAGGTGGCTACCTTAATTCAACAGGACTGGTTCTACCCTATTGTATACCCTGGTGGACCAGCAAACATCTGTATCCTTTTTAAGTACCAGAATGGCACTCATTTACAAAACGGATATTACAAGCACCAGCTAATCAACTATATATTTTGAGAAATACTGTTTGATTTCTAACACTTCTATATAGTTCATTTACAGTTCATTTATATCGATAATTTTAGTTTAACCAAAATACATTTGCAATCATATATGTTAAATAGGTTGAAACAAAACCTCTCTAACAACTTAATGAAGACTTATATTTAACAGATTCTCAAATAAAGATAAGGGATGCGGTGGCTCACTGGGTTAGGACGCTGAGCTTGTTGATCAGATGGTTGGCAGTTTGGCGGGTCGAATCCCGAGTGCCGCATAACAGAGTGAGTGCCTGTTACTCGTCCCAGCTTCTGCCAACCCAGCAGTTCGAAAGCACGTAAAAATGCAAGTAGAAAAATAGGGACCACTACGGTGGGAAGGTAACAGCGTTCTGTGCGCCTTTGGCATCTAGTCATGCTGGCCACATGACCACGGAGATATCCTTGGACAAGCGCTGGCTGTTCGGCTTTGAAACGGAGATGAGCACCGGCCCCTAGAGTTGGAAACGACTAGCACGCATGTGCAGGGGAACCTGAACCTTTACCTTTACCTTTACAAATAAAGATGTATTTAATAGGTATTATACCTCAGCAACTTATAGCCATCATTGGAAGTTATTTGACCAGTGGTAAAATTAAAACAGAGGGACAAATAAAGCAAAACCCTAAGTTGTTTATCAAGAGGAACTGAATTATGTGAGCTAAAAGGACTGAAAAGTCGTCATGATGTATTTCCATAAAGTTGAACTGAATAGTTTTCAGGATGGGTTATTTCAAAGTTGAAAATGTGAGGAAAATATGGGTAGGAACAAGAGAGAAAATCAAAAGAGAAGGAGGACAAGGGTAAAGTATAAATTAATATTATCTCAGGTAAAAGTTTATTAGTGCTGGAGAATTTGGCCTTCACACTCTCTGTTTTCCTTCCAGTTTATCTCAAGTTTCCCATTATGCTCAACTCTATCTTTCTCTAAATCAGTAAGTGTAAGTAGAGAGGTTGGTAGGAAGTTGAGGAATTGTACATAAAATATTCATGTTCTACCAGAAACTTGCAATATATAGTTATTATATAAAATGTTTTCCTCACTGCAATTAACTTTTCTATTGGGTAAATATTTAGAGCAGGGGTCTTCAAACGTGGCCCTTTTATGACTTGTGGACTTCAACTCCCAGAATTCCTCAGCCAGCATGCTTGGAAGTTGGAAGTCCACAAGTCATAAAAGGGCCAAATTTGAAGACCCCTGCTCTAAATATTTACCCAATAGAAAAGTTAATTGCAGTGAGGAAAACATTTTATATAATAACTATATATTGCAAGTTTCTGGTAGAACATGAATATTTTATGTACAATTCCTCAACTTCCTACCAACCTCTCTACTTACACTTTATTACAGTTCCCCAATCCAATAGGATAAATCTGTAATAGTGCTGGAAGACAATTTGAGATTGAATTAACTCCATACACTCCAAAATCTTAAGGCAGCACCAAGAATGGCTGCAAGGGTCATCTTCAATGTGCCTTCATAACTGGAAATGCCTTTAAGGCTAAAGATATGTCAAATTCTCCAGAGGAGTATCTGAAACAGGGTATTTTTTTTCCAATGGCCAATTGCTATAGCCAGGTGTCTTTAAACATGGCCCTTTTCTGACTTGTGGATTTTAACTCCCAGAATTCCTCAGCCAGTGTGCCTGAGGAATTCTGGGAGCTGAAGTCCACAAATCAGAAAAGGGCCAAGTTTGAAGACCCCTGGATATAGCAATTCTATGGAATGGATTTATACCTGGATCCAACCAAGAACCATCATGGAATACAAGTGATTTATTTAATCTTTTCCTCATGACTGACAACTAATTCTTCAATCTGATTACATTAGAGCTCCACCTTCTCTGAATCTGAGCCCCTATGTTCATTTGAAAATTTGATCTCTTTTGATTCCCAGTAGTGCAGATCCTTATCCAGATCCATGGATTATGATAATTATACTGATAGCTCTGAAAACTTAGGGGCTTTTCCTGGTATTAATTATTTGCTAAAGCAGGTGCCTCAGATGGCAGAAACTAAAGAGCACATATAATAAATAGCCATTCCCCTGCCCCTAAGCTGGCTTTGTTGTGGATAACAAACCAGAGGCTGTTTCATAATATAACCTGAGCCACCTAAGTTAACTTGCCAATTCAGACAATTTTTGTGCAAATATGGGACAAGGCAGTAAACTGTATGTGTCCAATTTTTTTTCTTCTGTTCAATCATGTCTGATTTTCAGAAAGTACTGGGACAAGTCCATGTAGTTTTGTTGGCAGAGTGTTTCAGGAGTTGGGCTGTAGGTTTTTCAGGAGTAGTTTACCATTGCCTGCTTTCTAGGGCTGAGAAAAAGGGATTGGTCCAAAGCAGGGGTATGGAACCTTGGCTCTTTTATGACTCGTGGACTTCAACTCCCAGAATTCCTGAGCTGAAGTCCACGAGTCATAAAAGAGCCAAGGTTCCCTACCCCTGCTTTGGACCAATCCCTTTTTCTCAGCCCTAGAAAGCAGGCAATGGTAAACTACTCCAGCCATGCTGTCTCAGGAATTCTGGGAGTTGAAGTCCACGAGTCATAAAACAGCCAAGGTTGCCTACCCTTGGTCCAAAGTCACCCAACTGGCTTTGTGCCCTAGTTGAGACTAGAACTCACTGCCTCCCAGTTTTCAACCTGATGCCTTAACCACTAGAGTCTAGACCAAACTGGCTCTCATGTCTGGATATACCAAGAAGGAAAAGAAGGGATATTATTACGTTTTTTGTTCCTATTTTACTATTTGTAGAGTTCCATTTTTTTAAAAAAATGGGGGAAATCAACAAAACAAAAACAAAAGGGTTAAGAATATAAAAACATATCCCGTGGAACGTATATAAAAAGCCAAAAATAAAACTGTTGATTAAAAAGTTTTAATATAAAAAAATATCAACATAATTAGTAGACTGCAGCTATATTCAGTTAGGGTTAGCAAAAGAAATATCAGGATATCACAGTCAGATTAAATTGCAAAGACAGTACATGATGGCTAACAAAAAAGGAAATTATTATTTGGTTGATAATTTGCCTACAGCTTGGAACCAATCATGGTTCCCAGATATCTTTAAAAAAAACTAAGCCACCTATATGGGAAATACTAAACAATCTACATGAAATGTATGTATTTCCTCAGCCTGCTTTAGTATCATCCTTATAATGTAATTTGCCTCTGCTCTATAATTGGGTTTGAGCAAAGACAAAGACTAAAAGTGAACAAATAGCAAACAAATCTCTTTTTTCCAAAGACCTGTCTTGATCTCCAGATTACACCTGTCTCATGAACTACATGCAGCCATCTGCTCCTTCCTTGGGAGAGGCCTTCAAAAGAGCTGGCTCCTCTACATATCTATTGAGAGCAGAACGTTGTTATTGTCAGCAAATAGATGTGTCCCTGAATCAGAATGAATCTTTTTTATTTTAGCTGGGTAGCATACGAGGCGCCATTCATTTTGCAACTAGATGAACATAAAACAGAAGGCAGAATTAATATGGTTTGGCATCAGCTATTCTTCCCCATTTTGTCAAATATCGTTCAACTTTTCACTTACAAATTCTAAAAGCAATCTGTGGCGAAATAAGCTTTATATCTAAGAGTCAATTTTCTATCGCATTTTTCATTCGCTCCCACAAACCCTATGCTTTTGAGTCTTAACTCTTAATATGCTACACTGTGATAGCAACATGTAGCCCCTCTTCTAACAGTAGGACCACTAAAGCTTATATATATTTTAGGCTGAAATCTACAATCTTTCTTTTACAAAAAAAATGCTAATTAAATAAGTACTAGCTATGCAGAGAGTTGCCTCTTGTGATTTTAGTTCTGTGAAAAAGATTTTCTGAAGACAATGCAGTTGGATCTAATTGTAAAATAATAAGGAACTGTATAGCTTTTCCCCCCTTTAAAACTCTTTTCACATCTTTTAGACCAGAAGATTCAAAATTGGTGCAGTCATAACTTCATGAATCCATGACCTTGTAAATATTTCACACATCTCTTACTGATTTTATATGGATGTTTACTGAAAAGACACAGCAACTATTTTTGGATACGAGAGTTGATTCTAACAATAGGTTTCAGAAAACTTGTTTGAACTGCTAGGACAATGGCTGTTAAAGACTTTCATTCAAGATCTAGTATGATGTAGTGATTAAAGTATTGGATTAGGCCTGGGAATACTCAAATTCAAGTCCATTCTGAGCCTCAAAAAGTTACTGGGTGACTCAGGCCAACCTACCATACAGCATTGTTAAGATAAACAGAAAAAGGGAGCTCATGAAAATCACTCTGAGCACCTGGACAAAAGTGGGAATATAATTCTACTAAATAACAGGAAATTGAGGTAACACCTTCTTCTACCCAGATCAAATATGAAAGTTCATAATTTGCTGACTTACAAATTACTGCAAAAATCACAGCTATTCTTTCTAGGCTGCAAAACTCCATACAACCACTAGATGGCAGCAAACCTGGGGAAATCTTTGGTATTTGTATTATTTAGGCTAGATTGTTCCAGATTTTTCATTACAAATAGGGTTAAGTTTAACGAAATATAAAATGTAAACAGCAAAATCCATATACTGAATTATATAATATAGAGATAGTTTTACTTCTGTTTTAAATGCAACTGATTTAACCAACTAGGTATTAGATCCTGTATTCCAAAAATGTAAATAATGGATTTCTTGAAAAAATTACAAAATACAGCACATCATTTTAGAATCAGCTTCTGTACACAATACCAACAGCTGTTCAGGATATAAGGTGTAACAGCTTTTAAAGGACCCAGTACAGGTTAATGGAGATTGCACTAGATCACTCTACAAGTCCAATAATCCTATCAGCCAATTTCAGAGAGAAGGAAAGTTGCAGATTGGGAGGAGGAAGAGAAACCAGGCTGCTGGCTTACAGAAAGCTTCTAGCACAGACATGTCAAACACAAGGCCCAGGGGCCGGATCCGGCCCACGAAGTGGTTTCATGTGGCCCGCGAAGCCATCCTGGAAACAGTGAGGGAACGGCCCCCACTGCCTTGGCCCTGGCCCAGAGACCCTCCTTCTGCCAGAGACCCTCAGATCTGTCCCACTCCTGCCCAGGCCCCCACAGGCACCCTTGATGCGAACGATGTAGAACTGGCCACGCCCACCCAGTAGGCCATACGCACTCTAGCCACGCCCACCCAGTAGGCCACGCCCACCCTGGCCATACCCACCCGGCCCCCTGAGGGCAACCGCAATGCTCATGCGGCCCTCAATGAAATGGAGTTTGACACCCCTGTTCTAGCATGAATGGCCCCTGTCTACTTTACTACCTCTTTCTTGATTCCCAAAGCATCTTGCAAATCAAATCTATGTTTCACAGCTGGTTCTCCTGCATACAAAAATAGCAGCACTGATGCCGCTCAGAGTTTCGCTACAGAGATTAGAGCCAGTTAAAGACAAGAAGGTGAAGTACAGAGAAAATGTTTCTGAAGAAAAGTCTGGATGAAATACAGGTTTCTACCAGCCTCACTCACATAAACTAAAGTTTCCCTAGTTGGAAATATTAAGAACCGCAATCACCATCACCAGAATGGCTCTGGCTATATCTTTCTTTTATCCCTTTAGGCATGAGTGCTGCCTGAATTACTCAGATAAAACCAAACCATATTTTTTATAGTAGCGTACTCAGAATTCAAACTGAGAAACAATTTACTCCACTAGATAAAAAAATATGTATTTGTAAGAAATCATACGCAATGGAAAAGGTAACAAGAAAAATAATTTCCTTCAGATACCAGGGTGTGTGTGTGTGTGTGTGTTGCCCCGTGGTAGTACAAAGATGGACTTACCAGATTTATTGATCCATTTGCTCAAACGTCTTGTTCAGATCATTTTAGTTTCCAAGATGGCTGTGGTTCAAGATCAGTACCAATTTGGGGTTAATCCAAAATGGCATTTAAAAAAAACAAAAAACAAAATAGAAAAGATATATTGGAAACATCTTCCCATCCTCCTTCCTTGTTTTCAAAAATTCAACCTCTGGAATTGAGTAAAGTGCATCTATATTCCCTCCCTCCTGATGTAGACAGATCGCCTTACAAAAGATGGTTCAGGGTAGAAATTATGAAAAGCCAAATCAGAAAAAGCGTATTCTGAGATTACTGCTCCTAATTGCAGTGAAGCTTTATTGGAATTAAACATTTGTTAATCCTTTTGTTAAGGAGAGACGCGAACTGGGAATACTACTGAAATATGGTGGATTGTCTGCAATTCAAAGTCACAGAGTCCCTCGCCGACCTCCTTAATGATTGAGGGATCAATGTGATTCGCTTGCAGGAAAAAGACATAAGTTATTGGCTGCTAATGGGTGCACGAAAATAGTAACTGCAGAGGAGTCCCTGTGAAATAGAAGGAAGCTGCCTTGCTTCCTCTTACTCTCAATGTCTACTCACTGTCCGTTGCCCATTCCTAATGGCTCCATGAAACCAGTGATCTGTATGATCTGCGTCAGGCTTAGGAGGAAGGGATGGGCTCACTGATCACGAATCAAGATCGCTGGATTCCCACTGCCATTAACCAGTGATACTCAACACTATAGAGCAGAATTGCTAGGGAAGGATAGCGTGTAATATGTTTGAGTCCAAATAGGTATATAGTGTATTCACGCAAGGGTAGCTATATACAGGGCTTTTTTTCTCATAGAACGCTCAGAATGGAGTTCCGGCACCTTTTTTGGATGGAACCTTGTAGGGTAGGCAAGGTGGGTTGTATGACATGTGTGAGTTCCGGCACCTTTTTCTTTTACAAAAAAAGCACTGGCTATATATATATATACCGGTATATATATATATATATATATATATATATATATATATATATATATATATATATATATATATATATATATATATATATATATATATATATATATATATATATATATATATATATATATATATATATATATATATATATATATATATATATATATATATATATATATATATATATATATATATATATATATTCCTTGATAAGATTAAAAATACGAATCTCAGGCATGTTAAAATTAACAAACAAATGAACACTGGGATAGAATTAAAAACTAAAACAGTTTTTATTGCTGAAAAATCAAGCTTTCGTTGGCCAACTGCCAACGTCATCAGGATGGAGATGCTGGGGTGGGGAGATTCCGTTTATACTGTTGGTGTCTGCACTCTGCTCATGGAGCATGCTCAGATCTGTTTGTTGAGGTCTGCCGTATTTCTTTGAGTTGTCGCGCATCCGTTTTTGGGATGTATTTGTCTCTGGGTATCTGTTGTTAAAAGTGAATTGTTTATAGCTCCATGTGTTGTAGCCATAACCCTGGTCATTGTCCGTGTTCTCATGCCAGGGATCTTAAATGGTTGTTGCTCTTCTTCCTTGTGTTCGACATTGCAGAGTGGTTGTGTGCTGGTGCAACCTTGGATTTGATGCAATGAGATAATTTGTGAATTCTTGCGCTGTTTGTCTTCATGTCGCGCACGTCGTTGCTCTTCCCAATTTTTTAGTGCCTGGTATGCAGGGGGGAGGTCTATATGCCGGTTGATGGAGGAATGGTTTGAAAACCAGGCTTCCTTAAACAGGCGGCCGCCTTTAGTGTTGTCACTGGCAATAGCCTCAGTCCCTGCTAGATTAAAGGCATGGTTGTGTGTAGCCATGTGCGTCCACACCTGTGAACGTTGTTCTTGTCTTCTAATAGCAAGCTTGTGTTCATGCACCCTAGTCCTCAGTCGTTTTGCTGTCTCCCCAATGTAATTGCAATTGCAATTCTGGCATGATATCTTGTATACGACCGAGGCTTTTTCTTCATTGGGGAGTGGATCTTTAGGGCGCATGACGCAAGCTCGTAAGGTCCGATCAGGTCTGTGGGCAACACCGACTTTGTGAGGGGTTAGTATGCGCGCTGTGGCCTCGGATACACCGTGGATATAAGGCAGTGTTATCCGTGATGTTAAGGCGTTGTTACATTCATGGCGGGTAGGTTCACTTGGCCTGCTGTATTGTCTGATGAAGTTAGACGGGTACCCGTTGTTTTTATCGTGTCTGCAAAAACAACGGGTACCCGTCTAACTTCATCAGACAATACAGCAGGCCAAGTGAACCTACCCGCCATGAATGTAACAACGCCTTAACATCACGGATAACACTGCCTTATATCCACGGTGTATCCGAGGCCACAGCGCGCATACTAACCCCTCACAAAGTCGGTGTTGCCCACAGACCTGATCGGACCTTACGAGCTTGCGTCATGCGCCCTAAAGATCCACTCCCCAATGAAGAAAAAGCCTCGGTCGTATACAAGATATCATGCCAGAATTGCAATTGCAATTACATTGGGGAGACAGCAAAACGACTGAGGACTAGGGTGCATGAACACAAGCTTGCTATTAGAAGACAAGAACAACGTTCACAGGTGTGGACGCACATGGCTACACACAACCATGCCTTTAATCTAGCAGGGACTGAGGCTATTGCCAGTGACAACACTAAAGGCGGCCGCCTGTTTAAGGAAGCCTGGTTTTCAAACCATTCCTCCATCAACCGGCATATAGACCTCCCCCCTGCATACCAGGCACTAAAAAATTGGGAAGAGCAACGACGTGCGCGACATGAAGACAAACAGCGCAAGAATTCACAAATTATCTCATTGCATCAAATCCAAGGTTGCACCAGCACACAACCACTCTGCAATGTCGAACACAAGGAAGAAGAGCAACAACCATTTAAGATCCCTGGCATGAGAACACGGACAATGACCAGGGTTATGGCTACAACACATGGAGCTATAAACAATTCACTTTTAACAACAGATACCCAGAGACAAATACATCCCAAAAACGGATGCGCGACAACTCAAAGAAATACGGCAGACCTCAACAAACAGATCTGAGCATGCTCCATGAGCAGAGTGCAGACACCAACAGTATAAACGGAATCTCCCCACCCCAGCATCTCCATCCTGATGACGTTGGCAGTTGGCCAACGAAAGCTTGATTTTTCAGCAATAAAAACTGTTTTAGTTTTTAATTCTATCCCAGTGTTCATTTGTTTGTTAATATATATATATATATATATATATATATATATATATATATATATATACATACATACATACATACATTAAACATTTGTGTCATCCTTGGCATATAACCAAGCAACCAAAGAGCCCTTGATGCCAGAAAACTTGTCCAACCCCTGCTAAAATCTTTCTGAGACTCTAATTATTAGCTAAACATTAACTAAACTAGATGAAAGTATAGGAAGTCTGCCAGTTTTTATCACCTGGATGACAGGCAGGGGAAAGAAAGAAAAAAAGATCCATTTAGTGAATGGGAAATTAGCTTTGTTGACTTTCGAAATGATTTTTTTTCCAGTTTAAAATGGAAGCACTAATGTACAGCTCACCAATATTAAGTGGGGTTCATCACATACTCTTTAGAGGCTTTGATTATATTTGTGGGGTGTGTGTGAATGGGTGTTCCTGAATCTCCTATAATGAATAACAGGGTGAAAATCTGCACCCAATGGCTACTAAACTTTAAAAATGGATTTGTATGTTCCTCAGTTATCAGTTTTTGTCATACTAATTTCTTTTCCCCTAGACTGGATGTCTTTATTTATGGTCTTAAACCAGTAAATGTAACTACAAAATTTAAAATAAAGAGAATCCAATTCTGAGACAATGAATAATAATGAAAGGACATTCTCCTACAATATTTTAACAATCTTATCCACCATTCTTATCCACCTGTGGTTTTCAATTTTCCTTTTACATTCTCCAACAACTTGGTTATCGAAATGGGTAATGGAATGTCATTCACTCCCTAAACAGTACTTTGCAAAATTATTATATAATTCTCACATTTCATTCAAAATATAAATTTTCTAGAGACATAGTCCTTGTTCACACTTTCCCCAGAGAAGTTCCAATGGAAATAATGTGAATAACTCCCCAAGCAACCGATTTGCAAATTTTTAGGCAAATGCCATTCAGATTTCAAAGAAATATTTCTTTGAAGTTATAACTGATTGCATAACAATAATACTTTCCATGGCATGGAAAGGCTCAGGGGGCAAATGTAATCACCCAGTAAGACTAGGCAATATGTAAATGAATGTTATTTATTTACATCTCTGTTCTTTATCTCAAAACAATTTGTCCCAAGGAATATAATTAATGTATTCTAATCTACAGCACATCGTGGTAACTCTACAGAATGACAGGCTAAGTATTCCAAAAAACGCCAAATATGTTCAAAACATTTGGTAGATGACTACTGACAGCTGATCAGTTTTAGTACAAATAATTGACCCCTACTATAAATGGTTGCATTAATGTATTACTATATCAATTATATTCTTGATTTCTCGTTCCAATCTCTGATTTTGAGGGATGAATATGGGATTTACTCTGAATCTCAGCAAAGTGGCTTTTGTGGAAGGAAAAACTTTGAATAGACAAATAACCTATGGACTTCTAAATTATTCTTGTGAATTCCAGTAATAGTACCTTAAAAACCCCTAATTAATCAAGAGTAACATACAATATCACACTGAGAACAAAATTTTACTCCAACACTTGTAGCTGTGATGTCATAAACATTATTGAAAACTTCTGTGAGATTATTAGAAAGTGTCAATACCAACCAAATAGAAATGTAACAATACATGACTGATTTACTCACTACTCTCCATTATTACTTAAGATTGTAACCATGTAAAGCTAGAACAAAGCTTACAAAGTAACCTGATTCATGATGGATGCTCCTGGCTTTTCCTTTTAAAGGATAATGTGGATGATACAAGGTTACCAGCTAGCCTGCAAGGGTAGAAACGAATCTGAATGCCTTGTAGTTCACGCATACATCCTTTTACCTCTACAATGTAGGCGGACAGGTGATCGCTCCGGTAAAAAAAAAAAACCTGCCCATTATGAAGTTTACATCTCAAGCCCCAACGCTTCACAGGAAGCCTTGCCAGCTGCAGGCAACAATCCCGTACCGAGTCAGCTCGACGCACTCCCCTATTTTTTTTTCCGTCTGTTGATCATTTGGAAAAACCCACCACTTCCAATAAGCCCCTCCACCCTGCTGCTCTCCGAAGGCAGCGCCAGCCCTTTCACGAAGACGTTTGAAAAAAAATCTTCCTAAGGACATTTGGCAAAATGGCAAGAAAGCCACCAACCCCCCCCCCACTTAGAAGCAGCGGGACAGAAGCAGCCCCCTCGTTGCAAAGAAGCCTTCACGGCGCGGCTGCGATTTACAGAGGGAAGCCATACATCAACTGGAAGAAGGAATAAAGACACACTACACACACACACACAACACACATATGCCTATATCACCCAGCATTTTCTGCAATAAAGCAGAAGAAGGTCCTGGCACCGTACCTATTATGAAAGTCCTGCTCCGGCTTGCTGCACTCTCTTCCTACAATAGGGAACAAAACCGCGTCGTTCTCACTGCAGTAGCCTGGGTGTATTTCCCCCCCCCCTCCACGCTTCCCTCCCTCTCCCCCCCCCCCTCAACTGTTACAGCCTCCCACTGGCTGGGCGACCTTTGAACTGGTTTCTCCTCGCCTCGCCGTCCCTCTGCAGGCGAAGCCGCTCTGCCCGTCTTGATTTGCATCAGGCTGGCGAAAGGCCTGGCAGGCGCGCCGAGGGAGGAAGCGCCGAGGGGCTGCCATTCCCTTGGCATTTTGCGGATCTCCCGCCAGGCGAAGGAGCCGCAGGCCCGCAGGAGAAGGGGAAAGGCCCGCGGGCTTCCCCCACCGTCCAGCAGGGCAGCAACCTACGCCAACTCGGGTCCCCCCTGAGTGGTTTCCAAGGCGACCCATCCGCAGAGTCCAAACCTTTTATATTCACCTCCAGGGAGGGCAGAGATGGGGCACCCAGCCACGATCCCTCGCTCTTAAGCTTAAGCCCGGGAGTCTTTTATTTTTTCCTCCTTTTTTCCTTTTTTTCTCTCCCCCCCCCCCAAATAAGCAGCTCTTTGGATGGTTTCCTTTAAAACGCCTTTGCGTTCGGTAGGATCTCCCTGGCATCGGCTGGCGTGGCAGGCGGGGGGGGGGGGGAAGGAGCGGGAGCAGTCGGGATGCAAAGGAAAACGCGTGTCTCCTTTATATTTTCACGTTCAGAGAGATTCAGGCCATTAATAAGACAGCAAAACTCGTGTGAACCTGCATGGATGCAACAGGATGCCCCGGAGAGGAAGAAGCACCGAATATGTTTCTGATTAATTGTGTGTCTAAATGTGGCATCTGGAACTGGGTACTTTATTGGGGGCTGAGGGTGGGGGAGCGGTAAGTGAAGTCGTTTATTTCCCTGCCTTCTCTCCCATTTTGCTTCCGGCGAGAAATATCAGCCCTGTTCAAAGATTCTGCTCGCCTACTCGAGTAGATGTTTAAAAAAACGAACCATTTTACTTATTAAAATCGGGAAAAGATATTCTGAAGAGGCCAGCTGCCAGAGTCTCTAATCTGCTAAACTTTTGTTTTGAGAAGGCTAATCTTTCAACAAGAAATATTTATTTTTTTTAAAAAAAAATAGAGGGATCGTTTCACTGAAATTATGTGGGGGTCTTCCTTTCTCAAAGTTAAGAGGAATTGAGCGCTTAAGCAAAAGAAAAATATGAAGGAGGAAATAGAGGCACAGGTTCTTTTGAAAGGCCTCTGGGATGTATTGAATACAGTTTCATTAACTGGTATATCTAACCTTTCCATCACCCCTTGCAAAATATTTCACAAAAGAGGGTGTTTCAGAAAAAAATCTGGGCAACCTAATTAACATTCCAGGGCATTCCATTTCTCATGTAAAATAAAAAAAGAACATCCAGTCATGGAAACCACATGCCACCCACTCAAAATAACGAGCCTGACAAGACACCAGCATATTAGGTTTTTTTTCTATGTTAAAATAATTGGGTGTTTCAGATTGGCTACGGATGAGTTAAAAGATTTGTTATAATGAATAACTCTGCATCTGTAATTCTCCTGGCCACAGGAGTGTTTTGTTTTTAATATTCTCCCCCATTAAGACATTGCTACACTTACCACAATTTATTTGGCTAGCCATTCAACTCCAAAAAGCCACACCTTGCTGAATTGAGAAAATGCTAATAGCTCACAATGCTACAAACCCAAATATCGAATTACAGTCCAAACATTCACATTGCCAAATAATTGGAACAAGATTATTTTTTTTAAAGACTGACCTGTTCAAGTGGTTGCGTTCCCAATCCATGCACTTTTTGGCTAATAATTATGCACCCCAATGGGCTGTCATGTTGCAAGGGCGTGACGTGTTACCTGCTCTCCTGTTTCCAGAGGAATCTTCTTAAATTTCCCAGTCTGGCGTTTTATTGCTGGTACCATATGCTTTATTGTTCAGCGACAAGAGCCACCGCTTTGCACAAAGCCTCATTACCTAGTGCTCGCCTCTCGGCTTCAGCCTCTCTGACGCTGCTGGTTTGATCACATGGGACTTTTGCCTGATAAATCTGGGCATACAACTGAATCCCCTGTTTTCTCTCCCCCCCCCTTCTAATCAGCTAAGATCTTCTAGGAGGAAAGAACAACAAATGATACAGCTGCTTGAAGACATTTAAGCCTCACAAATTAGGGAAATTCTTTCCCAACCACTGTCTCTGCCCATTACAAACCTTCTTTGCAACATCCCTTAAAAAGCACAGATTCATTAGAGATTTGAGAATGTGATTAATGCTTGCTTTGTCAAGGCTAATGACCCTATCACAGTATACTATCTTTATGCTGGAGGAAATCTCCAATTATTTTTGCTATTCAAGAAGAGAAAATAAAGATCCTCACCAATGAACTTCTTAGGGTACACATTTAAATTGCAGATATTGGAGAAAGATTCAGGAAGCAGGCTTTTCTCAGAAGTAATCAGAGGGACTTAAGGTTGCATAAACATAATTAGACAAAAACATTACGGGGAAACCTTACTTCCTAACTCAAAATAGTCACAGTTTCCCCATATTTTTTGTTGTTATGGTAATACTTTGGCTGAACTAAATCCCAGTACTTGACTTTACAAAAAATATTAAAAGTAAAATTTAATTTGCTTATCTACAAGTCATACATCAATAGGTATTTTCCCATTGTATATATGAATTATAGAAATGAAGTTTCTGTAAATTTTGTTTTTAAGATTCAGAAGTAAAGAAGTACGTTGTTTCAGGTTTTTTAAAATTATGTTAAAGATACATTTGTTATTTGTTTGGAGGACCATAACTGACAAACACTCCTCAAAAGAAAATGTGACAGAACAAATTTGGAAATATGACATCATCTTGAGGAAAAGCAAAAAAAAAATCATGTTATCACAGAAAATCTGAAACCCCTATTCTTCACAGTGCTTAGAGGAATTATAAATGTCAACATGCTGCCAACAAAATGTATTTTCCTATCTGAAAAATTGGATTCGTTTGCATTAAGTTATTTAGAATAATTGAAAATAATTGAATTTTAAAAGCAGATAAAGGACCTAGGCTTAAGTCATTTACTTAATAACAGCAAAAAAACTTTTCTTATACCTTTCAATGGTTAACTTATTAGCATAAATAATTGACAGATCATTGTTTGCCAGTGTACTTGCTAGAAAGCATACTACTGACCTCAATTCATTCAAGATTGGACTTTAGTAAAGGTGGCCATTGGAAATGCAGTTTTGAAGTCCATCATGGCACAATTGAATAATGTGAGTAGGCCTGCCATGAGATAAATAAATTTATGCTAAGGATTATATTCATGTTTCGATTATAAAGGAAAATATTTAAAAGGCTATCATTAAAAAGATTCTCCCTTTTAGTAATTATATATCACAAAACCTCTGACTAAATTTTATCTGGAAAATATCTGAGTTCCTTAATTCTCTGAGCAACAGAAGTAAATCAATCTGTTGACAAATTTGTTCTACATTCCAATTCTAATTAGCATTTATTTTATACTTTTATTTTAGGTACTAATTGGTTTAATTTCTACCCTGCTGATGAATATATACCATGACTCTGAGCAGCTGGTTCATGGTGAGTATCTATAAGGGCAGAGATTAATGAAGCTTTCTGTGTTAATGAGAAAAACCAAGATAAATTTTAACTTGTTTATGAAGAGCTTCTTTAGCTGCCATTAATATTTTTAAAGATGGATGATGTCATTGGATACTACATACAGAAGTAGCTGCAAAACAAATGTGTAGCAAATGTAGAAAGATGCTAAAAATGAGAACAAGAAGTAAACATGTCATCTCAGCATCCTGGGTAAAAAGAATTGAGTATTGGATGAGTGGATGGATAGGTCTCTCAAATAACTTAATAAAACTTAAGTTCTAATATGTCTTCTATTTATAAAATCAAGAAAACCTAAATGACCTAGCAGTGAAATATGGTCCAAGAAAAATGTATACAGTACTATGGTCCAACTTACACAAGGTCATCATTGTCTTGAACTGCAAATTGTAGTTAAATTCAAGATACTGCAGTGTTTTCCCAATGGCAAGAAATTCTCTTTTGGAATTAGTCAGAAAAAGAAAACCTAATCCTAAAGATGATTAAGTAAGGGACAAGAATGTAACCCGAGTAAACATGTCAGACAAGCCTTCCCTAGTTCACATGAAGATAAATGGAAAGATAGGGGAAGTACATGCAGACTTGCAAGATCCTGTTTATTCATTTATTTGATTTTTTCCCCCCTCATCCAACCCTTATTACTTTATAAGTAACTCCAGGGAGTGACTTTACATAATACTCCTTCCTGCTCCTGTTTTCCTCCCAACAACAACCATGTTAGGGGGGCTGGGCTGAGAGGGACCTGCTGAAAGTCACCCAGCTGGCTTTTATGCCTAAAGCAGGAGTAGAACTCTCAATCTCCTGGTTTCTAAGCCAACAGCTTAACCACTACACCAGGGGTAGGCAACCCTGGCTCTTTTATGACTTGTGGACTTCAACTCCCAGAATTCCTGAGCCAGCATGGCTCAGCTTGAAAACCTCTCCCTTTCCCCTCAGCATGGCTGGCTCAGGAATTCTGGGAGTTGAAATCCACGAGTCATAAAAGAGCTAAGATTGCCTACCCCTGCACTACACCAAAGTAGCTTTCTGATACAAATAGTATTGATCTACATGACATTGGTTTCTTAGACTGCTCTGTTTGGAAAGGCTGACACAAACTCATTGAAGATAAACTAAACAATAATAAGTTATGTGCCTTGAGTCAGAAATTGGCTAAAAAGAAGTGAGAGACAATATGCATAAAAATAGATTTTATAATGGGGGAAAGTAAGTGGAATTCCTTTATGAGTCCATTTTGGGAGTACCATAGGCAAATTACTAGGTGATCCACAGTCAAGGATAAGCAAAAAAATAGGTACATTAAAACAACAACAACCGACATGTACAAACAAGAAGAATATGAAGAGGAATGTGAAGACATTCTAATCTTAAAACAGTGTTTCTCAACCTTGACAACTTTAAGATGTGTGGACTTCAGCTCCCAGAATTCTCCAGCCAGCTGTCCCAAGGTTGAGAAACTCCATTCTAAACCAGAGGTCCCCAACCTTTGGGGCACCAAGGACAGGTTCTGTGGAGAAAGATTTTTCCACAGACTGGAGGGTGCATGGTTTTGTGTGCTAACTGCATCCCGTGGATGGGGCTTTTGCTTGTTTGTGTGGACCAGTTGCTGGCATGCCACAGCCCAGTACTGAACCATGGACCAGGGGTTGGGGACCCCTGTTCTAAAGGATAATTCCAAATGGGCAAATACAAAACAAAAACGTGAATGAAAGTCAGACAAGGGGATCTAGCATTTTCTACCAGTAGCATCTTCTGAGTACAGTTCTTCTCAGGTTCCTGCCAATGGAAAGGGGACATGTCAGAGACCATTTGTCTCCATTGACCCATCTCCTGAAACCCCCTAAGACCAGCTCTCCTAGATCTGAGGAATCTTAGAGCTGGAAACAAAACAACTGAGGAGGGAATTAAAAGATCTTTTCAGAATGATGGACTAGGTGGATAAAGGAGACAGAAATTTTTATTTCTCTCTTATAAAACTCAAGGTCAAGGTCAACAAGCCTGCTTCTAGAGAGAAACACTTCATGTTACCAGTCAAAAGTTCTTGTGCAGCTATTCTGTATTTCCCTCTTTGGCATATAATGTTTGGGAAAATGGATGAGGATGAGGATGGAGGAACGAGTAAAAAAACAAACAAGAGTTACTAATAGAAGACAACAATAAATTCTTCCCCATGCCCAACTTAAATGCAATCTACCAGTCCTTCATTTGCTTTCCCTGCTGGCAATCCCTCTGTCTCTCTCTATAGGCAACACATAGACACACATGTATTGATATTTATTGAGTATTATATGTAGATAGATACAGTAGAGATAAATATTGCATGTGTATGTATGTGTGTATACACGCACACACACTGTATATATACAGATGTATACATATATGTTTTTGTGTGTTTATGTGTAAATATATGTGTGTGTATAATTTTGTGCCTTTTATAAACTTAAAGATTTTAATAATAATATGAATACTTGTCATTATATAATTGTTTTTATCTTTGTTGTACACTGTCCTGAGTCACCTGTCAGTGAGATGGGCAACTATATAAATATGACGAAATAAATAAATGGTTGGCTAGAGACATTAGAGACCGTGTTGGTGAATCCCCCCAGTTTAGTTTCTCTTGCCTTCCATCCACTATGACTAAGCACTGGAAGAACATCCTCCAATCAAACTCCTTAACCTGGAAGGATGCTGGGATTGGAGGAAAGGGCAGGTTGTGAAAGATAGCTATGCTAGCAGATTTAGTGCAAGGGATTTACATTGGTGAATTCAAAGAGGCAGCAGTAAGCCCATGACTAAAAAGAGTCTGGGAATCAATTTTAGTCTGGCATATGTGTTCATACCACTTGTATTCAAGGGAAGCCTGACCACCTTCTATATCCAAAAAGATTATCAAATCTAGATATAAATTCCAGAAGAGCAGTGAAATCACATTCAAAAACTATATGCTGATCCAGGTGTCCAATCTGGAAACTAGCTTGGAGGCAGAGTGGGGAAAAAAGACTTTTCCAGTGTTCAAGAAGAGAAGGGGTCATGTGCATCCCAGTATAACATAGTCAATAATTGCTAGGCTGATATCACTCCGTAAGAGTCACCTGACTGTGATATTAATCAAATGGTCTGTGAAACATATCAGATTTCATCCATAAAACTCCCATGCATTTTGGCTAGCCAAAAGTAGAACCTTGTATTTGTTCTTTAACAATGGAACAGCTAAGTATGATTTTAAGCTTCCTCAGATATGGACTGTGAATGAGTTGCAGGAAACATCATGAGTATATGGCAGGAAATTGGTTTCCTGTGATGTTTGTGCCATGTTTTAATGCAAAAGGGAAAGAGGACTGGGCTTCATGTACAGTTCTGTGGATTAGGCACAAAACAACTGCACCGTAAAAGCATTATTTGAAGGTACCCTAGTGAAGGTCCATAAAAAATGAAATCAGCATTTCTTAAATGTATTAAATTTGCCACTTCAAAAATGGGAGTGGATGCAAGCTAAAAAGGTTGGGAGACATCAGCTGAAAGATTAAATGAAAGAAAATGTGAATAAATTTCTTTCAAGCAGTTCTTTCAAGCAGTTATTAAATAGCCAGTTCACTAGTTCAATTCCTTGTTTTGAAGGTGTTTCATGAATGCATTTCTCCTCCAGTAACGAATTACAGATCTATGCAAAACATGTAATCCAATGTGTTGAAATATTCTTCTACCCCGCACTCCACATGTCCTTACCCCCTCAATCCATCTGCAAAAGAAATTCAGTATATGAGTGGTCATTGCTTAGACCTGTCCTGAAATGAATGTCTTATGAGGCTCATTTGGCCTTCTCGTATCTGTCAAAAAAACAATGGTGTGGGATGCTCAGGTTTTCTGAAGTGTCAATCTGGCAAGGGAGCCAGTTAATGAAAAATTGTGAGTTAGTTGATTGAAAGGCCCAGTCAGCTCACCTGGATTGTCAATTCACTCAGCTGCCCAGCAAATCTTATTAAGTGAGGGAAAGCCTTCAGTCTCCCATAGTTGTGATAGCCAAGAATAGTTTCATTCCCTCCAACCAGCAATTGTAGCACAAAAACTGGAAAGGGGTGGACAAATCTGGAAGCCATAGCATCACCCAATATAGATAGTCCTTGACTTACAACAACTCATTTAGTGACCATTCAGTTACAACCACACTGAAAAAGTAACTTATGTCTGTTTTTCACACTTACGACTGTGGCAGCATCCCCACGGTCATGTGATCAAAATTCAGATGCTTGGCAACTGACTCATATTTATGACAGTTTCAGTGATTGCAGGATTATGTGATCACCTTTTGCGACCTTCTGACAAGCAAAGTCAATGGGGAAGCCAGATTCACTTAACATTCACATTGCTAATTTAACAACTCCAATGATTCCCTTAAGAAAGGTCATAAAATGGGACAAAATTCACTTAACAAATGTCTCTCTTAGCAACATAAAATGTGGGCTCAATTGTGGTCATAAATTAAGGACTACCTACAATAGCCGGCCATTAAACAAAAGCACGTTTGTCCTGTTTTCTTCAAAAAGCAGTCCACAGAGACCAGTGCTGAAACAGAAGTGGGGAGCCCCTTGTAATTCTCCAAATAATCCTGGAGTAAAACTCCCAGAATCCACTACCATTTGCCCTAATTATTCTAACTGGGGCTGCTAGAAGTTGTCATTTAGTAGCTGGAGAATCACAACTCAAGGGCTAAACAGGATCCTCATTCTTGCAAGGAGGAAACCCCAGCTTTAATCCCTGGCATCTCTTTTTTATGTTTTATTATTTTTTTTTACATAAAAAATAATATTTGGTAAACATCATGTTGTCTGGGTTTAATCCCCGGCAACTCTAGTAAGATTGGGAACACTCTGGTCTGATAACAGAATTGCTGTTGGGATAGCAGGATAAATGATCAGACTTAGTGTAAGGCAGCTGCCTAGGTTTGAATGGTCTTATAGTACTATGAAGGGACGCGGTGGCTCAGTGGGTTGGGACGCTGAGCTTGTCGATCAGATGGTCGGCAGTTTGGTGGGTCGAATCCTGAGTGCCGCGTAACAGAGTGAGCGCCTGTTACTCGTCCCAGCTTCTGCCAACCTAGCAGTTCGAAAGCACGTAAAAATGCAAGTAGAAAAATAGGGACCACTACAGTGGGAAGTTAACAGTGTTCCGTGTGCTTTTGGCATCTAGTCATGCCGGCCACATGACCACGGAGACGTCCTCGGACAAGCGCTGGTTCTTCGGCTTTGAAACGGAGATGAGCACCGGCCCCTAGAGTTGGAAACGACTAGCACGCATGTGCGGGGGGACCTTTATCTTTATAGTACTATGATGATATTCCTACAGACATCTGCCACTAATAATCACAGTCAATGGGAATGCACTATTTGGGAGAAGTATCGCAATAACAAAAATTGTGCTAAGTATGCTACAAAGCATTGTCCTGAAATGCAGGTAAAATTCAATTAGATTGTCATAAATACTCAGCTTTGTGCACAGCACACATGAAAGCCCAATAAATCCAGCGTGACAAAATCTAGAAAGACTTCTCTATATTGCTATGCAAATCTTTCTAACTTGGCCTGTGCCTTATCATTTAATTTTAGATAGATAATTTTAGATAGAAAACAATGTGCAACAGCTGAAGACGTGTACCCGGACACTGCATAGTGGTAATAATAAATGCCACGGGGAAGCAAGAATAGTTGCAGATAACTGTTTATGAAGTCACAGCTGATTCATTGTTTTAGCTGTGTCACTACTGTGCAAAATAATTAGGGCATAATGCCCCCATCTGCTGCATACCATATTTCATCCTGGCACATTGGCACTTATATTCTTCTTCTCTTGCATCAAATTGCTGCAAAGGATATCACTTAAGGAATTGGATTCTCCTTGTCATGATGCACAAATGATAAGTAACTTCAGGAGTAGCTGTTTCTTTGATAAGAAGGCAATAGCAAAAGGCTGTAACTCTCAGCATCCATCAATTTACAGGATTTAAGCAGAGAACATTCTCATTTGTCACACTCAGTGACAGAGCTGTGTATATCTTTGCAGTGTTACCCTTTACATATTTCACATTGGTGTTTTTGGGGGGGTTGGGGGGGGTTTCTCCCTTCTCTTTCAGGCTATGTTTTCAAGAGGGGTTGTCCTAAGCAGGGAATGCAGTTAAGTTGCTAAGGAAGAAATTAGCTTCTTACCATCTTTATGCTAGCCCTGCTTTTTGTGCCTTGATTGAAAAAGAAGGCAGTGTGCCAGCCTCTCGCCACTGGTACAATGCAGAAAGCAGAATGCTATTTCCCTTTATTCCATTAAGCAACTGGACTTGGCAACAAAACACCTCCTTTGTTTGTGTGTGTCTTGCTTCTCAGGGGCCTCCTCACAAGGACAGCTGAATGTTTCCACCTCTTCCCCCCCCCCCAACATTAAGGATTCCTTTTGCATACTAAAGCCATCCTTGTTTTGGCTATGATGTTCAAGCACTGTTTATCTTGGCGCCGTTATGCTGTAATTTCATCCTTTTTTAACTGTGTGCACTTTGATGTTATCTTTAGAATCCAGAATCCAGGGACGTGGTTCCCATTTGCTTCTGCCTGCCCAGAGAGTGAGCACAGAACCCATCTCTGGTCAGAAGAAGGGAGTTCTAGTCCTGATGTGGTATCAGAGTTTCTGAGCCACGTGAAAGGGAGTATCCAAAGACTGGAAGGTTCTTCCAGATATAAAGCCTGTCTGATCGCCCAAGAATATCCACTGCTGTTTACTCCATGCCAAACTAAAAACATTAGCTGGACTACAGTGAGGTAAAATCCTACAAACAGTGGGAAGTGATCTGCTCAGAGATACCAGATTTCTCCTCTGAGCTCTGACGGTTATAGGAATGAGGTTGCATTTTTAATCAATTGTCCAATTGAATAAATTTATATATTTGTCCCAGGAAAGGAAGGAAGGAAGGAAGGAAGGAAGGAAGGAAGGAAGGAAGGAAGGAAGGAAGGAAGGAAGGGAGGGAGGGAGGGAGTGAGTTTTTTTACTTACCTGACGATAAGAAGAGAAAAACAGATTGGAAGAAAACATGGTTGTAAACCAATTAAATACAGTTTAGGACCTAAAAGGGCAGTTAATACATATATTTTTGTAACAGCAATAAAAGACATTACAAGTAGCATTATGATTTAATAAAGTAGTTTAGATTAAATCCTGATCAGATAGAATACCTCATCAGGCCCTTTATGTCTTGAATCAGGAACTACATTGTATTTCCTGTCAACATTTCACAATCCCATTTCTAGTTTTGGGCCCCAGGCAATAGAACAAGAGAAATAACACCTTCGTAAGCTTTGTCCAGGTTTATAGGCCCCTTCTCCCCACTATAAAACTGCTTTCCCCTCAATATTAGAACTGAGATTAGATTTTCTTAATGTAATTGTAAGACTCCCTCCTGCAATGAAGCCCCCAAGGAATTACAACAGAAGTTTCAAGATCATGAGCAATACTCCTCAGGCAATTCCTGGATCTTTCCAACAATTGCTTAAATGTGTTTTCAGAAATATTAGCAAACTTATTGGAGTTTCTTTTGTTTCTGAGAAGTTTTGACAATGCATATAGGGTGAATGAAGTAATAATTCACTTTTTTTTTATTGAAAAGTTTTAAAATACAATTTTCCTTTAAGAATCCCCCCTTCCCCCTCCCTCCTCCCCCCCCTACCTCCCCCCCTCCCCCCCTCCCCCCCCCCCGACTTCCCAGAGCTAAATACAAGGTATATATATAAAAAGCAATCATAAACAATCATATACTAACAACTATAAACTCTAAAATCCATCACTCTCTAGCTTATAAAGGATAAAACAAGCCTTAATAATATTGAATATGTATAAAAAGAAACTAAGATAAGAAAAGAAAAAAAAAACGAAAGAAGACTTATTCAAATGCTACATAAAACTTCTTAACCCTATACTTGTTCTGGATAAACTCAATCCATTTTGTCCATTCCATAATATAGCGTTCTTGCGAATGATCTTTCAAATAGGCCGAAATCTTCGCCATCTCTGCCAGGTCTGAAACCTTTAAAGTCCACTCTTCTATGGTCGGCAGTTCCTCTTTCTTCCAATATTGGCCTATCAAAAGTCTTGCCGCCGTGATTAAGTTCAACATCAACTTGGTGTCCACAACTGTAGCGTCTGCAATTATTCCCAACAAAAAAAGTTGCGGACAAAACTTTATCCTCTGTTTAAAAATCTTCTGCATATTCCACCAGACTTTTATCCAAAAAGCCTTAACCTTCTTACATGTCCACCATATGTGAAAATATGTTGCATCTTCATCACCACACCTCCAACATTTAGGCTGATAATTCGGATACATACTTGCAAGCTTTTTAGGATCTAAATGCCATCTATAAAACATTTTGTAAAAGTTCTCTCTTAGATTTTGAGCTTGAGTAAATTTCACGTTCCTCACCCAAATCTTTTCCCACGTGTCCATTGTGATAACTTCCTGGATGTTTTGGGCCCATTTTATCATACAATCCTTAACAAGCTCTGTTTCTGAGTCAATCTCTATCAATGAAAGATATATCCGTTTGATATGTGCTGGTCCCTGATTTCTAATTTGCTTTATCAAATTTTCATCAGTCATTGTAAATCCATTTTTCTGGTCTTCTTTCCACCTGGCCCGTAACTGAGTATATTGAAACCAATTTTGAACAACCTTCTCTTCTCGCAAGAGGCTATATGATTTCAAACACCAAACATTTCTTTCCAAACTGAGGATCTCCTTGTACGTAGTCACATCATGTTTAAAGCCAGCATGTATATTTTCTATTGTGTGTTTTGGAATTGCCCACAATGGTATCTTGCAACTTAACTTATGTCTATACTTCTTCCAAACTCTCAGCAATGCCTGCCTTAAAATATGCACCCTAAACACGTTGTCTACCTTCTTATCATACAACAAATATGCATGCCAGCCAAACAACAAATCATGGCCCTCAAGATTTAATAACCTCCCTTGCGTCAAATTAATCCAGTCACTTATTCCTACTAATGCAGCAGCTTCATAATATAATTTAAAATTAGGCAATTTAAGGCCACCTCTCTCACGAGTATCCTGCATAATCTTAAGTTTAACTCGTGATTTTTTCCCTGCCCACACAAATTTATTGATACCTCACTGCCATTCCTCCAGATTAGAATCTTTCTTAAGAATCGGTATCATTTGAAACAGAAATAAAAATTTAGGCAGGACATTCATTTTTACTGCTGCAATCCGTCCCAACAAAGACAATTGCAATTTTTGCCAACTCTCCAATTCTTTTTGAATTTTCCCCCATAGCTTTTCATAATTATTTTTATATAGCTTTGTATTAGAGGGCGACAAAATCACCCCCAGATATTTAACCCTTTTAACAATCTCAAATCCAGTTAATCCTTCTAAGAGGGCCTTTTGCGGTGATGTCATATTTTTGGCCAAAATTTTTGTTTTTTGTACATTAACCTTAAATCCAGAAACCTTCCCATATTGTGTTATTATCTCCATCAGGTCCACAACAGAGTTCTCTGGCTGGGTCACTGTAACAACCAGATCGTCTGCGAATGCTCTCAATCTGTAGTCCTGATCTCCAATTTGAATCCCCTTAATTTTTTCCGAATTCCGAATTTTAACCAATAATATCTCTAATGTCAACACAAATAACAAGGGCAATAACGGACACCCTTGCCTTGTGCCCTTCTCAATATTACATGCTTCTGTCAAGCTATTATTAACTATAATTCCGGCAGTTTGTTTTTGATATAATGCCCTAATCGGTTGTAAAAAATTTTCCCCAAAATCCATTTTTTCTAAAACTTTCAACAAAAATTTCCAATTCAATTGATCAAAAGCTTTTTCAGCATCTAAAAAAATTAGCACCGCAGCAATCTGGTTGTTCCTTTCCAAAAACTCTAACACATCAACTATATGCCTCACATTATTTTTCATTTGCCTACCACTAATAAACCCCGTTTGATCCCCATGAATCACCTGTTGCAGAACCCTCATCAGTCTATTAGCCAAAACCTTAGCAAATATCTTGTAATCTGTGTTTAAAAGCGATATCGGTCTATAATTTTTAACTTGAGTAGCATCTTGGTCTTCCTTCGGAATCAAAGAAATAAAAGCAGTTCTCCAAGACGGTGGCACCTTTCCCCCCCTCTGAATTGTCTGGAACAGTTCCTTTAACGGCTTTATCATTTCTAATTGTAAATTTTTGTAATAGGCCGCAGTCAAGCCATCAGTACCTGGTGCTTTATCCACCTTCAGTTCCTTAATAGCTGTAAAAATTTCTTCTTCTGTGATCAGTTGATTAATCCCTTCTTTTTGTACTTGCGTAAGAACCGGGATGCTAGCATTTTCCAGATATATATCAATGTCTTTTTCATTAATTTTCTCCTTAGCATATAATTTAGAATAAAAATCCACAAAAGCGTCCTTGATAAGGTCCTGTTGAAACACAACCCTTCCTTTATGCTCAATCTTGTCTATATTAGAAGCCCTTTGTTTTTTCCTCAATCTATAAGCTAACCATCTACCTGGTTTATTAGCGTTGCAAAAAGTATTATGCCTGGCAAACCGCAGATTGGTTGCCACTTGGTCAGCCATTAATTTATCAAATTGTCCTCTTAACAATTTAATAGCCTCCTTAGTCTTCACATCCTCTGAGTTCAAAATCAAAGCCTTTTCTTTTTCCTTTATTTCGTTCTCCAGTTCTTTCCTCCTAGCTTCCACAACACGTCTATGTCTGTTATTCATATATATCAACACCCCTCTCATGTATGCCTTGCTAGCATCCCACACCATATCCATAGAGGTACCTTTGTTCATATTAGTTTCAAAAAAATCCTTCATCCGCTGTTTGCATTCTTCCACATTTCTCTGATTTCTAAACAAATTCTCATTTACGCGCCACGAGCGCCTATCTCTTTTCTCCTTATCAATCTCTAACCAAACTGGACTATGATCAGAGATAGTTCTTGCACAAATCTTCACCTTTTTAGTCCTCAAAAAAAAAGTCATTAGTCACCAAAATAAAATCAATCCTCGAAAAAGATTGATGTCTATCAGAATAAAAAGTATAATCCTTTTCCCGCAAGTGTCTCTCACGCCAAATATCTCGCAATTCCAAGTCATCCTTCATTTCAAAAAAAGATTTAGGCAGTCTAGCATGACTTGGAATGCGCTTAAAAGCTCCAGCCTTATCCATCTGTACATCCAAAACACCATTCCAGTCCCCCATAAAAATAAAAGATTTATAATCCAGCTGGGTAAGTTTTGTATGAAGTAAACTAAAAAAGTCAGCCTGTTGTTGTTGTTGATTAGGGGCATACAGTCCAACTAAAAGCGTCTTTTTGCCTTCTAGCAACAAATCTATCAATACGTATCTTCCATGCTTGTCTGCTTCAATTAAGTCCGCTGTTATGGCACTTTTAACATAAACAACCACTCCATTTTTCTTATTCATTGCAGAGGCAACAAAGTGCGTGCCCAGTCTTGAGTTCAATAAAAACTTTTGGTCCATAGCCCTAATATGCGTTTCTTGCAAACATATAACATCTATCTTGAATTGTTTTAAATATTGAAAAACTTTCTTTCTCTTCTGTGGTGAGTTTAGTCCATTAACATTCCAAGTCAAAAATTTAGTTGCCATGCATATCCTCCCAAAGCTCTTGAAGCACTGCTTTGATAGGACTATCTTCTTTAGGCCGTGCTCCTCCCACTGCTTGGCTATGAGTACGTTGTGAAGATTCCGAAGACTTTTGCTGATCTTGTTCTTTTATTTTCTTTGCTCTTTTTAAAGCAGCACGCGTTACCCTTTGCTCTCTAGGATCATCCAAAGAAGTTATAGCTTGATCTCCTCCAGCACCATTTTCCTCTGTTTCCTCCTCTTGATGTTCTCCTTCACCTTCTCCAGATCCCTTTGCAGCTTCCAGAAGTGTTAATGGGGTTGCTTTTAAAACAGTATTGTAGAAATCACGCGCTTGCTTCACAGTAATCAACCGATACCTTTTGCCTTCATACATCACCATCAGCCCATCTGGAATCTCCCATCTGAACCTTATATCTCGTTGCTTGAGCTCTTGAACAAGAAATGTGAAGTCTTTCCTTCTCCTTAAAATCTTTGGAGGGATTTCTTTTAAAACCAAGACTTCTTGATCAGCAATCACAACTTTAGCATCATAGGCAGCTTGTATAACTTCATCTCTAATTTCTCTTTTTGCAAAGTAAACCACCACATCTCTAGGCAACTTTCTCTGTCTGGCAATCCATGAGTTAACACGGAACACTTTATCCATAGCTGCTCTTATTTCAGATGCTGGCTGGTTCAACACCACTTCAAAAGCCTCAGAAACCAGCTGCTTTAAATCTTCCTTAATGTTCTCTTTTAAACCTCTGATTCTAACAGCAAACTGCATCTGGTAATATTGAGCAAGGTTTAACTCCCTTTCCATTTTGTCTCTTAAATTTTCATTCTCCCGTACTTTAACTTCTAATATTGCATTCTTTTGAGTCAGATCATCCACTTTTTCATCTAAATCTTCCACACATTCCGCCACTTTATGCACTGAAGACAAAATGTCTACCTTCATCACGCTGAACTTCTGTTCCATCCTCTCTTCCATTCTCTCCTCCAGTTTCTCCAATTTCTCCTCCATCTGTGCAAATTTATCACCCATTGATTGATTAATTGATTCCAAAAGTACCTGGGCATGTTTATCCAAAGCATCTTGTAAGTCCTTCGATGTCAGTACATCAGGAGGGTGCAACGCCTGTAATGATGATTGTTGCACCGGAGAAGATCCACCACTCCGAAGAGTTTTAGGGGGAGGTTTAGCCGCCATCTTTTACTTTTCAATTGTGACGCACTTTCACTTAAAGTTTAAAAAGTCCATCAAGCTCGAGAGTATAATAAAATAATCCTCTTCACCTTTCCCTCTTGTACCGCTCTGCCTGCTCCTTTAATCCATAGTCCTTTCTTCAGGCAGGGGTGGTCGCAGACGCCTGGCTCTGCTCCAAGAAATCCGGAGCAGAGACGCTGGCCAGCTGGGAGCAACCCAGGCTTCGGGGGAGTTCAATCCTTCAGCCGCCCAAGCTCCAAGCTCAGGCGGCCCTGGAGAACTCTACCCCTACCTGGGGCCTCACCCCCTCCTCTTCTCCCGAGGAGGGGGCTTCTAATTCGCCCGAACAGCTGATCGGCGCTGTTTCGGGCGAAAAAACAACAGCTGAGCCGCGGGCAGCCCGGGAAGGCTGTCTCCGTCGCCGCGGAGCCACCGGAAGTCAAGTAATAATTCACTTTTGATTACATTCCGAATGTCATAATTTAACAAAGGACATTAAAAAAGTGCCTGTTAAATTTGTGGCATTGACCTCTGTAAAACATAAATAGGATTCTTTTTTAAAAAAAAAGCATTTTATTTATAATGTCTTCTTCTAAATAGGATGTCAGGTTCATTTTATCTCAGCCTCCTCCGCAGTTTGGTATAAAAACCTCATGAAATAATTTCAGAAGTAGTCTTGGGAAGCTTTCTTACATTGCTTAATTCCTTCTGGTTATGAGATTTATCTAGCTAGAAGGAGATAAGATGTTCCTTTAATAATAATGCCTATTTAAATCTGTTAATGTCAATTCCTTCCCATGCCCATCATACTTCATGTGATGGTTGAATTAAAAAAAATAAGTTTAGTCCTCTCCAACACACACACACACACACACACACACACACTTTTTCCACTATTCTTTGGACAACTTTGCTCCCTCCTCCATGTACAAGTAGTCTTCAACTTACGACCACAATTGAACCCAAAAGTTTTGTTGTTAAGTTTTACGACCTTTCTTGCCACAGTTGTTAAGTGAATCTCTGCAGTTGATAAGTTAGTAATCTGGTTGTTAAGTGAATCCGGCTTCCCCATTGACTTTGCTTGTCAGAAGGTAGCAAAAGGTGTTCACATGACCTTGGGACACAGCAACGGTCATAAGGATGAACCAGTTGCCAAGTGTCTGAATAGATAGATAGATAGACAGACAGACAGACAGAAAGACAGACAGACAGACAGACAGACAGACAGACAGACAGATAGACAGATAGATAGATAGATAGATAGATAGATACAGTGCTTTTTTTGTAAAAGAAAAAGGTGCCGGAACTCACACATGTCATACAAGCCGCCTTGCCTACCCTACAAGGTTCCATCCAAAAAAGGTGCCGGAACTCCGTTCTGAGCGTTCTATGAGGAAAAAAGCCCTGGATAGATAGATAGATAACTAGATAGCTAGACAGACAGTAGTTAGCTAGATTGACAGCGAGCTAAATAGCTAGTTAGCTAGACAGCTTAGCAGACAGACAGACAGATAGATAGTAGACAGCTAGATATATAGATTCTCTGTAAGGATTTCGCTATCATCCAGACTGCATAGGAAAAGTAAGGTATTCCCCCTGTATTTTCCCTTTCTTTGAATAAAGCAAAACTAAAGCTAAATTTTCTAATCTTTTATTATGAAGAAATGCTATCTAGTTCAAAGGGAATTCTTTATATGCAAGGGTTTTTCCCCCGTCCATCTTACACTCCAAAACCTCTTGAGGATTTCAACATAATCTTGCTTGAAATGTATTATTTAGAGTGGATTTCCACATTTCTAACATCAAAGTAATGAGAAAGGACAGTTGCATCTGAAATTTTAGTGTTCGTGGCATAGCAAAGTTTGAAAATGCTTGTTTTCTTGATGTTCTGAGTCACTGCATTTTTTAAATGTTGTGGAAATAATATACCTTTTTAGCATGCATTGGCATGTCTTGCATATTACCGTAATTGCATTAATCTTTCTAATTTTGCAAGGCTAATATGAGAAATTATTGCCAGAACTGGTCGTTGCCTAATTTGTATGTATGTATGTATGTATTTATTTATTTAATTCCTATAGCTGTCCATTTCAAGCCGATGACTCTGAGCAATTCTAAAAACATTACAAAAATAAATATATACAGCAATTAAGAAAATTATCATAATAATTGTCAGTATAGCCAAGAAACAGGTCCCTTAACACATTCAGGGGCCTGGGCAGGGCACATAGCCAGGTTTTTAAAAACCTTACAAAAGCTTTAAAAAAAGCCTTGCAAAAGCAGGGTCAGGGCCATCCTAATCTCTGAAGGAAGATTAGGGCTTTGGAGAAGAGAAGACATATTTTCTGGTCCCTGCCAGCTGACATTTCTCAGTTGATGGACTTGCAGCATGCTCAACCTACCGGACCAAATTATAAATAAAATAGTTTTAATACTCCTCAATTGTCAACTGTATGGAAGTAGGGAAGGTTTTCAAACAAACCCAGATCTGTAAATATCCTGTTTCACTTGTGGTTTGAGGCTGTGTGTCTGTCTGGTACATTATTCATTGGCAGTTCCCTCCCTCCCATCCAGGCCATAGCACACAAGCGTTGTTTGAGCAGGGTCTGTAAAATTATCTGGGACACGACTCATCCTCTTCACAACCTGTTTTCCTTGTTACCTTCTGGGAGGAGGCTCCATGGTATCCATAGCAGAACATCCAGATTCAGCCATAGTTTCATTCCACACAGCATTAACCTTGTGAACTCTCAGGCTTCCTCCTTCCGTTATATATTCAAGATGGACTGTATTTAATATTTTATTGTTATGTATATGTAGGGGTGTGGGTCGATACATATGTTGTATGTAGTATGTTTTCAGTGTGTGTCGTGTATGTGTTTCACTTTGAGAGCGGGCAACTAAATTTCATTTTTGATGTGTGCTATTGTGCCCACAGTAAAAAAAAATGACAATAAAGACTATCCTATCATCTTATCTTATCCTAGCAGGAGCTGATCACAGATAACATACAAACTGCATAAAAGTCCATATACACCTTGTGGACGTTAATGTTCGCAAAAAGGTTTTAAAGCGTTGAATTCTTGAATACTACTTTACTTCTATACATAAAATGAGCATACAAGATTACAGATACCCATTTGCTCCACCCCATCCTTATCAGTTACTCTTCCAGTTTCATGGACAATGACACAAGAGGTAAGGGGATGCCTTTTAAGGAGCAAAGAGGGCTGCAACTCTGGGACCATTTGCAATGTTCTCTTTCCTTAGACGTGGAGAAAATACTTTCCATTGCCCCTTTTCATTCAAGCCCTGCCCATCCTTGGCAGGGGGAGTGGCAATAGCATTTAGACTTAAATACCTCCCCACAGCATTTTACAGCACTCTCTGGATGGTTTGCAATATAGAAGCAGTACTTGCATATTTCCCTCAACAATCTGGGTCCTCATTTTACTGACTTCAGAAGGATGGAAGGCTGAGTCAACCTTGAGCCCTGTCAGGATCAAACTGCAGGATGGGAGCAGAGTTGTGCCTGCAATACTGCACTTTAACCACCATGCCACTGGGGCTCCTTGTGTAGCCCTGTAGCCTTGTTCTTGTCATCCACTAAACCAGCATCAGTGTGAAGATGTTTGTTTGTTTTTCAGGCAGGGACCATTCTTGAGAGCAAATACTCCCCCCCCCCCAGGCAATTGGAAAGCCTTGCCAGCATCACTGGATTAAGACAGATAATAGAAAATGCTAATTTGCATGGAAACATTTTTACATGAAAGAATAGCATGACCTTTACACTTCCAGGGGGCAACGCAACTTTTCCAAACAATTCACACCATGTTTACTTATTATTGCAAAGGCTGCTTATAAGGACTGTTTTCTGTGGGAAAGGATAATGATGGTTATCACATCAGGCCATTATTTTGTTACACAGTGAAAGTCCTCTCTTATCTGCCCAGATGCCTATCAAGCCATTGTTGGCACTTCTCTGCATGCTGAATACTAACCCACGAGAAAAGAATGAAGGCCAAATCCATTCTGACCTGACTTGCCAGCTGATGATGACCTTCCCAACCTCACTGGAATCCTTCTTATGAAAGCCTCAAGAGCTAGTGCACTTGAGGATGGATGGAAAGGAGCAAGAATTTGCCAAGCTGGGCTATTGAGTTTCTGAGTTATTCATCAGGCAATTCAAGAGATTATAATTCTTTCCTGTTCAAGGGTACAGAGAACTGAAGGACAAAAAGGCTCAAATGTTTCAATCCTGAACTGTTCCACTGGACATCCCACCAAATATATGAGTTGCGAGTGGCTAAATATGGTAGCAATAGCACTTAGACTTATATACCGCCTCGAGTGCTTTACAGCACTCTCTGGGTGGTGTACAGTGTAGATTGTAGAACATTATTTGCATGTTGGCTCCAACAATCTAGGTCCTCATTTTACTGACCTCAGAAGGATGGAAGGCTGAGTCAGCCTTGAGCCGGTCAGGATTGAACTGTTGGCAATCGGCAGAATTAGCCTGTAATACTGCATTCTAACCACCCCGTTACCATGGAATCACTGAGATTCACAATAAAATTAATAAAAATCAGACAAGGTCTGATCTTAGGTATGTATAAGACAAGCCCGGATGACATCACAATTCTTCCTGTATTCATTTTGATGAAAGAGAACTTGCTTTCAACATTTGTTACAAAAGAGAAAAGGATACCGGCACAATTCTTGTGGGTGGCTGGACACATGTAGAAAAGGGGCAGGACTTGTCTTGTGAAGGTGCAATTCTATTCGCATCCCTCTACTCCTTTGGCCCTCCAACGTACACCCTCTTGTAAATCCAAGTTCTTTCAATATTAGCTAAGGGCGGAGTAAACGCAGTACTTCAAAGCGGGGTGAAATATTTTGTCTGTGAGTCTTTTTGATTCTGTTCAAAAGACAAAAAGGAGTAGAATATAAGGAGCCACGTTGCTGGCCAACTCCACTTCTCTGCGAGGTGACTATGGGATAATTGGGAGGGTTTTATACCGTCGGTTCCTTTTGTTTTGGCAACCTGTCCTGTCTCAGATCCTGAAGCAAAAATGACAAGCCATTTCAGCCTCTCCGGGCAGCATAAAGGTCTAGCAAAGCCCATCCCTGCATTTATAAAGCTCTGCTTCTTATTCGAGTTGTGGACCCATCCTAGAAACCTTTCGCATTGTCAAGGTAGAGTAATTATTAGCCTTGCCAGCTGCAAGGTCAAGGGACCTTAAGAAAGTTCCCATTCAGCCCTCTCCACCAGCAAGGCGGGATTAAATGACATGGTGGTAGAAAACAGCTGAGGCTCATCTTGAGTCCACCGTGGATACCCAGGCAGAAATAAAGAAGGCCCGGGTTATGTGCTAGGAGCACTCCAGATGCTTGAAAGAATCAGATGCCTAGAGCTGGACCTTCGTCCTTCTGCCCTTCTGTCTTTCAAGCTTCTATCTGTATTGGGAAATTCCTTCTTTTTCTTCATTTTTTGAAAGCTTGCCAAGCTTGAAGGAGAGACGCTTCTATTACTCCATGACCAGGAAAGGGGTGGGGGTGGGGTGCGCTGTGAGGAGAAGTAGAATTTTAATCACCTAGCAATTACTCCCTTTTATGTGGAGCAGAAGCAGCACCTGTATAATTATCTGTACTGCATATCTTTCAAGAACCCGAGCTTTGCTGCCAATCCCAGAATGTGATGTTGGAGGAAGTAAAAATTTAAAAAAAGAGAGAAGGAAATCAAGGCGCGCAGGTTTCAGTTGGAGAGACTGTGTGTGTGTGTGTATCAAAAGTAATCTCAGTACATCAGAGAATAGCTCTGATTGCCCTTAACTCTCTGATTAACATACCATTAAATCAGTGATTGGTGTTGACAGTTCTGCAGAAGGCCAATCCACCCGGGAGAAGAAAACAGAATCTATTGAACACATTATATCTGGGACAAGAGTTTGCCACGCCATGTGGTGAAGGGTGCAAATGCTGAAGGTGGAGCTACGTAACAAGGAAAAGGTAACACTTAATACTAGCACTGATGCTGTTATCTGGTTTGGGTAATGAAACGTCTGCAGGAAAACAACTAAGCTCAGAGAGCACCAAGGATCCCTCGTTTTAACCCTGAGCTACAAACAGAATTAGTCCTCGACTTAGAACAGTTCGCTTAGTGACCGAAGTTACAAGGGCCCTGAAAAAAGTGACTGATGTCCATTTTTCACACTTACGACCGTTGCAGCACCCCCGTGGTCACATGATTTACATTTGGGTGCTTGAACAACTGGTTCATATTTATGACAGTTGCCGTGTCCTGGGATCATGTGATCCCCTTTTGTGACCTTCTGACAAGCAGAGTCAATGGGGAAGCCAGATTCACTTAACAACCATGTTCTTCATTTAACAACTGCCGTGATTCACTGAATAAATGTGGCAAAAGAAATGGGGCAAAACTCACTTGACAAATTTCTCACTTAGCAACATAAATTCTAGGCTCAATTGTGGTCACAATTCGAGGACTAACTGTATTCTCCTTTATTGGTAACACTTAATGCTATTTCGTCAGAGATTGTTTCTCCCTTCAGCACGTCTTTTTGATTCCCGTGCAAAGGTTTCCTGGTGTTTCAATTCCCTCCAGCCATTCGCCTTTATCTGATGGAAAAGAAATTGCTTTTTTTTTTAAGGAGAAGAAGGAAAGTTCAAGGGTAAGATGTGAGATTTTTGTATCTCAGCTATAAGATGATATCAGCATCCTGACTTGCCCTGGGCTTTCTTCCACAGCAACCCAGAGCCACCTTCCCACCTTTTCATTTATTTCCATAAGAAGAAATGACAAGGGTGATCCTCATAAAAGTTGTTTTGACTTGGTCTCTATTTGAATCGGGAAGTATGGGAAGTTGAACAGATGTGTAACAAGAAGAAACAAAACCCCACACTCCTCGCAGCTTGCAACAATGAATAAGCTTAAAAATGATGAGAAGCTCTTAAGCAATTGTGTCTGAAAAATAGACAGGACAACAGTAATTTCTGCAGTAGAGGAGGACACAGTTGGGAAACCAAAGGACAAATGTTGATGCGGAATTTTAGGCAAACTATCTGGGCTGAGAGAATCTGGAAGCCCGTTAGATCTCAGAACCACTGAACTATATTTTTCAAAGATCCTGGAGCACTGGGGAACTACCAGAGGATTGGAAGAGAGCTGATGTGGTTCCCATCTTCAAAAAAGGAAAAAAAAGAGATCCAGGAAACTACAGACCTATCAGCCTGACCTCAGTACCTGGGAAGATTCTGGAAAAGATAATCAAACAACAAATCAGCGAACACCTTGATGCAAACAAAGTCATCACTAAAAGCCAACATGGGTCTGTCAAAAACAGATCATGCCAGACAAATCTTATTGCATTTTTTGACCAAGTGACAAAATTAGTGGACCAGAGGAATGATGTAGATATAATTTACTTGGACTTCAGTAAGGCATTTGATAAAGTAGATCACAAACTACTATTTGATAAGATAGAAAAATGTGGGTTAGACAGCATCACCACCAGATGGATTTGTAGCTGGCTGACTGGCCGTACTCAGCGTGTGGTCCTCAATGGAACTGCATCTACATGGAGGGAAGTATGTAGTGGGGTGCCCCAGGGCTCTGTTCTGGGCCCAGTGCTCTTCAACATCTTCATCAATGATTTGGACAAGGGGATAGATGGGGAACTCATCAAATTTGCAGACAACACCAAGCTGGCAGGAATAGCCAATACTCCAGAAGATAGGCTTAAGATACAGGAGGATCTGGACAGACTGAAACACTGGGCGCTATCTAACAAAATGAAATTCAATGGTGAAAAAAGTAAGGTTCTACACTTAGGCAGGAAAAATCAAATGCACAGGTATAGTATAGGTGGTACCTTGCTCAATAGTAGTAACTGTGAGAGGGATCTCGGAATCCTAGTGGACAATCACTTAAATATGAGCCAGCAGTGTGCTGCAGCTGGCAAAAAAGCCAACACAGTGCTAGGCTGCATTAACAGAGGGACAGAATCAAGATCACGTGAAGTACTAATACCACTTTACAATGCCTTGGTAAGGCCACACCTGGAATACTGCATCCAGTTTTGGTCACCACGATGTAAGAAAGATGTTGAGACTCTAGAAAGAGTACAGAGAAGAGCAACAAAGATGATTGGGGGACTGGAGGCTAAAACATATAGGGAACGGTTGCTGGAATTGGGTATGTGTAGTTTAACGAAGAGAAGGGTGAGGGGTGACATTATAGCAGTGTTCCAATATCTCAGGGGCTGCCACAGAGAAGAGGGAGTCAAGCTATTCTCCAAAGCACCTGAAAGCAGGAGAAGAAGCAACGGATGGAAACTAGTCAAGGAGAGAAGCAACCTAGAACTAAGGAGAAACTTCCTGACAGTTAGAACAATTAACCAGTGGAACAACCTGCCTCCAGAAGTGGTGAATGCTCCAACACTGGAAGTTTTTAAGAAGAGACTGGACAGCCATTTGTATGAAATGGTATAGGGTTTCCTGCCTTAGCAGGGAGTTGGACTAGATGACCTCCAAGGTCCCTTCCAACTTGTTATTATTAATAGATGAATTACATACAAATTCTATACAAATATGATAAATAAATTCAGAAAATTTCTGCTTGCTCTAGTTCAGTAATTGGCTGGATTTTTGCAGTCCAGATATTCCCACAGAATTCCCACTAGTGGTTTGATTTATATCCATCCTTTGGAAGCAAAAAGATCCCACCAAGAACTAAAGAGAAATTTCCGGCTTGCTTTGTGGTTGCTCCATCACTGGAGGTTTTTAAGAAGAGATTGGACACCATTTGTCCAGAATCATATAGCTATTCTCCAAAGCACCTGAAAGCAGGACAAGAAGCAATGGATGGAAACTAATCAAAGAGAGAAGCAACCTAGAATTAACGAGAAATATCCCGACAGTCAGAACAATTAATCAGTGGAACAACCTGTCTCCAGAAGCTGTGAATGCTGGACAGCAATTTGTCTGAAATGTTATAAGGTTTCCTGCCTGAGCAGGGGGTTGGACTAGATGACCTCCAAGGTCCCTTCCAACTATGATGATGATGATGATGTCTTCTGCTTGAACAGGGGGTCAGACTAGAAGACCTCCAATGTCCTGTTATTTCTTTATTCCCTTCCCAGCATTATCCTCAAAGAAATCTTGTAAATTAGGTTAGATAGTGGAAGAGAGCCCCCCCCCACATTCCCTCATTTTAATGATTTAAAACCCACCTTATTCCAACACTCTGCAAAGCCGCACTAGTAATTTATGAGAAAGCTACTACTCATCAGGCTTACTGAGCAGAGTAAAACCATTTCTGAGAAGATCTGGAGGGGCCGTCATATGCTAATTCACATTTTTCAAAGCTGCACTGCTGAACTACTCAACTTTTTAGCAGGATAGTGCAAGGATATGGTCTGAATACCATGGTTACAAACTGCACATGACTTAGCCTTCATCTCTTCAGAGAATGCAGGCAGCATAATATGATGGGAGTTGTGCTCTTTTTCAATATTAAGCAAACCATTTAACTAACAAGAAAGAAAGGTGGCTGTAACACTCAGAATAGCAGACCTAGGCTGCAAGTGCATGCATGCACACTCATGCATGCAGGCACACACACACCCCCTGCATGATGGTATAATCGATAAGCAAGAGCTAAAGCAAGTTGCAAAAAGATAGGCTAGCTGCTATGTGGTGCCCAAGAAGCAATGCAGCATTTTGGGAACTAGAGTTGGAATCCCAAGCAAACAGGCAGGGTGGTTAGGATACGTTTTATGCCCTTTCCTCTTTCCCTGTTGCTAGCCCAGGAGTCTAAATTTTCTCACTCAGTCTTGTCACTATGTTTAAATCAAGAACCTAGATCAGGGGTGCCCAAACATTCTGGGTTGGCAGCTCGGTGGGAGAGGGAGGGGCAGGTGTCTTATGGGCACAGGAACAAGCAAGAATGTGGCCACACATGCGCACAGTGCACAAATAGGCCATGAGCGTGCACACCATGCAAACGAGCCTGCAAATAATGTGTGCGAGGCTCTCAGCAACACTAGAACCTCTGTGAGGGTTGGGCGCTGGCGCCGCCAGGCTTATGACAATGCTACCACCAGTGCGAAGATCACCCCACCACCCCACATGAGGCTCACGCTGCGGCCCAGAGTGATGCTGCCACTGGTGCAAGGATTGCGCCACTGCCCCTGCATGATGATTGCGCCACAGCCCGCCTGCCATTTGCGGCCTATGCAAGGTTCATGGCAATGCCACCCGCTGCGTGTGGTGCGCCACTACCCACTTGCTGCTCGTGGCACTGCTGCTGCCCACACAAGATTCATGGCAACACCACTGCCTGTGCAATGCTAGCGGCACTGCCGCCGCCTACACAACACTCACAGCAACGGTGGCACGAGGAAGGGTGAGCACGCCCACATATGCATGTACTGCCCAGCTACTCATGCAGCCTGGTGGCCAAGAGGCCACGGCCCAGTAGTGGGTTATGGCCCATAGGTTGGGGACCTCTGACTGAGACTGTAAAACTCTCCAGTGGAAGAGTCTTATCTATTCTGGGGCTTATTTAGAAATCAATTACAATTTGTTCCAAGACAAAGTTCCTTAATTTGTACAGGCAGTCCTCGACTTATGATAAAAATTGAGCCCAACATTTCTGTTGCTATGCAAGATATTTAAGTGACCTTTCCCCCATTTTATGACTTTTCTTGCCACCATTGTTAAATGTATCACTGCAGTTGTTAAATTAATAATAGAGTGGTTAAGTGAATCTGCCTTCCTGTTGCTTGTCAGAAGGTTGAAAAAGGGGATCACATGACCCCGGGACGCTGCAACCATCATAAATATGACTCAGTTGCCAAGCGTTCTTAATTTTGATCACGTGACCATGGGGATGCTGCAATGGTCATAAGTGTGAAAAACAGTCATAAATCACTTTTTTTCCAGTGCCATTGTAACTTCAAATGGTCAGTAAATGAATGGTTGTAAATAGAGGACTACCTGTATGTAATGGCAAGCTAGACATAGCAATGCAAATCCTGTTTAATGACTCCTCCCAGCTGAATGGGAGGGGAAAAAAAGAAAGAGACAAGACTTTATCATGAGCTATATATACAGATCACCTACACCTTTCTGGGTTGGTGGCCTGGTGGGAGAGGGAGGGGAAGGGGCCTTATGGGTGCATGCACAAACGTGAATGTGGCCACATGTGCACACAGCGCACAAACGGGCCGCAAGCATGCACACCATGAAAATGGGGCTACAAGTATGTGTATGAGGCTCTCGGTGATGCCGGAGCCTCTGTGAGGCTTGTGGCACTGCCACTGCCAGGCTCACGGCAATGCTACCACCAGCACAATGATTGCGCCACCACCCCGCGTGAGGCTCATGCTGCCACCACAGCAATGCTGCCACCGGTGCAAGGATTGTGCTGCTGCACCCGCACGAGGATAGTGCCATGACCTGCCTGCCATTTGCGGCCCATGCAAGGTTCGTGGCAATGTCACCGCCTGCATGTGGTGCGCCACCACCCACCTGCCTCTCATAGCACTGCCACCGCCCACACAAAGTTCATGGCAACACCGCCACCTGTGCGATACTAGTGGCGTTGCCACCACCCACACAACACTCGCAACAATGGTGGCACAAGGGGGGGTGAGTACATGCACATGTGCCTGCACTGCCCAGCTACTCACGCGGTCCAGTGGCCAACAGGCCACGGCCTCGTAATGGCCCATAGGTTGGGGACCTCTGACTTAAACAATGGTTTAATGTTACATGCAAACCACAGAAATATGTAAATTGTTTACAAACACAATTACACCATAGTATGTTGGTTGTTAGAAGAAGAGAATATGGGAGCTGCCAAAACAGGATCCTTGTTTGAATAAGGCAGCTAGAGACATTCTTTTAGAGATATTCATTCTGACAGGCTTTACAATTCCTGAAACAAAGCTGTTAGTTCTCAGTTTAACATGTGAAGAGAACGAGCAGTTCTAGCATTCAAAAGGAAATAAACTCAACTCACTGGAAGATTTCTTGGGATTTCTGCCTCTTGGAAGTTCTAGAAAACTGCTCATCAATTTATCTTCATTTGCCAATATTAATTTAGGCTAAACAAAACTCAAATCCCCCCTCCCCCGCACACACACACACAATTTCTGAAAATGGGAAGTCTTATGCTAATTATTTGCTTAAATACAACATGGATATCGATTGAACTCATTTAATACTGACCAATAAATTATCTGAATATTGAAACTGTATAAGAAGTCCTTTAATTTAATATGGATCGATCAGTGTGGAATAGAACACGAGTCCCCAACCCCTGGGCCACTGCCCACTACTGGGCTGTGGCCCAATCAGAACTGCAGAAGCAGTGGTTGAGCACACAAGCACGGGTCCATTTGTGCGAGCAGTGGATGCATGTGCACATTGCTTGCGCAAATGGAGCTGCGTGCGCATGCATGCTCACCCACCACTCATAATGGAATCATCCCCTCTGCCTCCCTGGCTGGTGCACAAAGCTGGAAAGGCTGGAGACCGCCAGAATAGATATGTATGTATGTATGTATGTATGTATATCCCAAAAGTGCTTTCCAAAAGGCGTCCTGCCATTCTGTTGGAGGGAGAGGGGAGGAAGTCTTTGTGGCATTTCTTGCATGCTTTCGCTTTTGCTGGCACCACTTGGAAATTAGGAGGGGATTGTCTTCAGAGAAGAAACAGACTCCTTCTCTGCCAGTTCTAGCCTGGTTCCAAGGATGTCATGCCCGGAGACTGACCCATTATCTACCCAGCACCTCAGTGTTCTCAAAACATTGCTATGGCATGATATTGGCTGCTGGTGGACTGGGGGGGCAGGTTGGGTGGGTTTGGGGAAAAGGAAAGAATTGCTTTGTGCGGGATCCTTAGATTCTGCCTGACTTTTCTGCAACCACTATCTCTCAGTAAAAGTTCTTTTGATTAATCGTAATGGAGTGAAGAATATTGCTTTCCTGAGGGACCAACTGGGGCAGATCCTTACATAGACCTTCTTAGGTGTTTTTTTTTAAAAAAAAAACACAAAAAACATTTTGCTTCTCATCCGTGAAGCTTCCTCAGAACTGAAGAAGTTTCTTGGATGAGAAGCAAAACGTTTTCAGGAGAAAAACTAAGAAAGTCCAGTTGCTTTTTGGAAAAAGCAGCTTTGGGGTAACCATGATCTGGATGATTGAGAATCTCCTTAGAGGTTTAGGATATGTGTGTGTGTGTGCGTGTGTGTATGTGTGTTTGTGTGTGTGTGTGTGTGTGTGTATGTGTATATATGTATGTATATACATACATGTGTGTGTGTGTATGTGGATGTGTATATATGTGTATATATGTATGTATATATGTATATATGTATTTATATAGTGTAGGGAATAAAAATGGCTAACAAACTGAAGTTCAGCACTACCACAGACTAGCAATATCTACTCAAATGTAAACATTTCACCTCAATTCCATGGGACTTACTCCTTGCAAAGTGGACCTAGTGCAGTTTAATACAGCGTACGTTAAGTAGTAAACTTAATTTCTGCCAATCCAATTATTTCTTCGTTGCTAAAACAATCTTCAAACAACCCAAATTATGCTTATATACATGGATATCGCCAGATGGAATACTCCAGATGGAATACATGGTGTTTGTTGAATAGATCACAAACTGCTCACGAGCAAGTTCCAAGTTAAGTAAAATGGGAAGAAAAAAGTCAACCAGTTTCCTCAATATGAACTTGACCATACACTGACCATTTGCAAGGCAGACATCAGGAATTGTTTTGAAGACCTGAACCTCATTAATAGGGAACCAGAGGAACTATGGAATGTAATGAAATAGCTTGCTATGAATGAAAAAGACTGCTAAAGAAGAAGAAGTAGAAGAAAGCAAATGATATGAACAAATGGTAGAAATTGCCAAAAAGAGAACAAAAGCCAAAGCCAAGAAAGACAAAAATCTCAGGAAAGAAACAAAGAATTTCAGAGAGTTCTTAGACAAGAACCAGTATTATAATCATATCTGTAAAGACTTTGAAGATAGAAATGGATACTTCCTGACAGATTCTCGTTCAGCTTGTAATGGATCCAACACTACTTAGCTTTGTTTTGAGATCAACTCAACCTGACATCAATCGTGGCATAGGTATTTATTTGGCTTTGATACTAGGTATTTGACTGTTCATTCCGATGAATTTGCATTGCTATTAATGTGCAGATAGTTGGGTCTGATATGGGAATGATAGCTTGGATCCAGTGAGAGTGCACTTATTGTATCTTCACAGTGCTGAAGGTGCAGCTGCTTTAGCTGCAGTTATCAGGTACATCAAGTGCACTTGAGTTATATCACAGGCCCTTTCCCACTTTACCTCCATATATCAGCAGATCCACGTCGTTGGCATTGATCAGATGGAGTCATGGAATATTACAGGAGGAAAATGCAGAAAAGGATGTCCAACATTGTAAAGAGATTGGACCAATCACATTATGGGGGAGGACTCTATATTAAGGAATGTTAGCAAAGGGAAAGGTGAATTAAGAGAGAATGATAAGATGCTTTGGAATGTAAAGGAATAAGAAGGTCATATTTGTCTGTTTGACTCATTAAAGCAGCTGCCTCTCTTTTCAAAATGGTATAGCTGCATGAAACATGGTATGGACCTGGGAGTGAAGTCTACCAACTTGAGGACAATGTGCACATTACATTAAGTATGCAACTCATTGGTTTATATTAGGCCCTTCATTGCCCTCTGCTCTTAGTGAGAGTTTAAAAAAAAACACCAACCTCTGCCCTCTCACAAAATGTATTTCTTTTTTCTGGGTGGCAGGAATTCAAAAATAAAACAGTAACGAGACAGATTTTTAAACTTCCCCAGTCCTGCTTCATAATATTAAAAGAATGGTCTCTGAGATCATGGCACGTACGAATCATTCCATTCAGAGATAACTAAGCTTTTTTTAAAATACAATTGCTTATTTATATTATGAATGCCATCCCCAGGCACTGGATAAAATTAAAATATATTTGGTACACACTAAAATAACATTTGAAATTCAATAATCAAAGGCGTAAAAGCACTTTCCAAGCACACCTATATTTTCAAGCAATTTCAGAACTCTTTGGGTGGGCAGACAGGCAACTAAGAGGTCACTTCATGCAGGCATCCTTTTCCTTCTCCCCATTGCTTGGTTTGCAGATTAAAAGGTTTGCCTAGTTTGGCATTGGCTGGAACAACTCTCTTGCATGAGATCCTGAGCCAGTTTCTGAGGAGAACAAAATGGGATTTGCCTATAATTCATCGATACATACAACCAGATGCTCAGATCTTGGCACTGCAGCTTGCTTACAAATGCAAGCAGTAGTGTGACTCTTGGTTTGTGTACATGACACCAAAGTACAAGTCAACATGACACCAAACCCGGGCAAGTTGTGTACTGGTCATCTGGCTACCTAATCCTTAGAGAACGTTAGAAGTTGTGTAAGGTTGGCTGATGACAGCTAGCAGGAAACAGCAGCAAATAGATGAGTTGGGGTAAGAATATGGATATGGGTATCACTCATCCTTCAGAGTTGCTGCACCCCATTTTCTTCCTTGATTTTATGCCTAAAGTATGTATTGATCACACAGACCAGTTAATTATGCCACAAAAACTATGATTGCCTAAATATCTATAGTGTCATGGAAAACAAAATACAGGGTGCACCAAAAGTGAGACCCCGTAGGGCGGGCTTCCTGTGTAGGTCGGGCTTCCTGTGAAAACTAAATGCTACAGATGCCACCATCAAGAAGGATCCATTATCAGTGCCTCCCAAAATACATTACCTGCTATTGGTCCTTATCTATCAATATTTTAAAAAGAATTACTCAAAGTGTATATTGCCCAAATGTGAAATTTCAGTATGATTGACTGACTAATAATGTGCCATCCAACTGGCTATTATTAATAATGGTTGGACCCTGACTTCCATTCTAGAGTGGAGGACAAATTACCCTACCAAGGCTGGACCCCTTCTCTAATTATCTACTCTCACCATAGAGAAATGACTTAGGGGAGGCAGGGATTGGATTCTATAGTAACTAAGTTTCTCCTTATCTACTCAGAACACATCTCATAATTGTCCTCTTTTCACCTCTATCGTCACTGAAATTTTGCTATTAGAAGCACAAGGGTCTCAAAGAGTCTTCATGTACAGTATATATTGCAATACATTTTGGGGAGAAACCTCTGCAGTTGGTGTGGCAAGAATTAGTACATTCCAACGACTCTCTGACTAGCTAATTTTTTTTTATTTTGACTGATGAAGTAACGATGAGTAACGAAACACCTCAGATTAACAAACTTTGGTCCGGTTGCCATGATTTAACCTTTCTAGAGACCTCAAAGTTTCCTCACAGAAGTGGAAAGGAATGTCTGTGAGCAAAGTTTCCCATTCACCTAGAATCTCTGTCTTCAACCTGGAAGACATACTGTCTTAATGACCGTAAGATTTGCAATGTTAGGATTACAGGGTTATTTTCAAGTAAGTAAATATACTTGTTTGGAAATAAATCTTATAAACCATCTGATTTATCTGGAGATAGATAGATAGATAGATAGATAGATAGATAGATAGATAGATAGATAGATAGATAGATAGATAGACAGACAGACAGACACATATATATATAAAATGGGAAAATGTGAAAAACCTTTCTCCACAGAATTGGTCTCTGGTGCCCAAAAGGTTGGGGACCTCTGTTCTAACTAACCACCTGCATGTGGCTTGAATTAAAGATATATTTCTGCATGTTACTTTAACAAAAATAATATTGGATAAAATATCTGTTGTATTTCCCATCTGTTTTTTTTAGTCTTCTAGAACTGTACTTTCAGCTTTTCTTTCTTAGGGATATGATATATGGATTTGTCATGAAATGACAAGTAGAATTTATGTTTGATATGGTATCTTTAGTTATCTATGTGTATGCAAAAAGGTAGTAAATCAAACCAAGATACTGCAGTACTGTATTTAGAAATAGGCATCTAATACCTGGCTGGTAGGCTTTTTGCCACAATAAAAGGCCATCTGCAAATAAACACAAACCCTTATTGATTCATTTAGTAAGTTATCTCTGCCCTAGCACATAATCTGTGTATGAATATTGATTTATTACAAACAGACTGGAATCATACTTTGTGCGTTTTTAATACTATACATGCTTGTTTGTCAAGTATAGGATGAGCCTTGCTGAAGTTTAGCTATATTTTTATCCAAAGCCATTTCATAGAAGGCTGTTGCCTATTAGTAATTTCTATTGCCTTTTGCAGGGCCTACTCCAAGTCCCCCCCACCTGACCCACAGGCAAACTTGGAAACAGATTTGGTTGCAGACATTATGGAAATATACTGTAAGTCGCTCCTGACACTGGACAGGAGAATCCCAAAGACTTCACGACTACAAATTCTCTTAAATTTGTTTCTTGAAACAAACTCCTGGTAGTAAACACTTCCTGCTGTCCTCTGATTACTGATACCAATATCCGTTTTCTCAACTGCCCCTAAATCTTTCTCAAGCCGTCCTAGTCCTTATATTTACAGCAAGGCCTCTTTTGTGCTATAATTTTGTTACTACTCCTAATCACAGCAGGATTTGAATACTGGCTAATGATGTTGCTATTGTAAACAGGCTTCCCGTATTTTCAAGTTTTTATGTGGAGCCTAGAAAATTAGAAGACGTTGCTTGCGGTCTGCCGTCAACAGGAATTCATATTTATCCTGTGTTCTTGCAATTATGATACTGATTAATGGTAAGTGCCCTGCTGTCTGAAATCTATTCCTTTGAGGGAACTACACTTTCTGTTCCCAAAAATGTTTTCTACCTCTTAGTGATGCATTATTATTCTTTTGCAGATCAAAGATCACGGTTGTCATGGAAACAGCAAAAAGTGGAAAGCCAGTCATGACATAGCAGTGGCATAATGGGGAGGATCTGCTGGGAAATCACTCACTAGCTGGGGGTTTTGTGTCAAAATTGCTTGGGTAAATTTGAATAGAAAGCCAAGTCACTCTGAGATCTAAAAGCACTGTGGTACTAAAGGCACAATATCCGTCACTATTATAAAGAACATGCTTAATTGTATATAACATTGAAGTCCTGATTTCCATCCCCCTATTTCCAATAATAATAAAAAAAGAAGTATTATAGTCTTTTTTTGAAATTCTGCAAATAAAATAATAATTATACTGACTCCTGCCTCCAGAAGTGGTGAATGCTCCAACACTGGAAGTTTTTAAGAAGAGACTGGACAGCCATTTGTCTGAATTGGTATAGGGTTTCCTGCCTTAGCAGGGGGTTGGACTAGATGACCTCCAAGGTCCCTTCCAACTACTACTACTACTTCTTCTTCTTCTTCTTCTTCTTCTTCTTCTTCTTCTTCTTCTTCTTCTTCTTCTTCTTATTATTATTATTATTATTATTATTATTATTATTATTATTATTATTATTATTATTATTATTATTATTTCAAAATCTTCCTATCCCAAATAGGGAAACAAGGGTATCATCATCAGTCATGCAACCGTCTGGCCAATATTGTCCTGCCTTCTGGTGCTTTGGAGAATAAGTTGACCCTCCCCACTTTGTGGCAGTCCCTCAAATCTTGGAATGTTGTTATCACGTCACCCCCTAGTCCTTCTTTTCTCTAGACTAGCCAAACCCAAATCCTGTAGCTGTTCTTCATATGTTTTAGTCTCCAGGCCTTTAATCATCCTAATTGCTCTTCTCTGCACTTTTTCCAAAGTCTTAACATTTTTGTTGTAACGTGGTAACCGAAATTGGATGCAGTTGGATGTGCATGCCATCTGCATGCAAAAACTGGACGAAAGGAAAACAATATTCGTTTGTATAGGGTTTGCTTGGACCCCTTTTTTTTGAGTTGTTGTAATTATTGAAAAAGGGACACCGTGGCTCAGTGGGTTAGGATGTTGAGCTTGTCGATCAGAAGGTCAGCAGTTTCGCGGGTTGAATCCTGAGTGCCGTGTAACAGAGTGAGCGCCTGTTACTCGTCCCAGCTTCTGCCAACCTAGCAGTTCGAAAACACGTAAAAATGCAAGTATGCATGTGCGGGGGAACCTTTACCTTTACCTTTAATTATTGAAAGATCCTCATTATTTTTTAAAACAAAGGCTAGAGGTTGTTTGTCCTACCCTGGGTTTTCAAAACCTCACCTATAACCAAAATGAAAGCATTACAGTACTACAAATATTCCTTTGCTAAGAGTATACAGTAAGTCCACCTTTCCTATGACTCGTGCCTGTACTTATGAATCAAATGTTTGGAAGTGGACAGATTAATATTCTCACCCACCCACCCACCCTACCCCGTTGGCACTTGTGCCACTAGACGCTTCATCATCATCTGATTCCCACACAGAGAAGAGGGCGGAGATGCCGAGACTGCTTCATTAAGATTCTTCTCACAGCTTCAGTATTATCACATGTACTTGTCAGAGAGGAACAGGAGAAATGAAGCTAAAACATTTGTCTGTCAAAGTTGCCAAAGTCACTGCTGCAGGGTTAAAGAGCTTTCACTTTTTGCTTGCTTTTAAATACAGCTTGCTTTTTTTTAAAAAAAATAGTTAATGGTATTGTCCCAGCTCAGCAATCAAACTACAATTAAAAATGGCTTTTTTAAAAAAATGCATGTCTTTAGTACCTTGAATGAATGTATAAATATAGGCTGCTATATGACATACATACAAAGGCAGGGTGATTAATTTGTTGGCTCTTGGCTGAAAAAATATTGAATAACACCCCCGATCCAACACCCAACATTTATTGGGCAATCCTGGACCAATTACTGTCTAGATTTATCAGGCCTGTTGCAAGTTTGTAATGAGTATTTGGGGGGAGGGCAACTTCAACCCCGTATGACATCCTGAGGGAACCAGGAAAGGAAGAGTATCAATGAAAAACAAAATAGCAGAATTTACAGCTTGCCCCTCATTATGCATTATTTTTTTAACCAATTATAGGAAAAATGTGGTGCTCCATACAACATGTCTGTAGATATTTTAAAGGACGCCAAAAAAGTACAAGACAGACTTTTGACTGGTCAATAAATAAATGCAATACAGGTAGTCCTCAACTTACATCCACAACTGACCCCAAAATAGATATTGCTAAGTGAGATGTTTGTTAAGTAAGTTTTGCCCCATTTTACAATCTTTCTTGCCACAATTATTAAGTGAAACATTGTGGTTGTGTCAGTAACACAGTTGTTAAGTGAATCCGGCTTCCCCATTGACTTTGCTTGTCGGAAGGTTGCAAAAGCTGATCACATGACCCCAGGGACGCGGCCACCCATCATAAATACATGCTGGTTGCTAAGCATCTGAATTTTGATCATGTGACCCTTTGGGACCTTATAGCAGTCGTACTGTAAGTGTGAAAAACAGTAATAAGCTACTTCTTTCAGTGCCATTGTGACTTTGTAACGGTCACTAAACAAATTGCAGTAAGCCGAGGACTACCTGTGGTATTTAAAACATTAAGAACCATTTTCAACCAGTGGCAAAATCAGTTCAGAAACATCTAGGTACTTTCTACAAACAAGAGCAGAAACGTACGGATGTAAAGAATGGGTTGAAAGACCCAAACTGATCCAAACCATACAAAGTTAAGTTGGGACTGAATTCTACATTTGAAGGATAGGCACCTCTAGAAGGACCTCACCCTTTGCACCGGCCAATCTTATGCTTCTTATCAGAGAGTGGAATGGATACACGCAGAACATCCAAAACTGATCTCCAACATGCCTACCAACAACATATGTCCTCAACATATACAGCACACACATTTCATACATGCACAGAATTATGGATCATCTAATTTAGTTTCCCACATGCTCTATTTTTAGTCTCTGCTATAATACAGAAACCAGTCTTACATTTTAGAGCCGATTCCCTCCCACTCTGGGATTTTGAAAGCGGAATCATTTCCAGCTCCCATCATATTTATTTTAACTAAGTCTGTTGCTCAACTTCCCACCAGCTTCCCACTTCTGGTTGTGGATTTCTAGTTGTGAACAGGGTTCACTTCTGCCATAAGGAGACAGGGTAAAGACACATGAACGGTATAAGACAAATGCACTAGGGCTTTTAAACGATGCTACTGACCTCAAGGTTGACGGTCATCTAGATGCTCAGTGTTAGCAGTGGGGATCTGCAGCACATTTCTGAAACTTAGGAGATACTAACTAACCCAAGCCACTTATCCCTGCTCCCCCATTACAGCATATAAACTCAGGTATCTCAGGCATCACTCTTTTGATTCCTTCTACAGGAACCTCCCACTCTGGTCTGCATCTCCTTCCCTGGCTAGCCAAAGCCTCCAATCACTCCTAGCCAAAGCCACAGAGCAAGTCTCTCATTAGCTTCCAGCTTTTCATCTACCATTTGTGTCAAGCTGCCCACTGATACACCAGAATTTTTTTTCCATCTCGTGCAGCCTGCCTTTGGCTTACTCATGAGTAATCTGTCAGCGGAAGGAGGTACCCATTCTCTACTAGTTCCAAGTACCCACCTATCCTTTCCTTAGCTAGACCCAAAATTGTTTCTCCCACTTCCCCCTCCATTATTTAGACAGTGGGATTGTTTAAACTATAACCTGTAACAGCGGGTGTTTCAGGAGAGGTCACCTAACTCTTAATTTTCTTTTGCCCTAGGGCAGGGGTCCACAACCCCCGGGATGCAGCACATTACTGGGCTGTGGCCTATTTGGCGGGCCGGTGCATGCTCGCAGCTCCACTCACATGAGCGGCACCCCAAAGGCTTCTCTCTTGTGTGAGTGAAGCTGCACGCATGCGCCAGCCCACCATTCATGCGGTCCAGTTCCCTTCTCCTCTGCCTAGCCGGGCCACCAAGCCGCCTGCTCCCAACGCTCCAAAAGCGGATTTGGTGTCCTGCGCAGGCAGACTTGCTGAATCTAAAGGAGCATGAGACTGAGCCCCTAATGGCTTGCCTCTTCTCCACACCAAAAGCTTTTGCAAACAGATGAGAGGCTTCGGGGAAGAGATCTCGCGCTGCCTCAGGCCTTCCGTCCCTTTGCAAAAAAACTTGGTGTGGAGAAGCCTGAAGAGGCATGACACCACACCCAAAGGCTTCTCTTCTCTCTTGCATGAGTAGAGCTGCGTGCACACGGGCACCAGCCCACTGCTTGCATGGCCAGGTTCCCCTCTGCCCCCCTAGCTGGGCCATCAAGCCGTGAAGGTTGGGGACCGCTGCCCTAGGGCTATAATTAGCTATTTAATTTTACAACTTTAATGTTTCCTGCCTTGCACAGCTTTATAGCAACCACTGAGTTGCCAATTTCTAAAGCAGGCCTTAGGCAACTTGGCACCTACGTTCTCTTCAACTGCTTTAAGCCTGGCCCTTGGCAACAGCAAAAGCACAGAAGGCTAGTCAGGGAATTCATGCACCATCAGTTCCTGCAGCAGATTATAATGTAGGTGGGTGAAAGTACATGCAAGCACGTATGTGTCTCTCTCTCTCTTCTTTTCTTTTTGGTAAAGCAGAAGTTTGAGAATGCTTGGGCTGAATTAGAGCCAAAAAAATCAATCAATCAACTACTGAAATTCTAGCACTCTAAATTAGGTAATTGCTTTAATTACTGATCTGACAGTTGAAGGAGATCCTGCAACATCTAATTGTTGCCTATATGTGTGTGTGTGTGTGTGTGTGTGTGTGTGTGTGTGTGTGTGTGTGTGTGTGTGTGTGTATGTATATGTCGATGGCCTTCGGTTAGGCTGAAACAGGAAATAAAGATTTGTCCCATGTTTGGGGCCTAGCAAGGTAATCTAAATAGTTAACAAGCATTTAACAGAAGGGTATGGCTGACTGATGAAAACAAATACGTTTGAAATGCATATCAGTCTCCCTTTAATTCTTTGTTAGCAATCTAAAATTTACATATATATATATATGTATATATAGGGGACGCGGTGGCTCAGTGGGTTAGGACGCTGAGCTTGTCGATCAGAAGGTCGGCAGTTTGGCGGGTCGAATCCCGAGTGCCGCGTAGCAGAGTGAGCGCCTGTTACTTGTCCCAGCTTCTGCCAACCTAGCAGTTCGAAAGCACGTAAAAATGCAAGTAGAAAAATAGGGACCACTGCGGTGGGAAGGTAACAGCGTTCCGTGCGCCTTTGGCGTCTAGTCATGCCGGCCACATGACCACGGAGACGTCCTCGGACAAGCGCTGGCTCTTCGGCTTTGAAACGGAGATGAGCACCGGCCCCTAGAGTCGGAAACGACTAGCACGCATGTGCGGGGGAACCTTTACCTTTTACCTTTTTATATGTATATATGTAGATAGATAGATAGATAGATAGATAGATAGATAGATAGATAGATAGATAGATAGATAGATAGATAGATAGATAGATAGATAAAGATACAGATACAGATACAGATAGATACAGATATAGATATAGATATAGATATAGATATATTTGAATATGGATCATTTGCAAATATTTGCCTCTTGAGAATATTTTGCTCTTAATGCCTCATTTTAAGGTTCTTGGTAGGGACAAAAGAGAGAGAAGATAGTCTGAACAGATTTTGAATTGCTCTACCGTTAAATAAAAAATCTCATCACGGCAGTTGTGTAGTGGGACATAGCTGCTCCATTTACAGGATATGTTTACTCAAAAAAAACCTCACTATGTTCAGAGGCATGTACTACCTGGAAAGTGTGTATAAGACTGTGGCTACACACTGCAACCACAGTTCTATAAAGCTGCCATCTTTCTGCTTCAACACTGATTTAAGCATCTTATGCGTTATTGTAATAAAGTACCCAAATATTTATCGGGATTGTATTAATAAGTCCGGCCACAGTTATTGAATCTTCTGTGATGGTTTGCCTTTTACACAAAAGCCTAAATGGAACTTATACCTTTTTTTAAAAAAAGTCATACCCCATAGAACCACATAAGGAAATAATGAGATATCTTCTTCAATAAGAAGATATTTAATTTTGAAACAACCAAGCAATACTTCTTAATGCACACTATCGATTTCCAGCTGTGCTCAGGGCCAGTTATACTATGAAGTGGAGCCAAGATTGCTAACAACACGATAAGGGTTATTTCTCCCCACCCCCCTGCCCCTTATTCATATAAAATCAAGGGATCAACAAGAATCCTTCTTTGAGCCATTCACATCAGTCAATGCACAAGTACGGTAACTATTCCTTCACTGCTTTCCAGAGTACAGGAAGAAATTATTTTACACCTTCTCTGAGTGCCACTTGTCAGTAGCTTCTGAGCACTGCCCGCACAAAGCTAATTATAACCCAGCTGATGTCTCTTGGCACCACATTCCCCAGATAAAATAATTGTACAGCAGAGATGCAAGGGAAAAATGCTAATGGAGATGGCAAGCAAAAAAAAAAAAACACACCCACAAAAGACCGCCCAACCCTGCCTATTTATATTGGAATTAGTAAGGAGAGAAACGGCAGGATTTTGTCTGATCAACTGAAGCAGCCATGAAGCATTAACCTGGCCTTGTATTGGCTATAGGAGTTGCTATGGTCACCGTGCAGAGCCAAAAGCAGCGGAAGAAGAGAAAGGGACTGAGGGGAGGGCAGACAATGATTGTCTGGTAAGGGATCCCCAAGGTTCAGAGAGAAAGCCTATTCAGGATATTCTTCTATGCCATCATTAAACATATCCCACCGGAACACGGTTCCTACTCTGAACAGCCAGTGGATGGAATGCGCATTCGCAAAAATCCCCATTATTTCCATGGCAACCACTTGTGATCTCACAAAACCAAAGATGTTCTGTTTGATCCTTGGAACGAGCCCACCCTATAAAAGGGTCTAAAGTAATGAAGCAACGTCAAACCAGGAAAATAGGAAAGCCCATTATCAAATATTATCAAATAGGAAAGCCTATTATCAAACAACAATAGGCTTGCCTCTGTATCTCTGTGAGGGTGCCCTTGTTAAAAAGGACCAGCAAACATGTTTTCATGGAATACAGAGGAGACTAGTCAACCAGTGAAAGAGCTGCATCCACATGTATCTGACCTCAGAAGAAAGAGATAATAGCAGTAAAAGTAAAAAGAGGAAACTATATGATATTGTTCTTCCTGATGTCAGTCCTCCAATGTAGACCAGACTAGGAAACCGAAGTTACACGTATGAGTACTACTGTTATTACAAGGTTATAGTAACAGACTTTTGCAAGTCTGAAGGCACTTCGGACTCTCTCTAATCTCCTGGAAAGTCAAGACAAAGAGGGGAGAGATGCATTTTCATACCTGCAAGAGTCTGTTACTATAACCTTACAGTAAAGGTAGCATTAGTATTGGTTTTTTGCTTGGATTACCTTGAAGGGCTGACAAAAGCAGAGATTATGGAGTGGGATTTTTTTTTAAAAAAACCAAAAACAAAATTATTTGCATACCCCTATCATGTCTAAATGCTGGTTTTTTCTGAAGAAAACAATATCCAAAAAACTATTCCAGTAACATATAACTAAACAGAAACATTGCTACCGCCCACAAAGAAACCTTTATTCCCCCAAATAACTCTGGAGAACTTTCTTTTCAAAGAGATCCCATGTCATTCATTGTTCTATTATTCATAGACTAATTTTTTTACCTTTCTTGCCCAGGAAAAGTGAACAAACTCGAAGCCGTGTATAGCTACGGAGATAACCACTGATACACATCCACACAACGTCTCCTACTGAAGCACAACATCCGGTATTCATATGCTTCCCCACCACCACCACCCACCACCACTCCCCCAGGATAAATTAGGATGAGCTTGAATGTCATTTCTCCACATCCCTTTATCCCTTGTGAAACGGATGTGCTGGAGAAGGTAATTTCCAATTCATCTCATGCGTCTCCTGGGGCACCTTTAAAATGTGCTGTGGAAGGATAGAGGACTTTCTAGGGCAGATGGGAACAGCTGATTGTGGTGGGCAGAAAACTCTGTCTCTTGATTTCTGTAACACAGAATGAATCACAGTGTGAGATTTTTTAACACGTCCTCGGATGCACCTATGTCATCCAAACAAATCTTTAGAAACAGAATGTCTTTGATTCAGAACATCATAGAATCATAGTAGGTCTGGAAAGGTCATTGGAGGTCATCTAGTCCAAGCTAGGAGCAGGAGGCTTATACTATCCCAGCCAAACAGTTGTCCGGTCTATTTTTGAAAACCTCCAGTGATGGAGTAGTCACAACCCCAGGAAGCAAGCTATTCCATTGATAAATTGCTCTCAGCGTTAGAAAATTTCTCTATTTTCAAAATTCAAAATTTCAGTGAGCTGTCTTCTAAATCCAACTTTCTATAAACTCCCCTAATAAACACCTTATGCATACTATTATAATATCTTTAAAAGACAACATTTCAACAAGCTGTATTCTAAAAACTAACTTGAACACTGAAGGAACAAGCAAGGTGTTTCTATCAAGCACTATCTTGGCTTCTGAATTTCCCCAGATCTGTGTGTCCAGGTTAAGAATCATTGGTTGTTAAATGGATTGCTAAGACGCGGGATGAAGTGGATTTCGGTTGCTTGAGTCTTTGAATACATTTATTATGTTTTCTGCCTTAAGAAACAGGATTTGAGATTTCCCCCCCTGCCAAACCAGACGTGGTTATTTTTCCAATGAACATCAACCGCTGCTATTGGCGCACACTGCTTCTGTTCATGTGTTTGGGTTCAGTTCACTCTGAATAGTTGAAGTCTCTTAATCACACGCAATTAACAAAACAATGACATGTTGAAATGGTGCTACAAATAACAAATAAATACAAATACAAGCATTGGTGTAAAGCAATGATTGCAACAAAGAGGCCTCCAAGAAGCATTTTCCCCAGAAACTGTGACTATGTTCAAGATAAATGAATCTGTCGACTTTGGTTTCTTGCTCTTTCTGATATTTATGAATATGTCACATTTGCTTTGTTAAACTTGAGAACTGTTTTGCCAGACTAAAATTTGTGTGATGTTGTACATGGGCCATGCAAATACTTTCTGAAAAGCTCTTGACTAATGAATACAGTGTCACAAGAAAAAAAATTTTTACTAACATAATGCATTTTCTTCCTTATTTTCAGGAATGTATATGTGGAGCTTTCCATAATATGCACAGCTGTGGCCAATGCCAAATTCGTGGGTTGATCTGAAAAAGGTAGATGGACATACAAGTATCCTCGACTTACGTCCATAATGGAGCACAAAACTTTTGTTGTTAAGCGAGACATTTGTTAACTGAGTTTTGCCCCATTTTATGACCTCTCTTGCCACAGTTGCTAAGTGAATCCCTGCAGTTGTTAAATTAGCAATATGGTTGTTAAGTGAATCTGGCTTCCCCCATTGACTTTGCTTGTCAGAAGATTACAAAAAGGATCACACGACCCCGGGACACTGCAGCCGTCATAAATATGAGACAGTTGCCAAGCGTGATTATGTGACCACGGGCATGCTGCAAGGGTCGTAAGTGTAAAAAATGGTCACAAGTCACTTTGTTTAGTGCCCTTGTAACTTTGAATGGTCACTAAATGAACGGTTGTAAGTCGAGGAATGCCCATAATGGTGTTTTTTTAAACCCTCTAAATTGTACTGCAAAATTTGGAGAACAATATATTTTAATGATTTAATACTAAGTTTGATTTTAAATATAGTTTCAAAATACGACACTAATTAAGTTTGTATTCAAATGCAAATTATATTAATTACCCCCACTCTAGTCATATACAGATGAGGGGTTTTTTTAAAAAAAAACTCCCTGTAATGTATTTGGCATATTGCCAAATGATTCCACATATTGTAATTAATGGCAACAAGATAATCTTAGATTCTGGATTCAATGACTTGATGCTGAAGGAAAGGCTTCTGGGCAGACACAGATTTTACTTGAAAATAAGTACCATTTTGTGGCAGGAAAACCTAATATTTTCTTTTTTAAAAAAAGCACATAATGAGTTTCAGTGATGAGAGGAATATTAAACTAGCTACTGGATATGATTTCAAAAATAAGAACATGAGAATGCAAAGTAGTAAACAGTAATAGGCCCTTACAAGCCTATGTCAACTCAGATATTGTGGCACAACTGAGGGCTCCATCACTGCATGTTCTTCGAATTTGTCCTTGACATCCAATCCTAGCCACACTGCTGATATCAACAATGAATGCAAATCTGGAACACCTATCTATCACAAACCTTAACAGTATTGTACAAACTATATGTGTTTTGGATAAGAAGTGGACATATGTGCCACAGCTTGACATTTGGAGAAATTTTTAGGATCAGGGAGAGAAAAGAAAACAATCACAGGGATTTTCCACATCAAAAACCAGGAAACTCCGAGCTGTACAGTGTACTCACAATGAAGGCGAATATACGTGTCCCAGGATAATGTTACAGGATCCAATCTGGGTTGGTCACCAGGACCAGAGATTTTGCCTTCCGAGCTTTTGGACTTGTGCTGGAGCCCATCCTCAGGGAACATCTCCCACTGCTGGAGAGACGTTTTCTGAGGATGGGGTCCAGCACAAATCCAAAAACTCGGAAGGCTAAACCTCGATCTCGGTGATCAACCCAGATTGGATCCTGTACAGTGACTGTTTTTTTTAGTTTGCTGAACTATACTGTACCAAATAATCTGTTGGCTTTTCTATTTTGTAATGTACTATTTTATTTATTAATTGAATTCGTGGACAAATGTACCCGAGAACTATAAAATCAGTTATATATACCAAGGTATGTATACCAAGGTATATACCTGATAATATAAAAGTAATGAAGTTCCTCAGACAATGGAGCATCCAATAGCGATAGTAATTGCAATACATTTAGGAATTCTTCTGGAAATATCTGGAGACCTGTCAGTCAGCTAAAAGTATGAAAGTTTTCTCTTCCTTGGAGATGTTAGGAGAATGAGGTGGGAAAAGCGTCCTTGGATCAATTCACCACATTGCGTGAAAGCTGTTTCTATTTTATTTATTTATTTATTTATTTATTTATTTATTTATTTATTTATTTATTTATTTATTTATTTATTTATTTGTTTATTTATTTATTTATTTATTTTTGGGACTTATATGCCGCCCTATCTCCCGAAGGACTCAGGGCGGCTAACAACAAGAAAACACAATAATACAAATGTTAAAAAAGATTAAACTAACAAGCCCCAATGATAAAATGATAAAATATTAAAAATATTCTACTTAAAAATCCCTATCGTCAGTCCAGGTCAGCCTGATGGAAGAGAAATGTTCCAGTAAAAATTTCTTCCAGTAAGAAGGGGCAGAGTCTTTTCTGCGCACGGATATTTTAAAAATCATTCCTGTAACAATGAGGGCAGCAGAATTTGACAACAATGAGGGAAAACACTCTTCCACGAAAGAGATAAAAAACATGTGTTAAATATTTAGCATGGCAGAAAAGTCTTCGTTAAGCGGGTTTGTTAATCCATGAATGGCACTCCTTCTGGACATCATTACTGGGGATCTTTTCTTTCAGGGCAGACCAAGTACTCTCAGGGCCAATGAAGTTCAATGTTGGACTGGTAGCCTATAGTTCTGTAGATCAGAGGTCCCCAACCCCCCCCCCCCCGGTCTGTGGCCTGTTAGCCACACAGCCGGAGGTGAGCAGTGGGCGAAACTGGTTCCTGGTGCCAAAAAGGTTGGGGACCACTGTGGTAGGTCTGTGAGGGTGTAAAATTGCCCTGTAAGATAATTTGCAGGGAAGCTACTGCAGTACCAGAAATATCCATTTAAGTTAATATATCAGGTAGCAAATCAAATCATGGGTTATCAGAGAAATTAAGTCAGATTATGACCTCCACAAGGAACTGGATACACGGTGAGCCTGCACAGCAGAGCTCTCAGCAACTTAGATTGATCTGTCTCGATTGGGGTTAAGTCTCCATAGTAGCAAATCTGTGTGTAATAAACCAAGTGGCTGATTATCTTGGCTCTGAAAATATTTGTAGCAGCAGGGAAGTAGTTGTTGCCATTACAATTGGCAGGACACAAAATTGCTTTTGTGAGTTTCAGGGCCCTAGCTGTGACTTCCTGTTGCTGATGGTTTCAGGTTGCCAGATCTTTGAAATGAATGCCCTAGTATCTCATGAACTTAAATTGGTCAGTGCTAGAACTATTAATGCTCCAGGAGTTGAGAAGAAAACTAGATTGGTTTTATTATAGGTAATATCTAGCTGCTCCTCATTGCAAAATTGGGCAAAAGCACAAAGATCCTGTATCAGGCCACTTGAGAACTGCTGTCTCAGCAACATATAGAAGGATGAAGACAGATCTATTCCTTCATATACATGAGGTGGAATGTGAGATTTGTCAGACCTTGAACCTAGGCATTCATATAAAAGTTAAAAAGAAGGACAGGCAAAATGCAACAGAACCTTATGATAAACTGATGGCAATAGAAGCGAGGCAGCAAAAGAGACGTAAGAAACAACTTGTAGCTAATTTTTAGATAGTAATTCTCATTGTAAATTAAGGCTGGCATATCTAGGTTGCGAAAATGTGGAGAACCAGGAGGGGGCAGCAAGGAAGTACAAAAAAAATCTAAGTGGTTTACTCCAAATATAATAATTCCTAATTTATAATCACATATATGCAAACACATGCAAACACATTAATATGCATATATAGCCACCACTCTATTCCTTTTGGCTTAAGTAATGTTATGTAAAGTGCAGCTAAAGGGTAAGAAGTAACGAATGCAAGAAATTAAAGATAGGAGTTACATTAAAAGGAAATCTGACTTATTTTATTTTATGGAAATATGTTCATTATATCTTCCTATTCTTGCAAACTATCCTTCCTTCAACCAGACTGAAACTCCAAATAATAAACTATACTTTAAAATCCTTACCTCTCTTTCTGGGGATCGCAACATTTCTTGGTCTTTCTTTTCCTTTCAACTTATTCATCCTTCAGAGGTTAGTTTTGCTATTTCATCTTTATTCAATCCCATCACTTTCTATAGTTCTTCCACTAACATACCTATACAAAACATGGCTGGTCAAACGGGTATCAGCCCATCCTGACTGCTCTCTTTTCTTCACTATAATCCAGGTCAAGCGGGGAGTTGCTGTGTTTTGATGTAATGATGAAATAATTAAAAGCCAGAAAACAAAAAATCCCTCTAATATAATGTCAATCAATTGGGGATCTACTCATAGGTTAAGACGGATGCAAATATTCAGGCTAGACTTTCGTGGAGAAATAGTATCGTGTAAATCCTGGGCAACAGAGCTGTACGAAGGGTTTTATTTTTATTTATTTTTAAATATCTGTGTATGATTTTTCCTCTTGCCAGACCAAAAAGTGTTTTCCCCACCACTTTTTCTTTACTGTACCTCAGCAATTTTTGCCAATTCCATCCTGGCCAGTTTCATCCTCTCCTTCCTGCTTGAAGTTTTTTAGAAGGTGCTCTGTTTTCAGGTCAGTTTCATCCATTTGCCTCAGAACGGAGAGAAGAGGGGAATTTATCAAGCAACGGAATAGCTTTCCCTGTGACACCAACTGAATTGAAACACAGCTGAGGCCACCATCAAAGAGAACATCTACTTACTAGAAAGAATATCAACTGCCTCTTGCCTTCCATGAAGTTGAAGTATCTTGGAAGGCAGGCAGGTAGGAAGGGTTTAAGGTAGAAGGAATGAGATGTCCAGCAAGGACTAGCTTTTCTCCAGCATCCAAAAGCAGATGGCTACAAAGCCACGGAATCCAGACCACTAATTGCAAGGGATGGTCCTTCAGTGAGCTACTTGGAGTCCAGAACATCCTCGACTATTAAAGGCTCTTTCTTGACCTAGAACAGTGATGGCGAACCTTTTAGAGAGCGAGTGCCAAAACCGCAACCCAAAACCCACTTATTTATCGCAAAGTGCCAGGGCCGCATCAGCATTGTGGTGCCCTGGGGGGGGGGGGCAGGGAAGCATCTCTGAGTGCCGCTTTGGCACGCAAAAACCAGGGGTGCAAAAATGGTTCACCGTGCTGCAAGGCACAAAAATGGCTGCCGCCACACCATGGGGTGCAGATACAAGGCGCTGCACCACACAAGAACAGGGCAGGGCTAGTTAGTATCACGCAGGCACTAGCCCCGCCCCATTTGCAGCCCCTCCCTTTTCTTCCAGTCCACCAATTGACAGTGGTTGGTGACCTCTGCTCTACCACCTGTACTCGAGCTTGCTAGTCGGCCGCTTCACCTACTTTGTGCTGGATGGGGCTCCTGCTCCGGGTGGCGGTGGCAGCCTGATGGACCTGCTGCTGACTGCAGTGGCACGCATGCCAACAGAGAGGGCTCAGAGTGCCGCCTCTGGCACGCGTGCCATAGGTTCGCCACCACTGACCTAGACTGTCCAAAGGAGAGGTTTTGTTCTATTGTATCAGGATAACACTACTTTTGAGCCAAAGCACATTGGAGTATGTCCAGTCTGCCTCAACAATGAGCTAACAAAGAGATTGAGGCTCTGTTGTGTGGGCATGTCCTAGAACAGGCATGTCAAACTGCTGCCCCGTGGGCCGGATGCGTCACGCTGAAACCGCACCCACCCCATTGCCGGCAATGGGGAAAAAGTTACGATACGTCGCGCAGTGTCGTGACATCATGAGTTTGACATGCCAGTCCTAGAACAAGGAAGCTATCTTAGTGAATCTTGTGTATGTGTCCAATCTTGTCTATATCAAAGAGACTAAACGTGCCAAGTCATATTGGTGAGTCTTCAGCTAGGTAAACCAATTCTTGAATATGACGTTAAATGACTGGAGAACTGAGATCTCTCTTTCTCTTTCTGCTATAAATCCTGGCAGGTGCCTCCTGATGATAACCATTTCTTTATGTTTACAAGATACGCTATCTTGGAGTTTTCCTTCCTCTGGAAATAAGCCACCTTCCCATTTTTACCTTCAGATTTTGATGATGGACCTTGCCAACGCATGGCAGTCAAACATTAGGCCTCCCTGAGCAATTCAGAGTCCCAACATGCTATTTTAATGTGCACAAAATAATGACTTTTACCTAAAACTGGGTGAAATGATTTATATAAGTAAATATGCAGCTGGAGATCAAATGAATTGATTGAACCACACCACTAGCAGCACCAAAAACAACAACAAATCCACCCAAACCTTAATGTCTGACTAAATGCAAACCATACTTAGAACAACTCTTTTTGCTGTCTTTTCCCTTGTTTGAAACAAATGCTAAACCTCCTCTTCTTTTTGCATGAAACACCAGCTGTCCCAACTCCAGCAGTTCTGATTAAGTTCCTAATCTCTTTCCTCAACTTTTCCCCAACCCTGCTTGGAAAGCAGAATGTATTTAACCTCCTCAAGGGGAACCAATCCCCTGGGATGCCAATCAGGCCACCCGCTCATCTATTTTTTTATTTTATTTATTTTAATTCCATTTATATCCCGCCCTTCTCCGAAGACTCAGGGCAGCTTACAAGCGCAGCAGTAGCCTTCATTCTATGTATATGCCTGCTTATTAGGGCTTTCACACACACACCCCAAGCGGCATTATTACAAAGTCAGCTTAATTGCCCCCAACAATCTGGGTCCTCATTTTACCTACCTCGGAAGGATGGAAGGCTGAATCAACCTTGAGCCTGGTGGGACTCGAACCTGCACTAATTGCAGGCAGCTGGTGTTACTTAAGGAGGCATTAGCCCACTGCTCCACCAAGGCTCTTAAAGCTCGTATTGTCTTTGCTGCAGTTGTGGCGAGCTGTGCCATGCCCTAATACTATGGCTGAATAGAGAAGCGGAGGTTCTGAATGTGCAAATTGATGACCTCCTCACCCATAGCGTCAAACAAGAGCATTGAATGCTGTGTTGCTATGCTTCAAACCTTCTCTGTTCAGCCTCTGTACCATCTCTAGAGCATTGGTAGCTATGGCAGACTGTCTCTCACACACCTGGATCCTCTGCCGCTTTGACGTGAATGATGGTCCATGATTACTCTGTGGGGCTTCAGGGGCTCTCCACGGGATCTCAAAGTTTTTGAAGTCTCATCTGGAGTTTTTTTTTCTGGTTGAACCTGAGATCTTTAGCAGACAAGTAAGGTACTGGTCTTCCCCTAAAATTAGTGGCATATAAACAAGCTGTCTAAAACGAGGCAGATCCAACCCTGATGGATAAAGCCAAACTCCATTTTAATTCAGTGTTTGTTTCTCACAGTGGCTAATTGACTGCATCTCAAATGTTCCCTAGGAAAAGATGGGGATATAACCCTATCCCATTATTGTTCCATTGCAGCTAACATTTAGGGCAGGGGTACCTTGGCTCTTTTACGACTCGTGGACTTCAACTCCCAGAATTCCTGAGTCAGCTGACTCAGGAATTCTGGGAGTTGAAGTCCACGAGTCATAAAAGAGCCAAGGTACCCCTGCCTCTGATTTAGGGATCTGCTGTTGTGAAGGAAGACAAGAAACAATGGATGGAAACTAATCAAAGAGAGGAGCAACCTGAAATTAAGGAGAAACTTCCTGACAATGAGAACAATTAACCAGTGGAGCAGCTTGCCTTCAGAAGTTGTGGGTGCTTCATCACTGGAGGTTTTTAAGAAGAGTCTGGACAGCCACTTGTCTGGAATGTTAGAGGGTTTCCTACTTGAACAGGGGGTTGGACTAGAAGACCTCCAAGGTACCTTTCAGCTCTATTCTGACTGATAGAATCTCCTCTCTGTATTTATCCAATCCCTTTGTAAGTCCATCTCAATAAGTGGCCACTCCTATGCCTTGTGGCAATTAAACATAGTGTTGCCAGTTCTGAATATCAACAGTTGTTTTAGTATCTGTTAGGCATATCATTAAGCCTACCTGGTTGGGTTGGAAATATATAAGACATGATGTATGATATCACTTTAAATGTGGTGATTGGCCAAGGGTGTGTTTGCCTCCCAACGGCCATAAGAGGGAGCTAGGGACGTAGTTTCTCTCTCTCTCTGCTCTCCCTGTTTTTTTTCACTGTTAGTTACTCTGTTACTGCTATTGTTGGTTTGCTACTGTGTTAAACCTGAACAACTGTGTTTTTGACCTTTGGACAGTTAAGAAGACTTTGTATTTGGAATACTCCTTGGACTGTTACTATTGTTTATCTGTTCTTTACACATGTTTGACCTGGACTGTTTATTTTTGACTGTGCTTTGTATTACACCACAAAGTAAAGTATTTTGTTTTTCACACCTCAGTGTATCTGTGTGGTTACTGTGTGAACCTTGCTGCTCTCAGTACCTTTTTTGTGTGTGCAACTTCTTGTTAGCTCAAGGAGATCTCTGCACAATTCCTGACAGTTTCTACAAAAAAGCATCACAAATTACAGAGCAAGCACACAATTAAGTCTCGTCCATAAAACAATATCTCCTATTCCCTCCATGTTACTGAAGGACTCAAAACAGGGCGCTATTTAAGATATTACCAATGGCCTACCAGGATGGAGCGTATGTGTTGCCATGCAAACTGAGTTAGTTTGGTGGTGAAGGCACCTAGCTAATAACCAGGAGAATGTGAGTTCTAGTCCCACCTTAGGCATGAAAGCCCAACTGTGTGACTTTGGGCCAGTCATTCTCTTTCAGTTCAACTCATCTCATGGGGGTTTTGTTGTGGAGGAAATAGGAGAAAACGGGAGTGTATGTGTTTGCCGTCTTGAGTTATTTATACAAATAATAATGGCAGGATATAAACGGCCCCATACATGCTTACATGTGCCATTAGATGCAATAACAAAAGGGCAGAACTTGCATTGTGATGTGAAAATGCACATTCCTTCATTTTGGCTTCATTATAATTAAGAACGGGCACCTGTCAATGTCATGCAAATCCTTTGGAGCTTAAACAGTTACTGTTTAACTGCAGGCTCTTTATATGTATTGCTTTGTGAATTGGATTGGGAAAAAAGTCTTATTTTTAATTGCCTTCACATTACTTTTGTTGCTATGCAATTTATATTTTGAAGGGAGATCTACTCTATTTGCTTATAAAGCTTTATTTTAAAATAAACTAGCATATTGATTTTTACAATGCACCAAATTTACTGCAAAACACGATAATTATAAGATAATTCTACTTTTTTAAAAAAATTAAAAGGTGCAAGATATCAAATAATAAAACTTATTTATCTGTCCCTATTACTATATTCTCACTAAATCCAAAGTAAGTTCCGTATTTTAAAGGTAAATTAGTTGGGAATAATTAGTTTTCTTTTTAGTTATATAAAGTATTGTTCTTTTTTGATACATGGTGTTATGGCTGTTAAAAAAAGATACAGAGATTATTTCATTTACCTATAGTATGAAACCTTCCCTTAAATATATGGAGAAGTCAAAATGTTATTTTCATTAAATAAAATAGTTATTAATAAAGGATCCCTTGCAAATCATCTGTGGCCAATAATTAATTGCAGAGGCAGAGTTGAAAATCTCATCAAAATTTTGTACACAAGACAAAAACCTAGAAAAAACCCGCCCCCATTCTTCTATAGAAAAATACATGGATAGCAATGTGATTTTCATTTATACGTTGAATTCTATGCCATCCTCTTCTTTTTAATCAATTAAAAAATCAGGGTGTGTTTCACTTACAGAAATTGAATAGAAAGCAGCAGTATCTTTCCAGAAAGATCATGGGGGGGAGGGGGGCGAGAGACAAGTAACTGTAATTAATCTCTAGTCTTGCTAATGTAAAGACTGTTATTTTCCTCTTCATTTTCTACTCTCCCTATCCAGAAATACAGTATGTGTGCTTTGCTCAAGAGGCAGATCTCAAATACAACCATTTTTATGTTCCGGGAATGATGGACTTCATCCATTATTTCTTTCTCCATGGGTCTAATCTCTGTCTGTCTGTCTGTCTGTCTGTCTGTCTGTCTGTCTGTCTGTCTGTCTGTCTATCTATCTATCTATCTATCTATCTATCTATCTATCTATCTATCTATCTATCTATCTATCTATCTATCTACCTACCTCTTCTTTCTTTCTCCTTCTTCTTCTTCCAAAACATTTTCTATTCAAGACTAAAGTTAAAGCCACCCTATAATCCAATAGGCACAGAACCTACCACCAGTTCAATCTATTGCCAAGTCAGGTTTAAGTTGCTCATGTCACAGTCGCAGCATGAGACCTAATTTGGGGGTTTTGTTGGAATTCATTGTTGGAATGTATTTCTATGCAACAACTACAGTAGTATTCAGCCAATAGTTGGATCTATGGTATATATTCTATGCTCTTTTGTTCCTAGTAGAGTTTCCTGTTTCCTGTTACAGTAAAATAGTAGAGCAGTAAAACACATGGTGACTGTACTCTTTGTTTGCTCTGTGTGGTGCTTTAGAAAAATAGGATTTCTAACAGGTTTTAACCTTCTTCCTCCATTCTAAATTATAACTACTAATGAAAGGTTCTGGAGAAGATGACAGTTTGGAATGCAATTATGGATTTTGGATAATTAAAGTTGCTAATCAAAAAGATCTCCATAAAATCAGAATATTGTCTTTGTTGGAGATATGGCCCACATCTACCAAACCGTTTCCTCCATGATGCTGCTTAGAAGAAGGATCACTTAGTGTCTTCTGTTCTGCTGATCAGGTACATAAGGATTAAAGCTGGAGTAACCAAAGGGACTGACTGTCCTTGCTAACTGTATTGTTTATGGTACAGTATTGTATCATGGGAGGAAAGCTATGGCAAATCTAGACAGCACACTAAAAAGCAGAGACATCACCCTGCCAACAGTAGTCAAGGCCATGGTTTTCCCAGTTGCAATGTATGGCTGTGAAAGCTGGACCATAAGAAAGGCTGAGCACCAAAGAATTGAGGCCTTTGAACTATGGTGCTGGAGAAGACTCCTGCGAGTCCCTTGGACTGCAAGGCATTCAAACTGGTCAGTCCTAGAGGAGATCAACCCAGACTGCTCTTTAGAAGGCCAGATCCTGAAGTTGAAACTCAAATACTTTGGCCACCTAATGAGAAGGAAGGACTCACTGGAGAAGAGCCTAATGCTGGGAAAGGTTGAGGGCAAGAGAAGAAGGGGACAGCAGAGACTGAGGTGGCTGGACGGAGTCACTGAAGCAGTAGGCTTCAGAAGATGGTAGAGGACAGGAAGATCTGGAGGAACATTGTCCATGGGGTTGCGATGGGTTGGACACGACTTCGCAGCTAACAACAACAGCAACAACCATAAATAATAATATTGTTTATTGGAAAATATTGTGTGCATTAGATTTATAGATAGCATGAATTCTTACCTATTATTCATTTGTCTCTTTCTCTCTAGTATATATAATTTTGATAGCTGACCTGAATGGCATGCATGCTCATGGGGGCTGATGGGAGTGCGCTTGGTGCAAATTAAATTGGAAATCACAATAATTTCCAATTTAAAATTTCCATTTTCATTAAAGTCATTATAAAAAATTAAATTGAGGGATATACAGATATGTAAACAACTTCCCAACAGCAAATCAACTGATATAAAAATTGGAAAATTTGTGCATATTGACCATTAAGACACAGTCCATCATACCAAAGAAATAACTTAATTCCTTCTATGCAAAAACACCCACAAATAATAAAAAATATATCTTCCACCTAGTATATGTTTGAAAGTTATATCAGTCATTCTGAAATTAGTAGCAATTGTTATTTATCTGAATTGCTATTGCATTTTCAGTCTTCAGTCTTTTGGGAGGGGGGTGGTTCAAGATTCAACAGATTTTTCACAAGGGAAGACCAAACAATTGCTAGATCTTCTTTAATGGTGGAAGGCTCAGTCAAACCAAGGGGGCTTCCAGAGTTCCACTATGATTTTTACTCATTAATCCTTCAAATGCAGATTGAAGCAATAATCCTCTCTGCCACTGACCTGAAAACATGCAGTGCTTCTTCCAGCAAAGAAGATGTGACCTATCCACCCACTGACATTTTGCTTCTTCTTGCATGCGTTTATTGGGCAATCTGCAAAAAGACCAGATTGGTTGCTCAGAGAGAGAACTACACAGCTGTCAAGGCCTATTTACCTGCGTCATTTAAAAGACCTACCTACAAGATGATTTTCTGAAAACTGGATTTCTACAAAAAGGAAGAAAGACTGCCTTTTGAACTGAGTAAGCCAGGAGTTCCTGCCAACACACAAACACCTTGCTCACAAGCTCAACAGATCTTCAGTGTTTCAAACAGGAAGATCATCTTGTTGTGGTTTCAAGAACAGGGCTGCTGAGCAGGAAACAAATGAATTCAGCTGCCAAACACAGCTGACAAGGCAAAGTCACACCAGTCTAGAGGTACTTCTAAAACAGAACAAAGACTCTACTCAGGTATACATTTCTTAAAACAGCAAACCAAAACCACTAACAGATAAGATGAAATACTTGCTAAGGAAGCTTTCCAGCTGAGAATAACCAGAGCCCTATGTAGAAAATTGCAGCAAAAGCTGACTTCCAACCTCTGCATTGGACTAGCTCAGGGGTAGGCAACCCCGGCTCTTTTATGACTCATGGACTTCAACTCCCAGAATTCCTGAGTCAGCTGACTCAGGAATTCTGGGAGTTGAAGTCCATGAGTCATAAAAGAGCCGAGGTTGCCTACCTCTGCTTTAGAGCAATCCAGATCCAGACTGAATACACAGATCTGTCTGAATAGCCTTCTTCATTCCCTGATCCCAGAATCATCCATACATAATGCTCCCTCCCAGGGCTGACCTGTTCATTTGTCTTTTTCCTTCTTCCTAGCAGTCTTAGGACAGTCCAAGTGGCAGCTGGCAACCTGAAACCCTTAAAACACGGCACAATGTTCCTTCCTCCTGTACTGCTTCTTGAGATTTTGGCCACGGAAACTTGACGATTTTAAGGTCATTAGTGCATCTTTTTTTCTCCCTCCCCCTGTTATGTATTGGGCTTGTGGTGTTACACTACCTCCGTTGCTGGAGCAGCTAACAGCTCTCCAGCAATCCAGACAAGCTGTCTCTGGTCCTGCAATTGGTTAGCCCCAGGCGGCAAGCTTGGGTTCAAACCTATTGGCTGCCACCTAGGGGCTAGGCTATATATTGTGGCTGGTTGCAGCCCAAGTTCCAGTACAGTTCCAGCAAGAATAAAAGTATGAGTTATCCTGTACTCAGCCTCGTATTGTCATTCCTGCTCCCAAGAGCCCACGACTTAACACCCCCCCCATCTCCAGCAAGCTTTCTGTAGCTGCTATTTTGTACCTTTACAGTTACCAGATCTGGGCTGCAAAGCTTGGATGCCCACTAGGTGACAGCAAGGGCTGGTTTCTGGCATCTCTTTGTGGTGAAGTAATGTAAATTTTTGTTTTTCTGGATGAAGCACAGTCAGATGCTCTTCATTTCCTCTAATTTTTCAAGAAAATTCAATAGGCTTATGTGAGAAGCGAGTCCTAGACTTCTTAGAGTACTTTTAAACTGAGAATAAATTATTTTTATAGCTCTCGTGGAATCGGACAGCTTTGAAAAGTACCTGTGTGTGAGATTTTGGCCTCCCTGCACTGCTGTGAACCTGCCCCTAAGCACACCTCCTTGTGCTCAAATCTGCAGCCTGAACATGGCTTGTGGCATTCTACACTAGAAGTATGCATTAACCTGCCTCAAGATTATGTAAATGCCCAATATAGGTTCAGCAACCAAACATCCTTTATTTTGAAGAACCATCCTTTATTTTGGGCGGCTGCCCTTTAGATTTTTTTATTTTCTTGCTTTTGCTCATGAATTTTCCTTTGTAAAGCAAAGTTATAAACCTAAAGAATTAATTTTTAAAAATTGTTACAAACGTCTTTCAGATTTTTCTCTTTTTCAGCTTCCCCCTCCCACAAGAAAATAGAGTCACTATGTGGTATATTGATGCACACTAGGGAGATTGTACAACATGGTGCTTTTCCTGTCAGGTTCAATTGGATCAGCCGATTTCCTGTGGGATTGCCTCTTCCCAAAGGGACCTTGATTTCTTTTCCTCAGTCCTCAAAGGCAACTGGATCCCCCACTGGTCCTCAGCGACTTTTTCTTTCTCCTTTAATGAAGGAGTGAAGAAACACACAATCGATCCCCCCAGAGACAGAGATGCATCAGTGAATGGAATGCTCAAAAGAAATCTGATCTGCAAGTTGGTGATTGGTGGCCTTGCATGCCCTGGCTTTTGTCAGCTGCCGATCACAGATCTTGGGCTCCGGCAGATCAGATCAGGCTTTACCATTAGGACACATTTGGGGGTCAATTAATTTCAGGCCTCGTGGTTTCCTGCTGGCACCAGTCTAGGATGAAAACCTGGCTGTGTGAATGTATAGCTAGTGTGTTGAGATATCTGTACTGAAGATGCAAGAGCTGCTTTCAGAGCCCACATCTAAGGTCAGAATTTCGCTCAGGCTGAAAGGAAGAGCCCATTTTATTTGAGGGGGGGAGAGGGGGAAACCATAGCATTCTAGAGAATGCTGCAATGATTTTTTTTCTCCCATCATCATCAGCCCTCGGAGCTATTGGAACCTTTTATCTCTTGTCTTCTCACATAAATACTTTTTTTCCCCCTCCCAAGTTATAGCCGGTGGGTTTATCTCTATTCCACAAGACTAATGAAAGCTCTCCAATAGCACTGAAAGTTAATGCTGGATAAGAAACTCCAGGTCTGCTATTCACACAGGCGACCTTTGTTACTATAGTAGTAAAGAGAGAGAGAGAGGGAGAGGGAGGAAGGGAGAGAGTGAGAGAGAGTGTCAATGCTTCTCCCAACTGCCTTCTCCATTTCTCCATTCTTTGTTATTCTAAGAGTGGCCAGTTAGATATTTTTAGCCACAGAGAGGCAAATCCATCTGCAGCACAGGGTTTCCAAGGAAACAGAATAATTGAAATATGTGTTGAACTAAGATCTGTTTCTACCAATTTCTCTTGATTACTGGAGCTGCCAGGCACAGTCTACCTTGGACTGCGCCCACACTGCGCTTACTAATTGCGACTGGGCTTGCCGGGGAACGGCGTTTGATAGTGTATTGGAGATGAGAAGAGAGGCAAAAAAATGTTCATACTTCAGTAGCTAGATGCCAGACTTTGTATTTCTAAAGTCATTCTAGCTGTAAGGAACCATTCTCAGCATGCGAGGTAGAGGAGAGAATTATATGAAAATCCTCTCCTGAATCACGAGAGCCTGCTGGGTGAGCTAAGATCGATACCAAGCCGGGAGAGTTTTGTTGCTGTACACACACAAACATCTGTGGGGTGGGGTCAAAATCTGCCAGGTGATGGCTGTGGCATATAATAGAAGCCCTGCCCTTTGGGTACATGGGTGCAATGTCAATGCACATATTGAGATACATCAGGATGGGATTAAGGAAAATAATGGCAAAGCCAGAGATAACAAGGAGATGGACTCCCCTGTGATTTTATCTCAAAGTTGTGTTTTTAAAGTTATTGATAATAATGATGTGCCATGGTTTCCCCTGAAAAGGTTTTCCACTGTAATAATAATAATAATAATAATAATAATAATAATAATAATAATAATAATAATAATAATAATAATAATAATAATAAAGTTGGGAAGACCTTGGAGGTCGTCTAGTCCAACCCCCTACCCCCTGCTCAGGCAGGAAACCCTATACCAGTGATGGCAAACCTTTTAGAGACCGAGTGCCCAAACTGCAACCCAAAATCCACGTAGGAATCGTCGGGTGCTGGGTGGGCGTGGCCCATTGACTGGGTGTGGCCCATTGGGTGGGCGTGGCTGCGGTGGTAATGGCAGACTGGGTGGGACGGTGGAGGCCTAAAGCAAAAAGGTTTTATAAAATCCAGCTGAAAGCCTAGGATTGGGGCGACGGCAGGCATGCCCACAAAGAGGGCTCTGCGTGCCACCTATGGCACACGTGCCATAGGTTCGCCACCACGGCCCTATACCTTTTCAGACAAAGGGCTGTACAGTCTCTTCTTAAAAACTTCCAGTGTTTGAGCATTCACCACTTCTGGAGGCAGGTTGTTCCACTGGTTAATTGTTCTAACTGTCAGGAAGTTTCTCCTTAGTTCTAGGTTGCTTCTCTCCTTGACTAGTTTCCATCCGTTGCTTCTTGTCCTGCCTTGAGGTGCTTTGGAGAATAGCTTGACTCCCTCTTCTTTGTGGCAGCCCCCGAGATATTGTAACACTGCTATCATGTCACCCCTTGCCCTTCTCATAATTACTAATGGGTAATTATGATTTTACCTAGTTTGGGTAATGAAAAGAAAGAAAATTTCTTCAAGAAAACAACCAAGTTCAAAGAGTACCAAGGACCTCCAATGTCCAATCTGCTGTCTGCTTTTCTGTCTAGCTATGTATATATGCAATATGGGTTGCAGGATTTCGAAGAGGCAGAGGAACTAGAGATCAAATTGCTAACATACGCTGGATCATGGAGAAAGCTAGAGAGTTCCAGAAAAACATCTACTTCTGCTTCATTGACTATGCTAAAGCCTTTGATTGTGTGGATCATAACAAACTGTGGCAAGTCCTCAAAGAGATGGGCATACCAGACCATCCTATTTGTCTCTTGAGAAACCTATATGCGGGCCAAGAAGCAACAGTGAGAACTGGACACGGAACCACTGATTGGTTCAAAATTGGGAAAGGAGTCCGGCAAGGCTGTATACTGTCGCCTTGCCTATTTAACTTATATGCAGAGCACATCATGAGAAAGGCAGGGCTAGATGAATCAAAAGTTGGAATTAAGATTGCCGGAAGAAACATCAACAACCTAAGGTATGCAGATGATACCACTCTAATGGCAGAAAGTGAAGAGGAACTAAAGAGCCTCTTGTTGCGAGTGAAGAAGGAGAGTGCAAAACGTGGGTTGAAACTAAACATTAAGGAAACCAAGATCATGGCATCTGGCCCTCTCAATTCCTGGCAAATAGATGGGGAAGAAATGGAGGTAGTGACAGATTTTATTTTCCTGGGCTCCAGGATCACTGCAGATGGGGACTGTAGCCAAGAAATTAAAAGACGCTTGCTCCTTGGGAGGAAAGCCATGGCAAATCTAGACAGCACACTAAAAAGCAGAGACATCACCCTGTCAACAAAAGTGTGTATAGTCAAGGCTATGGTCTTCCCAGTTGCAATGTATGGCAGTGAAAGCTGGACCATAAGAAAGGCTGAGCGCCAAAGAATTGAAGCCTTTGAACTATGGTGCTGGAGAAGACTCCTGCGAATCCCTTGGACTGCAAGGCGATCAAACCGGTCAGTCCTAGAGGAGATCAACCCTGACTGCTCTTTAGAAGGCCAGATCCTGAAGCTAAAACTCAAATACTTTGGCCACCTAATGAGGAGGAAGGACTCACTGGAGAAGAGCCTAATGCTGGGAAAGATTGAGGGCAATAGAAGAAGGGGACGACAGAGAATGAGGTGGCTGGATGGAGTCACTGAAGCAGTAGGCATGAGCTTAAATGGACTCCAGAAGATGGTAGAGGACAGGAAAGCCTGGAGGAACGTTGTCCATAGGGTCGCGATGGGTCGGACATGACTTCGCAACTAACAACAACAACAAATGTAAATATGACATGAGTTGGGAAAAATCCAGATTTGGCACAGATGTATTGATAGCTTATTTATTCAGGCTTGGAGATCTGTGCCAATTCCAAAAGCTTAGAAAAGGTACTTGGCTGAATGAAAATATGGATTTCTGAAATTGAGACTTGTTATCATTCAGAAGGCATTCATTAATCCATATACATTGAGAGATTTACAGCATAAAGAGTACAATACTGTAAGGCAGGTGTCTTCAAATGTGGCCCTTTTATGACTTGTGGACTTCAACTCCCAGAATTCCTCAACCAGCATGCCTGGCTGAGGAATTCTGTGACCTGAAGTCCACAAGTCATAAAAGGGCCAAGTTTGAAGACACCTGCTGTTCGGCAATATATTTAATTTATTATTATTATAAACTACATCAGATGCACCACAATTTAAACTATAGTAATGACATCCCTGAGAAATAGGAAAAGTTGGTGCCACTAAATGGCAACTTAACAAAATTCCTGCCCAGTGCCACCTACTCAGATGTGTTGTGATTACAATAACCTGAATCACCAGCCAGAATGGGACTTTTATCTTCAATATTTCAGGCGGTTGGGAAGAAGTTGGTTTTCTCTTCTTAAATAAAAGCGTGAAAAAGCGACCGCAGAACCTAAGGATGCGGCTATTAGAGGAAAGACCAGGGCTTTTTTTCTCATAGAACGCTCAGAATGGCGTTCTGGAACCTTTTTTTTTTGCAAATACAAACAAACAAACAAACAACCCAGCTCCCTTATTGGTTTTCCTAAGCCTATTGTAGGGCTAGCAATCTTGGCTCTTTTTTTATGACTCGTGGACTTCAACTCCCAAAAATCCTGAGCCAGCCACGCTGAGGGGAAAGGGAGAGGTTTCCAAGCTGAGCCATGCTGGCTCAGGAATTCTGGGAGTTGAAGTCCATGAGTCATAAAAGAGCCTGCACTAGAGGAGGACATTAAAATTATTTACAGCCTAGACTCACAGCAGACTGTTGAATGGTATCAATTTTTTGCAGCCCAGAACTGGTGACTCTTAATTCTGTTCTTCACATAATAAATATTTGTGAAAAAAAATCAGGAATGGTAAAATGAAGACCATATCATCTTGTATTGACCTTACTCAAATTCCTGTCTACAGCTGGGCTTTTTTGCTGTAAATTTTGAGGTTATTTGGCATTCTCTAGACTTACTTAAGAACCACAAAATTTAGAAAGCTCTTCAATGGTTGGGGGTCATCTTATCCAAAATGACTCTTCATATCCTGTGAAGCTGTGTGTAAGATTTTACACAGTGAGGGGTGGGAAGGTTGTGGACCAGCAAGCAGAACTTTTCTACGACTGCTCCAGCATTTAAAACAAACATGGTCCCTTCGGTTTTGGATTCTGGAAGGCACGGAAGATGCGTCTTTTTAAGACAGCTTTTGATCCTTGATTCCGATAATGACTAGTGATCTTTTTTTGGTTCTGTGCCAATGTTGTTTTTATGCTAGATGTGATGATGGGTTGGTTTTGTAAGAAGGGCTTTTGATCTTTAAGAGATGGATGTTTTATATCTTATGTTCACATTCATTCAACCGTACACGCACAGACTTGTTCTGAGAAGATAGTATGAAACATTTGTAAAATAAATACTTAAAATAAAATTGGCTGACACAAAATAAAATTGGCTGATGCAAAATGCTAAGATATGATTGCTCTTAGGCTGAGCCTAGGTGGATAAGCATAGCTTGTACCATAAGAGGGATTTGTTCATCTCCCTAAACCAACCTTCTCTTCCCGCAGCCACATTATAGTTAGGTGTCAAGGTGGGAACCAGCCATTGATCTTATATGTAGTAGAGAAAAATCACACTGACCGTTATCAAAACTATTTAAACTCAATCCAAGAGGACATTTCATGTAAACAAACAGTAGGGCTGAATCATTTTGAAAAATATTGCTATCTTCTCGAAGGGCGGCTTCTCGTAGGGCGGCGAGGAATTCGGCACAGGACTCGTCGGGGCGTTGGTCCCTTTTTTCGAACTGTGACCTCGCGGCCACTTTGGAGCGCCGGGGCCGGAAGTTGGTGTTGAGCTTGGCCACGAGGTCCCGGTACGCGATGGTATTGATTGCTTCTGGGGCGAACAGGTTCGTGGCGATCTCTAGGAGTGCAGGCCCCCTGATGCAGAGCAGGGCTGCCGCCTTCGCGCCGTCCTCCGAGATCTGGTTGAAGCGCATGTACAGTTCGGCGTGAGCCAGGTACTGGGCCCATGTCTCGAGGTGGCGGGTGTCAAATTCACGGGGTTGTCCGGGCCTTGCCATCGTGGTGTTGGTTTCGGGTCTTGAGTCGCAGATGCGGTGACCGGCGTGGTCCGGTTGGCTGGCGGTCGCGTTGGGAGGAAGGGGAAGATTCCTCCTTCCTTCAGTGTGCAGTGCACTCCCCAAGTGACTTCAGCTCCTTGTCGGCAGCAATCCCACCTTCGTCGCCACTGTAATGTAGTGGGTCTGACACAAGGAAGAGACGCCAGCCTGAGTACGTGTTCAGCTCTTTATTGGAAGGGGGTAGCGTACTGAGGAATGAGGGTTACCTGGCCTCCTTAAATACCTAGCGAGGTAAACGGACAGCCAATGGGGTTGGCCCTAGGTTTCCGGCCGAAACTGGGTTTCCCGCCAAAACCGTTCAGGCCAACGCCCCCTGGTGGCTGTTGCTATGCAGGTGCCTGCATACATAACAAAAATTGTTAAGATTATTCAAATGAAATAGAGGACCCCTTCCTAGGTAGCCCTGTTGGACTGTAATCTGAAACATGCTAAGACTGCTTCCCTCTCTCATGTGGTGCCTTTTATATGTACTGGACTAAACTGCCATTATACCAAATTAGCAGAAACCTTGGATTATCCTGGTTGGATAGGATGGGAAATAATGTTTAATTATCCTATAGAAGGCAGGACTAAGGAGCAAGAACCTCTGAGCAGAGGGAGACTTCCTTTTGAACAAATTAATATGATTGCTCTCCACTTTACCACACATAAAATGTCCATGTATAAAATGGTTGCAAAGGTTTCACCGATGTTTAGCACTCTCATCTTTGCATAGATCAAACTCAAGGTTTCTTCCATATAAATGCAAAAGTAGACGTGTAATAACTCTTCACAGACCACTGTGGAATAATGCATACCTTTATGCACGAATTTAAATGTAGGATGTCACATGGAAAGCCTCTTGAACTCCAAATTAAAGGAACTACAAAGGTCACCATATCTAACAATGTGCTGGCATGCAGAAGAAAATGGGAGACACGAAAACTCTTATAAATAGCTGATAGTGTGAGATGCAATTAAATGTTGTCCAATTCTGCATTCTACAGAAAAGAGAGCAAAGAGCTAGATCAAATATGTCTTCAGAAAGAAGCATTTTTGTTCAGGTTTTAAATATTTTATGTTTCATTTCACTGACAAGTCTGTTTATGACTGTGATTTACTTGATTTACATGAATGATTTATCACAGTCAAATAAAGAGGATACATTTGGGCTGATAGATCTGACTTGTTAGAGTAGCTGTTACTGCCAATTCTCATTTTCACGCAGATGTTTTTTTAAATGGATGATTCTTCAATCTTGGCTAAAAACTATCAACTACTTGCTGACATCCAGTGGTTATCCTGGTTTTTGTAACTTAGATTGGAAGCCCTAACTATCCTACTGAAAAGGTAAGGAAAAGCCTTGAATGGACAAAACATTTCTCCGTGTCTCATTCTTCCTTGTGAATTCCCTATCAGGGTACTTTCAAGTTAATTCCTATTAAGTTCATTGGTAGATGTAAGCATGTGTTGAAATGTCTCTCAATTTTAATTTTGGCTGTGAAGCTTTTCAATTTCTATATATTTGTCTTTATTTTTACACCAAATACACAGCATGCCACTAAATAGATTGAAATAAAATCAGAGTCCGCATCAATGCCAAAGAACAACCAAACGAATGCATAATTTCAATAATGCACTGTCAAATTTTCAAGGTCTCCAGAACTCTTCATTAGCTTTATTATGATCCAAATATCCAAAATGGAGGAAAAAATGCTAAAAGTCCTGAAGTAAGACCAAATATGTATGATGTGAATGTGTGTTGTCGCCGGGGTGGGGATTATTACTATATTATATTTATTTTACTACTTTGATTTTCATTTCTTTTATATTGTGCTTTTATGTCTTGTAAGTCGCCTTGAGATGCCATGTGCGAGTAAGCGGCAGCATAAATTTTCTAAATAAATAAATAAATAAAAATATTGTGACCATATGGCGTGTAATTTAAACTGAGTTTGAAAATAGAAATTACAGGTGGAATAAATTGATAAATTAATCTTCCTTAATGTTACTCAAAAATAGATTGTTTATTGTCATTACTGATTAGGTTTGCCTGTGATCTACTGTTATTATTCAGTTACTTTGCCCTGCCTGAATATTGACCAACTTGAGGGAACAAAGGTACAGATACAGGAAGTTGCATCTGAAGTGATTTACGCGTCAACTGCAATTCTTGACTTATCATGGTCTCCGTTGGACACAATGAGAATTCTTGGTTATGGTGACAACCATATCCTACTTGTATATGAAAGCCACCAGAGAATCTAGCTTTGTGATTCTGCATTTCCTATTTTCTCCTGCCATGAGGGTGGACCACCTAACCATTTTGGAAGGGCAGGACTAGATCTCATTATTGTCTCCCTTACCCTAAGCTGCTGAGAATGTGGCCACTTCCTGAGTTTTCTTGCTCTGTGTCCAAATTACTGTTTCCTCCTTCCACTGTTGCAAGCAGGGGAATGAACACTTCCATTCCTATTGGCTAGTGTGTATTTTGATGGGCATTTTGTGCTGGGTTGCTTTCCCTCAAAGCATAGAACTTAAAAAATAATAATTGTGAATAGCCTGTGATAAATGCAGAGAACCAGTTTGGTGTAGGGGTTAAGGCACCAGGCTAGATACTGGGCAACTGTGAGTTCCAGTCCTGCAGTAGCCACAAAGCCAGCTGGGCGACCCTGAGCCAATCTCTTTCTCTTAGCCCGAGGAAGGAGGCAGTGCAGTGGTGGTATTCAGCCGGTTTGCACCAGTTTGGCAGAACCGGTAGCTAATTTTTTGTTGCCCAGGACCAGAATGGCCTTCCAGAAGTGGCATCCACACAGAGAACCAGTTGTTCACATATTTGAATCCCACCAATGAGGCAGTGGCAAAACCACTTCTGATTGCCCAGACAATTGCCTGGAATCAACACTGATTCAAAGACAGACAGACAGACAGACAGAAAAGTATTTCCAGTGTTGACCAAATTATATGGATGAACATCGTCATTTGTAAAATGCTCCATACTTCTAGAAGATCAACATGAAAAATAAGTACACTGCTTAAAATATTTCCTGTGTTATAAACATCAATTCTCCAAAGTTTCAACTACTACCTTTTATCTTGTTTACAATGGTTTTATTAGGCTATTTGTCAGAGTCCTTCCTGAACAATCTTTGATTGAAGCAGTAAACATATTTTGTAAAAGAAAGAAATGGGTACCGTAAATAGTTAAATAAAAGATCCATGTGTAGAAAATATTTTCTTTTAAATCTTCAAATTGCAGGCTTATACATACGTGTAGCATCTGACATGGTGGCAGAAGGACATCTAGTGGTCAGTTTAAGTGGGACTGAGTAGAATAGTAATACTGTAGTAGTAAAGCATTGGAAAACAGTGCAGATAGTCCTCGACTTACAATCGAGTCCAAATTTCTTGTTGCTCAGTGAAACATTTGTTAAGTGAACTTTGCCCCATTTTATGACCTTTCTTGCCACAGTTGTTAAGTGAATCACTGCAGTTGTTAAATTAGGAACATGGTTGTTAAGTTAATTTGGCTTCCCTGTGGATTTTGCTTGTAAGAAAGTCACAAAAGTTGATCACTTGACCCCGAGACACTACAACTATCGTAAATATGAGTCAGTTGCCAAGCATCCAAACTTTGATCATGTGACCGTGGGGATACTGCAACGGTCGTAAGTGTGAAAAATGGTCATAAGTCACTTTTGTCAGTGCTGTTGTAACTTTGAATGGTAACTAAATGAACTGCTGTAAGTCGAGGACCGCCTGTAGCTTGGAAAACTTTAGAAGACCAAAGTTAGGAATATGCTAAATGTCTAGAAATTGAAACAAGCTGTGGTCTGACCGTATTGGAATTGTCCTGAGTTCAAAAGGTCCCATTTCAATCTGAGAACTTCTGGGAAGGTAGCAGGATGTCAGGATACGGTTGAGTTGGAAATAGTCTACTTCAGATTCAAGACAGGCACTAATAAAGGAGAATATTTGTAGCTCAGGGTTGACATGAGGGGTCCTCGGTGCTCTCTGAGCTTGGTTTTTTTCTTGCAGACGTCTCAATACCCAAACTCGGTAACATCATCAGTGCTAGTCTGATGCACTGATGGTGTTACCTAGTTTGGGTAATGAGACGTCTGCAAAACAACAACAACAACAACAACCAAGCTCAGAGAGCACCAAGGACCCCCTAAGGCAATTTCAGCTGAACTATTTTTGTATACCTCCAGGCAAACTATTTAGCTGCTTCTTCTTCTTTTTTCTCCAAAAGTTAAACTATATCAAAAACAAAACAAATCAACAAAACATTTTTGCAGGATCCAATCTGGGTCGTTCAGCCGGCCCAGAGATTTTGTCTTCTGACTTTTGGACTCTTGCTGGAGCACATCCTCAGGGAACTTCTCTAGCTAGCTAGAAGAGAGAAGGCTAGAGAGAAGAATCCAAAAGCTTGGAAGATTAAACCCCTGGCCCGGGTGAATGACCCAGACTGGATCTTGCAACATTATCCTGGGACACGTATATTTGCCTTCGTTCGAAAAATTTTCTGATTCCATCTTGGGTATGAATATCAAAATTCATCTCTGTGTGCAGTGTGCATGCCGAGTGTGTGTGTGTGTGTGTGTGTGTGTGTGTGTGTGTAAGATTTACCTTTGCAAAGAAGGGCTCAGGGACTGTTTTGTTCTGTTGCCAATTGCTCTCAGGGTAAAGTGATGTCAGGGGATCACTAGTCTGGTGGTGTTCCTTAAAAGGGAAAGATAACGTGGCAACTACTGGAATCTCTTTTGGTTATTGAATGCCACCGCCCAGAGTTGCTCGGGGAGTGAGATGGGCGGTTTCTAAATTCAATATATAAATAAATTGGGTCGCTGGGTGGAAACCAGAGCCTCCTTTTAGGCTAGAGAAGCAAAGGGTTGGGTTTTTTTCCCCCCTCCAATCTTGGTTGCGGAGAGTGGGGGGTGGGGGTGGGGAGAGAGAACATTTTGTGCACGCATATTAAAAGGGAAGCCTTTCCCCTTTCCCACACATGAAGAGGATTTGCATTTTATATTCCCCTGAGAGTCCATGAGTTGCACAGGTTTGTGAGAGAAAGAAGAATAATGCCACAAAACATCTGGCTGTAGTTGTAGGTCCAACAGGATTTTTCAGAATTTAAACTGAAAAAGAATTGCCTTTTAAAACAATGTAAATAAATCCCTTTCTGCCTCCGGCCTGCCTGCCTGCTTACCTGCACATAGTTTTGAATGTATCCTATGTATGTATTTACCTCCTAACCCAGGGGTAGGCAACCTTGGCTCTTTTATGACTCGTGGACTTCAACTCCCAGAATTCCTGAGCAAGCATAGCTCAGATTGGAAACCTCTCCCTTTTCCCTCAGCATGGCTGGCTCAGGAATTCTGGGAGTTGAAGTCCACAAGTCATAAAAGAGCCAAGGTTGCCTACCCTTGTCCTAACCCTTTACTGGATTCATGATAGGTTGGCCATATGAAAAAGGCTGGGCCTGAAACTGTCCTAAGGAGGTACAGTAAATGTTGATAAGGTCAGTTCCGGTCATTAGCTACCCTCCTGCATCTTCTCCAAACATGGCGAGATCTTCTTTGGTGCTCGCCCAGGTTCCCTGCCCCCATCAAAACATCGTGCAAAACCAAGAGCCAGTTTGTTGTTCTCTCTTTACAGGTGGTCCTCGACTTACAACAGTTCATTTAGTTCCAAAGTTACAATGGCACTTATGGCCATTTTTCCACATACGACCATTGCAGCATCCTCATAGTCAGATGACTGAAATTTTTTGACCTTCGCAGTGTCCCAGGAATCATGTGATCTCCCTTTTACAACCTTATAACAAGCAAAGTCAACGAGGAAGCCAGATTCACTGAACAACTGTGTTATTAACTGAACAACTGCAGTGGTTCACTTAACAACTGTGACAAGAAAGGTTGTAAAATGGGACAAAATTCACTTAACTACTGCCTCACTTATCGACAGAAATTTTGGGCTCAGTTGTGCTTGTACGTTGAGGACTACCAGTATCTATATCTAAAAGAACTCTCCTGTGTAAGTTCAGAGATGGTCATACAAAATAAAACCAGTAGAAAATGCAAGCTACTGTTTATATCCATTCTCAAAAGTTGTGATAGCCACCAGCATTGAAGGCTTTAAAAGAAGTTTATTAAAGTCTGCCAGCCATGGTAGTTATACATTACATATCTGACAAGCTTCTCCACAATAAATGCAAGGTGTTATTTTAATTTTGTAGTGTAGATGGTGAGCTATCTTGAAACATTTGAAATGCCTGTATAAGAACAGAAGTCTTGATGGAATGGAGTTTTGGCCTAATCCAATAAAGCTCTCCTAGTAGTCTTCTACCTTGGAAATTTTCTGGAAATCGTTGATTGAGACTGAAATTAAATTAAAATAAGTTAGACCATGACTGGCTTCACTGGCAGGCTCTTGTCTAATTGTATTTTAAAGGTAAAGGTAAAGGTTCCCCTGCACATGCGTGCTAGTCGTTTCCAACTCTAGGGGCCGGTGCTCATCTCCGTTTCAAAGCCGAAGAGCCAGCGCTTGTCCGAGGATGTCTCCGTGGTCATGTGGCTGTCATGACTAGACGCCAAAGGAACGCTGTTACCTTCCCACCGTAGTGGTCCCTATTTTTCTACTTCCATTTTTACGTGCTTTCGAACTGCTAGGTTGGCAGAAACTGGGACGAATAACAGGCGCTCACTCTGTTATGCGGCACTCTGGATTCGACCCGCCAAACTAACGACCTTCTGATCAACAAGCTCAGCGTCCTAACCCACTGAGCCACCGCGTCCCTTCAATTGTATTTTAGACGTCTGTAAATTTTTATTTATACCTTAGCATATTATTGTAATGTGAGTGCTAAAATAATTATGAATGGCACTAGTGGGTATAAAAATTATTGCTGTGTGCCAACATTTATTACAGGCTGGCTGACAATATGCAACCCTATTAGTAAAATATTTTTATTTAAATTAAAAAAAACAGGGAAGAGAAAATTAACACAGTTTTAAGTAATATTAATGCAGTAGTACAAATAAAACCAATGCAACCCCCTCCATCTGAAATTGAAGCTCTCTGCCAAAACTGGAGAGATTGTCTGGAAGCAAAGAAGCCACAATTTAGATTTGATCACCAATTTTCATCAACTGAGCCATCACAACTGGGTCATAGAGAAGAACTCTTTAATAGATCATAGAATTTTTGCAGGATTTTTGTGGGAGAAGGACATTCCTCAGATCTGCTATCATCACCACCACTCTGTCCCAGGAAACAAAGTGAAAGGAAGGGAGCAGCGTAAGTGCCAGTTATGTCCCATATAAGCATGATTGGATGGAGATAAAGTAATCCAAAGCTTTGATGTCATTGGACATTGAACAACCAAGGAATTAATCTGAGACATAAACCATAACAGAGCAATAAAAGCCAGCAAGCAGAGCTGGTCAGGGAAGGTCTAAAAGTAATTGGCCAATCATCACTTGAAAAGTAACCCATGCATGATAATTTAATAGACACAGTCGTATGGGATGCATCACTTGCTAGTCCTTCAAGTGATGACTTGAGCCAAAACTAATATTAAAAGATGAAGATCATCCGGTCTTCATTCATCTTCATAGTGCCACAAGACTCTCTCATTTTAGCTGCAACACAAATTAGTAGTATTTCAAACAAATTTTTGAATTGCACTAAAGAAACACAGGGTAAACTTGGGAATAGTTAAACTTCCAACTGCATAGAAGTTGAATTTGGATATCACATTCATATTACTTCTGAATTGTTTGAAAGTTTGAGTAACTAACTGACACCATTACCTGAAATATTCTATGGTACTAGTGTACCTGTTCGGAAAAAGAAATATAGCTCAATATTTAAATTGCTATAATTAATAATAACAGAAAATTGCAGTCTCCTTCCTAATTTTCCTATCAACCAACATTGTTTTGCAAAAATATTACATGTGGCCTTATTCTTGACTGATCAAAAATGATGGTTGCCATAGGAACTGCAAAAAGTCAGTGATTACATCCCAATGTTACAATACAGCAGGTTTGCTATTAATGTTTGCCTATATTTCTCAGAACAGAAATGCTTGGTTAATTTTTGCAAAGCAATTTCTCAGGGAGGGAATTTAGTATGTTTAGATTAATTTCTACATGTGAAAATGCAGCATTTCTTTCATGGTTTTATTAGTGGCAGGAAAAAAACTTGTAACTTCTAATGGTATGGCTGAAAAATCAAATTCAGTCACTGATTAAAGCCTGAAAAAAGTCTTTATTGCTCATTTTTGCAACAAGACATACAGTTAGGAAACAGTTAATGCATTCCAGCTAAATCTGGAATAAACCATATATATTTTTAAAAGAGTCAGAGAAATGGCCTGTCAAAAAAGCTATCATTTGGAAGCTAACTCAGAAAAATGATAGACCAATATTTGATTATACTATTTTTACAACACTAGTCAGATATCTTAGTTCTCACATTGTGGATAATGGTAGCCAGATAATGGTTTACTTCAAACAGCAGCACCTGACCAACCATGTTTGGGTTGGGAAGCTAAACAAGGTCAGACCTGATTAGTAGTTAGCTGGGATCCTGAGCTAAAGATTAGAATTTGAGGGGGAAATCCCAGAATATATTGTTGTAGGGAAAACTACATGGACATGGACTGCATGAGAAGTTTACCCTGAGGAACCTTAGTGTTTTTATGGGTGTCTATGGAGATTCTCAATCAACAGGTCCCGATTGTCCCAAAGGTGCTTTTTCAAAAGGCAACTAGACTTTCTTTGTTTTTCCTTGAAGACATTTTGCTTCTCATCCAAGAAGCTTCTTCAGTCTTCTTCTTCAGAACTGAAGAAGCTTCTTGGATGAGAAGCAAAAAGGAAAAACAAAGAAAGTCCAATTGCCTTTTGAAAAAGCACCTTTGGGTTTTTATGGGTGCTCAGATAATATAGGAAACACTGCTAATCGACAGAATGGTTAACAGAATGTGTAATGTCAAGTGTTTTTATTTAAATTATGGTATTTGAAATCTATACATATTAAATATGTTGCAAACTTGATGCCACAGTTCTTCTATAATGTGCATTTATTTTTGTTAACAAAACCCTTTGGAATAGTCTCCATTAAATTTCATAACTATTTTTCTAACCTTTCAAGGTATTTATTTCTGTTTATCCCATCCACTTTTGTACCAACTACACATTTGCTAAACATTCCCTCCATTTCTTTATCCCAATAATTAATGATGCCCACAGCCAGTAGTTCGATCCTGACTGTCTCAAGGTTGACTTAGCCTTGCACATAAGAACAGAGGGAGGAGGGGGTTGCCCAAGTGCTTCACTAGTCATAATAATCTTTTGTCCTGTGGGAACCAAGGTCATCGGTTGCTCTGAGACTGCAGGCTGGGCGTTGTGAAAAAAGCCCGCCAAATAATTGCATTGGGGAATGTAGTTGCTTGCATAGCTTTGTGGGTGGGATTTTTAACTTTGTATTGGGGAATTGTTATGTGTGTATCCAGACTTGGTTTCACTCTTGACCGTGCTGATACTTTGTAACTAATAAACATGTTCTTTGAGGAATTTGCAAGCCTTGGAGTTCTGCTTTATTCGTCTCTCTGTCTGTCAGAACCATGACAGCATCCTTCTGAGTTTGGTAGAGGACCCAGATTGTTGGGGGCAATATGCTGACATTTAAACAGCTCAGTGAGTGCTGTAAAGCATTACGAGGTAGTATCTAAATGCTATTGCTATTAAAAATGGATAGAGGACCCAGGACTGATATTTGTTAGACCATGTCTTGAGATCCTTTTCATCTGCTGATGAGCATTCAAGTATGGCTTTCAAGGAATTATCCTCAACTGTCATGTCATCCCACCTATATTAACTAGGTTGCTAATCAGTATGCTATGGGGCAGCTGTGAAATGCTTTGCTGAAGTCAGAATAGATCATGTCTATAGCAATTTCAGAATCTATTAAGGAAGCTATCCAATCAAAAAATGTCTTGCAAGACTTGTTTTAACTAATTAACATTAATCAAGATACTAGCTGGAATAAGAAAATATGAATGCAGTCTATATACATAAAAACACAATTACTGTCATGTGAAGGATTTTTTTGCCCAATTATTTCACATAGAATAATAATAAAAGTACACACACACACACACATTTTGAATTTCTGGGTTCCTTTTCACATGCATGTGTATCAGTTTGTCACTGCAAGTTCCCAGCTAACTTTAGAGTTCTCAGCAGGGCTATTCTATTGGTTGTATTGTAGAGGAAGACCAGCAGAAACAATTTTGGTTGATCTTCTTTCTGAATTTTTTCACTTATTGCAGATCCTTATGAATACTGTAACTTTTAAGAATTGCAATGTGATACTCTGTATGTTGTTCTTCGTTCCTCGCCTTTTCCCCCCCTTTTAGTCAGCTGCTGGCAGGAATTTTGTTCTTCTTTATTCAACTTATGGTTTAGGTGGCTTTTCAGCTGAAGTGGTCAACAATATACAGTAGTACTAGAGATAAATCAACAAATTATGCGGCTAGGACTTTCACACTACTGCAGACACAGTCCATCCCAATGAAATAAAGTCAAAGTCATCAAGTCAAGTGGCCTATGTGTATAATCCAACCTGGAGAGAAACATGAGGATTTGAGTCCCAAAAATGAAACTAACTTGTTCCCAAAATTACTACTGCTTTGGAGTTGATGGCAATATAATAAGTTATTCTATGCTTTATCACTGAGAAATGGATTCATGTTCAGGGTGAATCCAGTGACAAATATGCTACAAGCCCCCGGAAATGCATTTACAATTGAAACATCAATTTGTTTTTATTTTTATTAAGTTTATGAGCACATATTTAAGGCCAGAAAGCCACACAAAAAATGACAGAATCATGAAATAAAATAAAATAAAAAAAGAAGTCTTTATTCTTTTGGCTCAACTGTAGTGTGGCTTACCGTTCTTTATGGTAATAGCATTTTCCCTGCATGCAATTCACCAAGACACAAAGTCAACAGTTTCAGTAAAAGGAGGAATTAACATTTAATTTTTCTTTGTGGATGGAATACAAAAAGAAAATGTCCTGATGGGATCAGATATACAAGTTCGATACTTAATTTTGTGAGAAAAATATAATAATTGTGAAATCGCATATAATATTTAAAAGACTTCTAGTGCAGCATGAATCAATAAGAAGAAGAATAGTCTATGTAAACAAACACTGGAAAAGATTAAGGATGTTGAATAATAAGACTAACTGCTGATGTAGGCAGTGCTAGAATTTCAAACAAATCTTTCCCACCACATTTCAATTACGAGTTATAGCTATTTGGAAGCGAGTGCATTTTGGACTCAGTCTGGGGAAAAAAAATCACATTAAGATGTGCGCAAAAATACAGTACTAATTTTTTTAAAAAAAACGAAAAGAAAAAAAAAGCAACCCAGAAACCTAACATTCTTCCCCCATTCCCTTCTTTCGGTATTTTTTTCCACTTTGTGAAATTCTTCAATTAAAAAGTGCTATGAATAAAAGGACCCTCTGTGACATCAACCCGAAAATCAGTTTTGTCATTTATGTACAAAATGCTGAAAAATAAAACTGAATGAGATTTGTACACTATTTATATTTTTCCTTAGAAAAAATGTTTCACCGGTTATTCTGAACAGATTATTACGCTGTTTTGCAATATGAAGTGCACAGCTGGCTACGCACTGTATAATACTCACATAAAGTTCCAGAGAAGAATCAAAGAAGTCTCAGGGCAGAGCAAGAAGCTTCCCCCGCCTCCCACCCTCCCCTCCCACCCCCCACTAGCTGCAAACTATTGCTTGATGAAATGAGGGATGACGTCTGATTGAACAATTTTGTTTCACTTTTGCCACCAACATATGGCTTCCCATATTAGATTTCTGAACAAATCCAAGAAAAATACAGTAGCGAAGGCAAGATAAAACGACATGCATTCAGTGATAGCCTCCCAACTACTTACAATGGTACAGAATACATCATAATTTTCCTGTTCAAGGTTTGCGAACTACACTTATTGTGGTACATATTTGATGCAATAAATATTGTGCACAGGTCATTTATTCCTTTGCTCAAACATGCACCACAGGGTTAAAGTAGCTATTTACACAGACAGCTTTATCTCATTGACACCTACAATGTCAACCTTGCTGAGAGCAGAAGATGGCTAAACAATACTGCAGGAGAAAGTAAAAACTAACTTGACGGATGTCCGACTTCCCCCCCCCCCGTCCCCTTTTTGGATCGTACAGTGCTCCAGATTAACGTAAGGGATGCTCCAGGATTCTTAAGAAGATACTTCCCGTTATCTCCACCCAATTTTACAATGAAGAGTACAGTTTTATATGCTCTTCCTTTAACACATGGCCCCGTGAACTCAGTGGGGATGATGATCGAGTACATAAGCATGGATGCACACTGTAGTCAATGTTCATGTCACCTTCGTAATGGAATAGTTTGAAGGAGGAGGTGAGGTGGGGTGGGAGGAAAAACATCTGAGCTGAACAACTGTTGATTTTATGAGACTTACAGGCACATAAGAATTACCAGGATGAGCCATAAAAGATTGATATTATTTTGTAAGCACCTTGGAATCTGGAGCCATCCTGAAACACAGAAGTCTTTGAAACTCTTGTGCAAAGAAGTCCTATTTGTTTCCATGCACGGTCTACAAGTGCAGCATGCCTCCATGCAAATCACTCCTGCCTATACATTACAAGAGAATCAGACAGCCGGTCCTCATGTTCCCCCTTGACCCTGGAATCCCCCTCCCCACCCCCGCAACATAAAACCCATTTACAAAAATAGTCACATATAATAGTAAACAACCTGTGGGTTAAAAAAATGACAACTTCACCGACATGGGTTTTTGTAAAAATATGGCAAACGTGTGTGGCAGTTGGAATGCAAACATCGGATACACTTGTTGTTGTTTCTGAGTGTTTTATGATCGACACAGGTCAATTCTAGGTTGGCACCTCTTTTACTGATCCCTACAGTCTGGATAGCCATTTTTCTTTCCTCTTCAGCAGTGTCAGCTGGTAATGCAAACAAGGAGCTGCCTGTCAAAAGAGCCGTCCTGTTTTACAGAGCAGCATTTGAATTGGCAAGGGGTCACTATCTTGTTAATAGGCACTGACCTTAAGTATATAGCTAACATTTGTATGTATGTATGTGTGTACACACACACACACATACATACACACACACATATATATACATACATACATAATATATTTATAGATATTTTTATGTGTGTGTATGTCTGTCTAAGTGTGCAAAAACAGTCAGTTTGGCATAAACCTCCTATAGGAGTCCTTTTGAAATAATACTTTACTTTCTCAAACTGTAAACAATTTGTCATAAAGGGATCGTTCATTTTGCTCATTTTTTATAGTCCCTGACATCTTTACCTCTATCTTCTTTTTCTGATTTGTCTTTCTCATATTTATCTTTGTCGGGCTTTGTAACGCTATCATAGGAAGGTGGAGAGGTGGTGGAGGGAGTCATATCGTTTTTTTCAGGAGTAGAATTCTCATTTAGCTTATCAATGATCATATCTTCTTTGATAACTGTATCATTGCCTCCTTTAATCCTATCTTTACTAAACAAGCAGGAAACTTTTTTAACTTTTTGCCTCAAGAGGTAGCACCTAAAGGCTCGCTGAATAATAACGGCAGATACCTCCTCTTGTTTTCGTTTCAGGGTGGTGGTAATTGGTTCATAGGAGGCTTTTGACGGGTTGGCAGCCATAAACCGGTCTTCCATTTGAATTCGGAGGGCGTCCATTTCATCACTTTCACCCAAGACACGTTTGGTGAAAGCAAACAAGATGTCGAGGCAGTGAATTCTGTCACCGCTCACCATGGGCAGGTCCATCGCAATAAGCTGAACTTTGTTTGGTTTTGGTATTAGAAGAGGAGGATCCAACGAGGCTGCAAAATCAGAGAGTTTGGCAAATTCTATGAATTGGGTTGCATCCGGATCAAACTTTTCCCAGACCTCGTAGAACATCTCAAAATCATCCTCGCTCAAAGGCTCAGCACTTTCTTCAGTAGCCACGCTGAAGTTCTCCAAAATGACAGCAATGTACATGTTCACTACAACTAAAAATGAGATGATAATGTAGCTGACGAAGAAGAAAATCCCAACCGAAGGGTTGCCACAGTCTCCCTTGACTGAGCTACCCGGGTGGTCTATCTCCGGGTCGCAGTCTGGAGGCCCGCTGTTCAGGATGGGCGCTAGCAGGCCATCCCAGCCAGCAGAGGTGGTGATCTGAAAGAGGCAGAGCATGCTGTTGCCAAAAGTTTCAAAGTTGAACAAGTCATCGATGCCAACTTCTCTCTTCACGTAGGCAAAGTTGGACATTCCAAATATGGCGTAGATGAACATGACCAGGAACAGGAGGAGACCAATGTTGAACAAGGCAGGGAGAGACATCATCAAGGCAAAAAGCAGAGTGCGGATCCCTTTTGCACCCTTGATTAGACGCAGGATTCGACCTATCCTGGCAAGCCGAATTACTCGGAACAAAGTGGGGGACACAAAGTATTTCTCAATGATCTCCGCGAGGAACATACCTATAAACAAACATTAAATGTCTATTAATCTGAAATGCAGATTTAAAACTTTAGATGTTAATTACAATCTCATATGAAAACATAAAGGATGAAACATATTGTAAACATTAAAATCATCTGTTAATTACTCATAGTTTTCGTTTATAAACATGTTACATCTTTTACTACAATGAAAATTTTCTTACCTACAATAGATAAGATGACAACCACAAAGTCAAAAATGTTCCAGCCTATTGTAAAATAATAATAGCGGAGCGAAATCAGTTTCAAGACACATTCTCCGGTAAAAAGGACAATGAAGATCAAATTAATTCGATACAAAATAGCTTCCATTGCATCAGTTTGGTCATCAGTTTCTACCATCATGGTAACCATGTTAAGGCAGATAAGAATCATGATGCTGATGTCAAAGGCTTGTTTTGTTACAAAATCAAAGACCATGCCTTGGAATTTGTTCTGTAGTTGAAGAAAATAAAGATTATTCATATATCTCATGATCAGTTATAGACAATTATAATCTATATAATTATGATCTGAAACTGCTATAAACTTCACCGTACAGTATACTAGTCAAACTGCATAGACAGAAGGTGCAGCAAGACAGAATACCACTATGTTCCCGGAAAGTCAGAAGTGTGAAGTTATGAAATAGGAAGCATATCCATTAATAGCTTTCCTGTGGGATTTCACAGACTCATTGAATACCTGAATCAGATAGGGGTACATAACAATTACTGCAATTGGGGGGAGGGGGGGATGGTTAAAGATAAAATGTATTTTAAAACTTTTCAATAAAAAAAAACAATTACTGCAATAACTCTGTTTTGATTTGTTAATGCTGGATTGGTTTGGTCAGCCCTAAAGTCATTTAATGGGACGCGGTGGCTCAGTGGGTTAGGACGCTGAGCTCGTCGATCAGAAGGTCGGCAGTTTGGCGGGTCGAATCCCGAGTGCCGTGTAACAGAGTGAGCGCCTGTTACTTGTCCCAGCTTCTGCCAACCTAGCAGTTCGAAAGCACATAAAAATGCAAGTAGAAAAATAGGGACCACTACGGTGGGAAGGTAACAGCGTTTTGTGAGCCTTTGGTGTCTAGTCATGCCGGCCACATGACCACAGAGACGTCCTCGGACAAACGCTGGCTCTTCGGCTTTGAAACAGAGATGAGCACCGGCCCCTAGAGTCGGAAACGACTAGCACGCATGTGCGGGGGAACCTTTACCTTTACCTTTTAAAGTCATTTAAATGTAAGGGGCATAGTCTTCAGACCTTTCCTGATCGTACTGCGTAATTTTGGTGGCATGATTATTGACAATTTGTAACATGTTTTCCCCCCAAAAGCGTTTAAGCTAGAAACCATTGAAAACTGTAGAGTAATCCAGGGGTCTCCAACCCCCAAGCTGCAGCCTGCTACTGAGCCGTGACCTGGGCCCGCCTCATCCTCAGTTACTAATTTAAAAAGATGGGTTTTGTGTGTGTGTGTGTGTGTGTGTGTGTGTGTTTGTGTGTGTGTGTGTGGTGGTGGTGGTGGGGTTATAAGGTATAAATTGTTTTCTAACTCTAGCATGAGTTTTCAAAAACAGTGAGAACGATGAAAAAAACCAACAACCACCCATAACACTTACTGCTGGCCTGGGTATAGGTTTCTGTGGTTTCTTGGAGCCCAGTTTTTTCATTGCATTATAGTATTTTTTCTGCTCTTCTGTCATAAAGATGTCTTGACCTCCAAAGTAAAAAGGGAGAAACAAAACCTAGTTACAACCAGACATTTCTATTCCCTTTTTTTCTTTTCTGTTTTTTCTATATACTGACTTTTATTTGATGGACAATCTCTTTCCCTTGGGCTGCCTATTATTACTAAAGCAAAAGCCGAGCACGTGGAGGAGGACAAATTGGTAGGAGCAGTCCCAAACACAAGCTCTGCTCCTTTGTAGAAGGGTTGATGTTGTATGCAGGCATGTACAAGTGTGCAGGGTTTCGGTCTGTAAGCCCACCCACTCTTTTGCGCTTCCCTTCATTAGGGGTGGCTCCCTAATGGGTAGAGAACAGGGCATCCTTCTCCCATAGTTCGGCTAAGGTCAGGAATTTAATTTCAGCAAAGTTACAGCAGACTGAAAAAGTATAATTGCCACCATAGTCTCTCAGCACTGCCATCATCACTTCTGTCACCGTCGTTATCATCAGGTATTAAACTTTTGTCTCAATTTCCAGTATCTTAGAACAACCCCCTCCCATAAAATAAAAACATCCATAGTTAGGGAAAAACCAAACAAAAATAATAAAACCTCCAGGTTACAAAATAAATAGACGAACAATTGGAAAATATATATATTTTTCAGCTCTCATAACGCAAATACCTTCAACAAGTAAAAAATAAAATAAAAAAAACCCAAAGCCCATATTGAAAAAATGAAAAGCATGATAAAAAAAGATAAGTATGGAAAAGGATCACATCCCAAATGACATCCAGAAGGGTTCATCTTTTGCTAGTTTCCAGAAAGCCATTGCCAATAACTATTTATTATTTAGATTTATGAGGTCCTTATGCATATTTACATGAAGTAGTACATTGTATTACAATGTAATTGTTTATATAACTCCCTCCTTTAAAACTAACTCATGGTGGAAATCTTTCATTTCATGTATTGGTTTTAACACACCATATGTTCCTTTTTTACAGCGGCAATTTTAGAATTAATGTTTACAACTTATTTTTAGGAAGTACACATTGGAATAATAGTTGCATATTTGAAAGAAAGAAAAATAAGAAGAAATACACAAAGCACGATGTTTTTCGTAAAATAAAACCTCTGATAGTCTTCTGAAATCACAGCGATAGAATACTTATCTTCTTTTTTTGCTGATTGAAGTTATCTATAATGACACCAATAAATAAATTCAAAGTGAAGAAGGATCCAAAAATAATAAAGATGACAAAATAAAGATACATATAAAGGTTATCCTCATAATGTGGCTGTTCTTCCACCTGCAAGGGAAACAAATTTTTAAATAGAAAAATGTTCTATTCAATTCTATAAAATTTATGGGTATTTATCTTGAACCCTGGGCCAAGCCTTACCATATTTAGTCTTTATATGAAACAGTTATTAAGAACAGCATAGAGAAATTCACCAATTTTCATTTTAACTTTACATAGAGTATCGATGTACAATTATTCAACTAAAGCATTTTCTTCTCAGTTATTATTCACTTTTCTCTATTTCCTCTCCTCTCTAAAATCCACTGATGTAGATGTCATGCTAGAGCACATGGCTTTTGCTAATAGACAATTGAGGTGTTTAGACTCAAAGAAGTAGCTAAAAAGAAAGACACATCCTGAGCTTAGGAGAAAGTGAGAAGAAACCAAATGGAAATGAATGAAACAGACTTTCTGGATGAGACAGAGCCTATGCATTCTGCCAATTATGATACAATATGTTAATGTATTTTAAAAATGTTAGCTTTAAGCATGTGGTCACAGTTTTTCATTGGGACCAGTCATTGGGAAAGAGTTTTACTGCTTTCTTGGAAAACAGTCATTTCAACAAAAGGAGATCTCACATTTATATCCCACATTTCTTTTATTATATACAATGAAGCTTGTACAATGTGTAGCTATGGAACTATAACTCATCTGGTTTCTTGACACTACATGTACACACATACACAAAAGTATAATGAAACAAAAAGTATATGTTGATGTGTGTGTGTGTGTGTGTCTGTGTGTTTTTGACAACTGATTCTCTTTTCTTTTTGCTTTTCTTTTTGCTTCTCGGAAATAGAATTATGATAGGAAACTTTATCAGATAAAAGGCATCTGAGATTCTTTTTACTGATCTTAATGTGCAAAGCAACTATTTTAGATTTTATTTCTTCGTTTTTATTGTATTCCATATCATGTTGTATTTGAAGTATTCTTGGTCTGTATCATAGTTACAGATGAATACCGTAAATATGCATTCATATAATTCCTATTCTTTTTGCATCAGCTACTCATTTACTGCAATGAAAAAATTAAAGTCTACATTCTGATGAAAATTTTGAGAATTATCTATGGCTAAGATAGTCTGGTGTTTTTTTAAAGATCAGAATGGGAAATATTATGACTGGATTATTATTTTTTTACTTGAAATTTTTATAACTAGCACAAGGTAATAGTTTTTTTTATTAATTCTAGTTGTCCCAAAGATGCTTTTTCACGAGCAACTGGACTTTCTTGTTTTTTCTTTGAAGACATTTTGTGAAACATCTTCAAAGAAAAACAAGAAAGGTCAGTTGCCTCGTGACAAAGCATCTTTGGGACAACTATGACCTGGATGACTGAGAAAGTCCATATAGACCTTACTTCCAGTCATTATCCTTTGATAGGAAAGGGTCCTGTATTTCCTCTTGGGCTTTAGACATACTGGAGTATTTGAGACCCATTTTTTAAACCTTTACTTACACTGAAGTAGTGGGGAAAGAGTTGGAAGATTTAATAGCAAAAATGGGTGCCTTAAGCCTTTACGGCATCCATTTTACCTCTTAAAATTTTTCACTTCTGTTTTTTTGGGGTGAGGTTATGACTCCATTCTTACCTCTTAAATTCTCCTCTGAGGTAAAATACACTGGGAAACAAACAAACAAGCACACAGAAGTATCTTCCAGCCATAACCTTCTCATCCCAGCATCCTACCTGCCTTGCCTCTTTGAAAAAGAAAAGAAAGCAGACAAACCCTACGATCAATGGCAAGGTTGCTTTAATCCTTCCTGTCTTAGTTTTAATGTGAAAAAGAACTGGACCCTTCCGGGGAAACACTTGCTGATCTGATGAGTGGCTGTGGAGGATATGGAGGCAAGTGTCCATGTAGTAAAACCAGCTGTGTTTGGTCTACCAGGCAATTACAAGACGGTAACAAGACTGCAAATTTCATGTATGTCTTTTCTGCCGTCTTGTAGTCAATCGTATTTTTGCAGTCCACGACTGGTTTCCCTTCCCAATAGCTTACTTACATTTCGTGAATCTACAGCTGCATACATGATGTCCATCCAGCCTTTGAAGGTGGCCTGCAAACAGCAGTCAGGCAATTATATTTTAAGCAAAGGAATAAAAGCACACAGTACATAATTCCTAAATGTTCCTGTTGTGTAAATTGTAAATGTCTTTTAGAAGACTCCATGTCCCCCTGTCAGTTTTCTCTTTCAAAATGTGTCTTTCAACCCACATATTGCTAGCCTGGTACAGCTCTGAAAAACAGCCATTCTCTATATGCAATGGTCTCTTCTCCAGTTATGGATAATTTCTATTTATTAAATAGGGATGGGTCAGATTGCTTGATTGCACCAGGTATAGTGAAATAAATAAACGACCTATCACAGGCACCTCTGCATTTTACTAATGATCATTTATTTCATGGACAAGATATAATTTATATGGCATGCAAAAAGTTTGCTAACAGATGTATTTTAGAGAAGAGCTTAGAAGAGAAAGATTAAGGAATGCCACGTATGATACAAATCAGTCCATTTCAAAACCTGGCAGCTGAATCACTTGTAAAGTGACTGACTGTTCACATTGATGGAATTTTCTAATTACGGAAAAAAACCTGCTAAAGGGAGAAAAATACAATGGTCGCGTTGTTCAAATTTTAATAGAGGAAGAACAGCTACTTACTACTTGAAGCAGAGAGAGGTAGCCAAGTCCCACATTATCGAAGTTGACTTTCACATTTTTCCATCTGGCTGTTTCATTTTTTTCAATGAGATTCTCACACTCAGTCTGATTGTCAACTTCATCAGTGCTGAACATTTCCCCGGTTGTGGTGTTAACACAGTGGTAGAACTTGCCAGCAAAGAGATTCACTCCCATAATGCTAAAGATTAGCCAGAATATAAGACATACAAGAAGCACGTTCATGATAGATGGAATTGCTCCCAAGAGAGCGTTCACCACTACCTGTAATACAAAGTAATAAACACATGAAGTGAAAACGTATTTGCTAAAGTGAGATAGGAAAAGGAGAATTTCTAATTCCTAGTTTTGCTTCTTGGCAATGTTGTACTATAATTTAATCACAGCTGAAGGCACTAATGGTAATAATAGATGATGAAAAAGAGATCAGGACTCGGGTATAAACATTGGTTTGAACAAAGAAAATTACAAATTTAGGGAAAGATTTGAGGGAAAGAGACTTTCCAGAATTTAGCTTCCCAAAATTGAAGAGGAAGGACCATAATATGTGGCAGAACATGTATTGAAGGTTTTATAACTCCAGGGCAGTATCCTATCAATACCCTAACCCTAAAAATACTCTTTCCTCATACATTTGGAGAACCAAGTTGCAAGTCAGAGGAAAATGAATTATAAGGAAATATTAGCATTTAAATATCAAATAACCCGCGATGTTATACGATACGATAATCTTTATTGTCATTGTCCCATACAGAACTACGAAATTGAAAAATCCACATGAACCCCACAAAACCCAACAACAAACAACAAAATACATATCAACATACCACCCACCCCACATATACACATTTAACCCCTAGAAACACTCTAACACTCTAAAAACTAAATACAGAAGTCCTCTCAGAAACTGCATTCTGCTGCATTCAAAGCCAAAACCGCTTTTGGATAAAAACTATTTCTCAAGCGGCTGGTCCTGGTCTTTATGACCCTATACCTCCTTCTAGAAGGCAGAAGCTGAAAGAGATCATTTCCAGGGTGCGTGCAATCCTGCACAATCTCCACAGCTTTCTTATAACCCCTGGAGGCATAGATTTGATCTAAAGTAGGAAGAGTACACCCAATTATTCTCTCCGCAGTCTTTACGACCTTGGACAGCATTGTTTTTCCCCTGACTGTACAACTCCCAAACCACACACACAGACCATAGGTTAACACGCTCTCTATGGTACAGTGGTAGAATGCCAACAACAGGTCCTTTGAGAGATTATGCTTCCTGAGAATTCTCAAGAAGTATAACCTCTGCTGTGCTCTCTTCATCACAACTTTGGTGTTTGCTCCCCATGTCAGATCATCTCTTAACTCCATTCCCAGAAATCGAAACACCGAGACCTGTTCCACACAATTCCCTTCAATAATAAGTGGATGAATGTTCAATTTGCATTTCCTAAAGTCCACAATAATTTCTTTTGTTTTTTTAAAATTGAGAAATAAATTATTTTCCCTACACCACTCCGTCAGCAACTCAACCTCCTTCCTATAAGCTGACTCCCCTTTATCATCATTACATTGCTCAATCATCTCCTCCATATAGTCTCTGTAGCTTAGGTGGGAAGGACAGTCCATAATGAAGCAACAGAGGCTTATGAAAATAATTTTCCATCCAGTTAGTATGTTACCCTGCAAATACAGCAAGAAAACAAGTAGCTGCAGTTCTGAGTTAGCCTAGAAATGTATGCATATGGGCCCTCCAAATATGTGTGTTATCGAAAGGATTTGGGTTGGCCATCAACCATGGAGCAGGTCTCTATCCAGCTTCTTGATATTTTGAATCAAGGAGCTTCTTTAATGATGTATTAGATCCACCATTTCAGAGATGTGATTTAAATGAAAATAAATAATCTGATAATGAGGTAAATAACTGCCTTTAGACGCTGCCTAGATATATTGGAATTATTTCTCTCATGTTGCCTAGAGGCTAAGGGAATAGAAGTAGGATGTTGCCCAGGGCCACTTTAAATGAAATTTAAATTAGTGGCTTTGAGATACACATTTGTAGCATACCTTTAAGAAAATAATTTGCTTCAAGCATATGTTATTTCATATTTTTCTTACCCTCATTCCTTCGAACCGTGACAAGGCTCTTAGAGGTCTTAAAGCTCTTAAAGTCCTAAGAGATTTAATTGCACCAAGTTCAGAGTAGCCCAAGGCATTCGCTGTTAAGCTAACAATAGAGACCTACAAATGAATAAAAGAAAATAAAGTAATTTACTGTGCAAATAATGGTCACCATGTGTTCCCCAAGAAATCTCTGGTAACGCCACCTCCCCAGTCTGTCATAGCTGAAGATTATCTTACAAAATCAAACTAATCATAATCAGAAATCGTAAAGTTGGAAGGGAACTTGGAGGTCATCTAGTCCACAGGTCATCTAGTCCAACTAGTTCAGAGGAGTATAATGAGCAATATCAAAGAAAGAGATGGCAAGAAAACAAACCAAAGAATCTGTGCTTCTACTCTGAAGTTTATAATTTTTATATTTATTTATTTATTTGTAACCTGCCTTTAGTATTTTTTTACAAATAATTCAAGGCAGCAAACATATCCAGCACACTTTCCTTCTATTTTCCCCACAACAGTGCTGTGGGTCACTAAGGCTGAGAATGACTGACCCAAGGTCACCCAGCTGGCTTTCATGGCTAAGAACTCACAGTCTCTGGCTTTCTAGCCTGGTGCCTTAGCCACTAGGCCAGACTGGTTCTCTTTTTACTCCAAAGTTTATTCCAAACTTATACTTCTCATAAAGTCAGTTGGCAGATCTGAATCAATTATAGGAAGACATAGCAATATTTCTTTTTACCAGATTTAATGATTATTACTCAATCAACCACCTCTTATGAAATGATGGGAGGATTCACCAACCCCTAAGTATTTCTGGCTCACTCCTTCCAATTTTTGACATGTTCCTGACTCTTGATTGCAGGAACCAGAACTACAACGTCCTCACCAGTGTACCCATTTGAAGTGGCAAATGCTCAATCGCTCAGCGGGTCTTCCAAATCCTCTGTTTTTTATACCTCCTGGTCTGCCTATCTGCCTTGGCACTGCAGCTTGATCCCTTGTGTGGGATAGATAGGAATCCCATAGTACTGGTAAGTCACAGAAATGAGAGAATGATAAAGGTGAGCTAAAAACTATCGTGCTGTCTTCTATAACTAATATGAGCTTGAGGCATGTGCTAGAGGAAAAGCCATCTGGGAGTAGAAACAATAAATCAAGTGTTAATTATAAGTTAAACTTACTGGCAATCATAATTGTTTACACTGGTGACTAGTAACCGTTTATCCCTCTCAACATTTTGCAAGTCTCTCAAGACCTGGCTACGTTATTAGGCCTGAAAGTCCCGAGGGATGAAGGAGATTTTGCAATGGTTTTTTTTGTGTGTGTGAGAGCTCCCTTACTGTAGTTAATTTCACACTCTCCTGTTTTATGTGCCTTTTTGTTATTTTAATTGTTTAATTGTTTTTGTTAATTGAGTGCTGTATGTGGCCTGGAATCACTTTCATGTGAGATGGGAGGCTATATAAATACGATAAATAAATATTGTTAAAAATATAAAAAATTTTCTTTTCACATTAATCAGCCTCCCGTGAAATGAAAGGCTGCTAGGGAAAATATTCCTATAACATGGCTAAAGTCACAGACATTATATTAAAAATATTCCTCCTAAAGATAGTACGAAAAAAAAAAAGATTGTATGGTCTGCTGTTGCTTGGAAGCATCTTGGGTAATAATGTTCTAAGATGCATGAAAAAAAAGATAACTCTATAAATCAGAATCTGCACATATGAAACTAGAGACAAAGTTACTTTGATTTTCCTTTAACTGTTCTAGGATATGCAATCTTACTTTTTGCGACTCAGAGTTCATGTTTAAGGTCTTTTGGACTTTCCTCCAACACCATCTTGTTCTCGTCAGGTCTCTCTCCTTCTTTCTTTCTCTCTCCAAAGATAGAAGTTTTGAACCTTTAGATCTCTTGCGATTTATATATTTTTCCCTTTCACAAGAGGATGGAGTAAAGGATCCCTTGGTCCTACTTGCACATGGCAGGTTTTTTTCTCCCTTGCCTGCCCACATGTTCCTATCCACTGCTCAAGTGCTTAGATGAAAAGGGAACCAGATACCACTCTTGAGAGGCCTGAAATGAGCCAAGGGAGTGAAGTGAGCTTGTCGATCAGAAGGTCGGCAGTTTGGCGGGTCGAATCCCGAGTGCCGCATAACAGAGTGAGCGCCTGTTACTCGTCCCAGCTTCTGCCAACCTAGCAGTTCGAAAGCACGTAAAAATGCAAGTAGAAAAATAGGGACCACTACGGTGGGAAGGTAACAGCGTTCCGTGCGCCTCTGGCGTCTAGTCATGCTGGCCACATGACCACGGAGACGTCCTCGGACAAGCGCTGGCTCTTCGGCTTTGAAACAGAGATGAGCACTGGCCGCTAGAGTCAGAAACGACTAGCACGCATGTGTGGGGGAACCTTTACCTTTACCTTTAGTGAAGTGGGGGAGAAATGTTTGGCCATTCTTTACTTCATTCCATGAGGTATTATCAAGGAAATAAGAAAGTTTTTAATTTTGTGGACCTAAAGGTGTCCTGTCACCTATCATTTCAAGCTTACTGCTGATAGGGGTAGCCATACCTCAACCTGTATTACCCCCCGTTGATAGGGCTCGCAACTTGGGCGTCCTCCTGGATTCAAGACTCAGTTTGGAAGATCATATAGGAGTCGTGACCAGGGGGGCTTTTGCCCAGATTCGCCTGGTGTGCCAGTTGCGTCCCTATCTGGACCGAGATGCTCTACGTACAGTCACTCATGTGCTCGTGACCTCCCGGTTAGACTACTGCAATGCCCTCTACATGGGGCTGCCCTTGAGGACCACCCGAAGGCTTCAACTGGTGCAGAATTCAGCCGCGCGAGTTTTGATGGGAGCTTCCCAATACTCCCGTGTAACACCTCTTCTCTGTGAGCTACATTGGCTTCCGGTTGCCCTCCGGGTGAGATTCAAGGTGCTGGTAATGACCTATAAAGCCCTAAATGGCTTGGGTCCGGACTATCTAAGGGAACACCTGCTGCCGGCATCATCTTCCCATTGTCCTGTGCGCCCCCACAGGGAGGGCCTTCTCAGTGTACCGCCGGTTAATGAATGCCGGCGGGTTATTCCCAGGGGAAGGGTGTTCTCTGTGGGTGCAGCTGCCCTATAGAACCAACTACCCACAGAACTTAGGACTGCCCCCGACCTTCGCTCATTTCGCCGGGACCTGAAAACTTGGCTCTTCGATCTGTTTGGTCCAGACTGTGGGGTTGTTAATTTAACTGGGTTTTAGATTTACTCTTGGGGCTTGAATTTAATTTAATTGTTTTAATTGTTTTTAATTTTTTGTATTCATGGTTTTAACTGCCCTGTAAACCGCCCTGAGTCCTACGGGAATAGGGCAGTATACAAATCCAATAAAATAAATAAATAAATAAATAAATTTCCGTTTCCAGTTCTGCTTCACCAAGGGAATTCCGCTCAGTGGCAATTTTACTGAACGCCATTCACCCAGCTGAAAGCAGAAGTTTTCCTTTTCTGAAAGTAGTGAGTTTATTGTATATTTAATGATTGCTATAAAAATTCATGCTACAATATATCAATAGCTTAAAGAAAAAAAATACCTACGTCAACAATGAGGAAATCCAGCCAGCACCAGGCATTGGTGAAATAGATTTGAAAGCCGTAAGCCACCCATTTTAGAAGCATTTCTAAAATAAAGATGTAGGTGAAGACCTTGTCTGCGTATTCCAGTACAGTCTTGATAGTCTTGCGCTGCTCAATGTATATGTCTTCGAAAGCCTGGGGACAGAAGTTCCCCCACCCCACCCCTGGTTTTAGTATGGCTTATTATTTATTGTTTGCTTTCAAATTCTAGAACTAAAAACCAGTTCTCCCCTCTTTCTACTGAAAGGCTTAAATGCTTCACTTTAATCAATATATTTATTAAATCAGAATATGACAAAAAATATCAAAAGCATTTGTTTTAATATTTATAGAGGTCTACTTTATAGAGTTTACTGGAAGAAGCCACATCTTACTGGCTGATGACATGTTTTATATGTAGTACATTGCAGATTCAATTATTGGCATCTCTAATTAAATTAAAATAAGTTACCTCTTTGGGATTCTACCCCCAAATTTCACAAATTGAACTAAATAAAGCTGTTTAATCATATGTAGCTCCTTATGTTTCTTCTGTTCCATTCCATAGAAAGATAAAAGTTACAAAGGTTTGTTTGTTTGTTTTTAATGGTGGGCAAAACCAAATGCCATGCTAATTCTGATTTTAGACCCAAAATCCTAAACCTAAAAAAGTTGAACTGTTCATTTCCCTCTCCAGTCCCTCATAGAGAAGTAACAGTGGAGTTTAAACTAGTATGAATCCAATATATAAGTATGAATTGCTATCCCATTTGGAACAATTTAGAAATCTTATTTTATTGTGACCATACTGCTTAACTGGGATTAATGGATCTCATTTTCGTAAGAAAAATCCTTACAATAAAAGCATGCACCCACTTTGTAAAGCTATTTGGGATTAAAAAGCTATTTGTAAAGCTATTTGGGATTCTTCTGTAGGAATATTATATGCAACAATTTGAAGGGAAAATAGAATAGAACAGAATAATAACGTTATTGTCACTTTGAATGTACACTAATCGGCATCCATTGAAACAAAATGTGTATTGAAAACCACTTTGGTGCAGAAAGCCAGATATTTAACTGGCAATGGGTAAACCCAGCTTCAACTCTACCCTGAACTATATAATTGACTAATTGTGACTGTGACTAATTGTACAGGTGTAATTGTGTAATTGTGAGGAAAAAATGGTAGGACAGAATGCTATAGGCAGCACCTTGAGCTCCTGAATGAAAGGTGGGATATAACTCTAACAATTAAGCAATAAAATTGTACTACTTTAGGGATAGCTATGACTCACAGAAAAGATAATCCCTACTAAAAATTCAGAGGTTTTCAGATAATTATGTGTCTGGGTTATTTCCTACGCTAAATCTCTATGATAATGAACGGTTTTCAAGTTCTAAAAATTACCAGAGCACCACTGCTAAGGAGAATCATGAAGACAATAAAAGTCTCAAACCAATTATGTTCTACGATTTTGTAACAAGTCTTCCGAAGATTCCACCAGATTTTTCCTTTGCGATCTTCTCCACTGACTTGGCAGCACTTGAATTTCCGGATGCAGCCTGGCAAAATATGCAAGATGATATGGCAAATGAAAACAGAGTAACAATTACAGTACTACATGTCTTCAGCAGAATATACTCTTAAACCAGCAGATGGCTTTGGAGCCCTTTCTCACTCTAAAATTAATTGGTTTAATTTGAAATGATGCTTTGGAAATCTACTATATTGTCAAAATCAGTTTTCAAAGGACAGTTTCAATGATGCCCAAAGGAAATTACTTATCACAATTGAGACTTTGTATACATGTCTTTCAGCTGATTCTAAGATTCTATCCCAGTGCCTGGAGGTTTGGATGGGGAGGAACTATCTCTGACTCAACCCTATGAAGTTGAAGTGGCCGTGGGTATTTGAACTGTACAGATCTGGAAATATTTCATCTTGAATGGGGTTCCACCTCTCCCTTCCAGGTTGCTACACAGTCTGGGTGTCTTCCTAGACTCACAGCTCCTGCTTGGAGAGTCAACTGTGACTAAGAAGGCTTTTGCACATCTCCTTTTTTATGCAAGTTGTGTCCTTTGCTAGATCGGGGGCACTTAAGACCGGCACTGAAAGATTTGCAATATTTTATATTATTCACCTTCTGTAAAACAGGCTTCTGGTTCGAGAGATTCTTCAGGTTCAGCTTCTGGTTGTTCTCCAACTTGGGGAATTCCAACATCAACTGTACTACCTTCGGACGAACTAGATGCATTTAGTTTCTGCAAATGAATAAGAAACTGTTAATGACGGTTTTATTTGTCACGGCATTGGGTGTGCTTAGTACATTCCAGAATGCTCTCTTTTTTTATTTAAGAACTTTGAAATAAAAATTAAATTAGCCTAGGTTTATATTAATCTCAATTTATTTTCTGAACATGAAGGAATAAGAAATTATATTCCATGATGCACTGTTGTATTCATACTAGGACTCATAATTTGGAACCAATTTTGTTAACGCTGAGAGAGAGCCAAATACAGAGTTAAAAATTAAGAAATGCTTTATTAGCACGAACGATTGCTGATTATTCAAATGAGGTAACAGAGAGCAGTATGAATTGCAGCATTTCCCCAAAATTATGACCAAACCAACCAAAAACTGAAAGCAGCATTTTCATGTCTGATGCAGATAGAATAGGCATAAGCAGCAAACTATATTTAACCGGTTACTTCCCATTGGCATGAAAACACAAATTATCAGTGTGTAAGTACTTCTAAGTTTCTGTAATTCAGAAAGGAAGGCAGCATCTTAATTTCAGAGCAAGAGCCATTATTTTGCATTCTCTTTTGGCAATGCACTTGCACAAATGACTGTGCATTTTAAAACTACTTTTTATTCTTGCATGGTACACATATAGGTCCTCTGAGTACATATTGAAATGTACACGGGTATTATTTGGCATAGCATTTACAATGCAATGATGACCTGTTTTCGAAGAAAGGCTTTACCTTAACGATGAGAAATGCTTTTGACTACGCCTTCAGCTGATTTCCTGATCCTATTCAGAGAAATGAATGTAGTGCCCCACGAAGATAATATGAGTACCATTGTGAATAAAAGTAGTGACCATGTCATTTTTAGCCTTGTACAATGTTATTAACATGTATAACATTAACAAAATGGCTGCACTGGTAAGTAACTAATTTTGTGTGGGAATGATGTAAGCAGATGGTGAATTATCACATACTTGTATCAGTCTTTTTTTTAAAAAAAAATATAAGGTAAAGCTACAGGCATTTATTCATAGGTACAAAGCTGGTTTCATAAACTCTAACCAGCTTAACTATTAGTTTGATGAAGAAAGTACTTTACCATCTTTGCTCCAGCTTGAGATGTTAATATTATAAACAGCAGAAAGATTTAGTTACCTCTTAAAACTGACTGAAAGTACTTTGGATGATCCAAGCAGTTTTTGCCAATAAAAGCAGGTGTTTGTAGAGTCTCTTCCCATTTGTACCTAACCACACCACAAACAACTGGCAACATCTTTTTTTTCCAGTGACCCCAGGATGTTGCTTGCATCTTAACCCCAGGCCGCTGAAAGAGACAGCGTAAGCCTCCTTTTGCTGTACCAGTGGTAAAGCAATATTCCCACCCTTTATTCTGACACCATCCAAGGAGGACTTCAAGGGGTGTAAAATCTGTTCCTCTGTGGCACTTATGCCATTTTAAGGATGTCAAATGACTTTAAAGACAGGCAATAGACGCAGGACAGAATCAGGATGAGGACAGAACATGTGGCGTCTAATTTTCTGCCACCTCAAGGGTAATGGTAAGCATGTCTATTCTCTTATGGAGGAAAATACCTGTTTTATTTCAGCCAGTTTGTGATTAACTATTTGTTTCTGGAAAAATATTTAGCATTTCATGTTGGTCATTGCACTCTACTTCTAGAAGGCTTGAAATAATTGCACCCTGCATTTTTTTCTCCTTAATATGGTTTATTGTTAGTTGAATTTCGAAATGTCACAGTAGGAAACAAACCAGAACTAGTCTAAAGGCACTTTTCAAGCTCAATTCTCCTAGCTGTTATGTAAACCAATATTAGGAGATTAATTTTGTATTACAAAGAAAATCAACTTCTAAAATATTTCACCACCAGTAAACAAAGCAGACATTATTGTCAGAGAACATGTTATATACAGTACTCAGTATGAATTATAGATAACTTAAAAAATGATCTTATTAATGCCATGTAGTAGTGATGTAATGGAAATACAAACCGTGCATATTCATTCATGAATATATATTTTTGAGAGTACAAATAATTACTCTATACTGACTATATTAAAATGTACATTTTTTTGATACTTTCCATTGAGTTTTTAGTTATGAAAATCTACAATTATGCTTTAATTAGCAGTAATAGTCTAACTAAAACTGACTAGAATATAACTTCTTGATCACATGGTCCAAGCAGGCTTCTGTAAAGAACTGGCATATTATCAAAACCAGTCAAAATAATAACATTTTGAAAAATCGTAGTATACTGAGAGTCACTTTCATTATACATTTGTATCCAGGATTTTAAAATATTTTATTGTACACCACCATTTGTTACGTACGTGGTTATAACAATTCTTTTTCTTTTCCTTCCAATTACATCCATGAATAGGTTTTGCGTAAGAATCATTTCCACATATTATACTCATGATGGCACAATCAGTCAATGCTAATCAGAAATGACATATTCTACCATGCTTATAAATTGGTCCCAAGTGAAATTTCTATTATATAAAGTTATATTACATTGAAATCAGTATCTGGCTTCCATCTAAAGCTGTTTAACTACAATTATGCGTATGCATATCTCAAGCAACTCAAAAACATTCCAGTGAACAGTGCACAAATTATGAAATAAGTATATACAGGAATTATAGCATTCACTACCTCATTCATTCTACTAGAAAAGTCCAATCTACTTGCATAGTAAATGCCAGATGCAATCTCTTATATAAAAACTGCAATAAATGGGAGATTATTCAAATGCACTAAATTTCTCTATTTAAATCAAAACTCTTATGCCCATGACCATTGTTGGACTGAAGCATAAATTCCAATCTGGTTTTATAATATTAGTTATGTATATTTTATATTTAAACATCAAATCATCTAGTATTTTAAATTTTTAGAACTGTATAGCAGTTTGCTTGCATCATTTCATCCCTGTTTTATAGCACTATTGTTACAGCAATAGGAGCACAAAAGCCAAAATAAAAGTAAACAGGCATCTTTTTGCTTTCCAGAAAAAAAGATGGTATATTTTACATATTCATTTCAATAAAGAGGTAAAATACTTTCTGTGTATTGTTTCATAAGCAATGAAGTAAAAGAAACCACAAATCCAAATTTGACCAGTTCTTTCTTTTCTTTCTTTTTTTTTTAAATATCCTTCATCTGCAAGTCATTCATTATATTAGTATCTTGGGTATTTCATGTGCAAGCAAAAAGATCAGGGAAAAATTAGAGAAACTGATATCATGCAAGTAAGTACGCTTACATTTAGCCTACGAATTTACAATTAATGAATTGCAAATTTAGGCTTGTAAAATTATTCTCAGTGGAAAAGATGGTGTTTTTTACAACATCTGAATTAGATGCTGCATGGAAGCCAAACCATTAAGAAAATGAAAGACCCCAAGCATTTGAGCTCTGCTCGTGCTACTGACCGACAGAGATGATTACATTGGAGGGGTGCCTCCATAGCCCTGCTGTAATCTCAGAAAGAGTACATAGGATAAGGGTGATCAACTACCCATCTTCAAACACTTCAGCTGGAGCTATGGACCAGGACAGCTATTAAAAAAATAAAATAACCAAGTCATAGCACAGGTGAACACAGTGCCCTACATTCATACATACTTATCACACTTTTCCTTGCAGAATGCAGAAAAGGATTAAGAGTGAGTAAGCCAAATGAATTAAAAACACGAAATAAGAAAAAAAGAAATATACACTATTCATTCTACCTTTCCGTACTTTCTAATATTTGCAAGTGACCTTTGTACATCCATACACTGATTTAAACTATACTGTAGACTTGTTTGTTAAACTTCTCCTCTCTTTCTTTTTGAGAACCTATCCAACCACAACTTTGTTTTCACTTTCGTCTTGACTCATTCAGTCTTCCTTTATATACTGTTGCAATTAGAGCCTCATTTGTTCTGTTTATGAACAAAAGCACCTTATCGTGCTTCTTTCAGACTAATAATCAGCTTTCTATTCATTCTGCATTCATTCAGCACCCGTTCATTCTTGACCCTATCTTTTCTTTTCTTTTTTTACAACACACGCTTGCTTGCACTGCATTCATCTTACTGTGCTATTTCTCCTGACATCTCCTACTCTCATTTAATCCAACAAAGCAGACAAAAACTTACTTCACACACACACACACACTCTTTTTGCTTCTTCTGACCAATATTCATTGTTCATAACAAACCATAAACAATCCATTGCCTGCCACCAGCATTTGCACATCTTAAAACATCTCCACTCATTTTCCTAACTTTGGTCAATATTTTACCAATGTACAGTACATAAATTCAACAATTTGCTTTAGTTTGTGTTACAATATATAACTTGCAACCATTCACTTAGTTTTTCCCTCTTCAATATGACTGCCTTGGTATTTTAGTAACTGACTGGCAGATTCATATTTCTTGATGCATTATATAATCTCTTTCACTGCAAATGATTGGGGGTTCTCTGCCAACAACATGCTATCACCTGTATGCAAAGGTACATTCGCATACATGTTGCTAGGCAATACATCCTTGTTTTTACTATAATCTTTCCTTATACATTTATCCATATATGTATGAAACAACCAAAGAGACATTACATTTCCTTGTTTTTTTCCCTGTTCAAGTATTGAACAATTCACCAAGCCTTTCATTATTTTCTCATACACGTTTACTTTCCTCACTGTCAAACTTCTCCTAGCACTCTAGATTGGAAACAGTCAAGCAAGAACCAGTCTTTCAGAGGGCTGATTAGTAATACTTATTAGAAGGAAAGTTGAAATTACAACGTCAGAATTTTAATAAATGTTCTACTTTCAAACAAGAACCCTGTGTAGTCAGTCTTAAGAAGCAAAACTCTGGCTTGTTTTCTCGCATTTTTTCCCCTGTGCAAAGTGAAGGAGGTTTCTCTCTTTTGTGATGGTGGGGCAATTTGCATCTTTTGATTGCATTGATTCTTATTCATGTGAGAAATTGCTTTCACAACTGCATGCATTCAGTCGCCAATTTTCAATTCCACATTCACACAATCATTCTATGACTCAGGTCTATTCATTTTATTATATACTTTCTCCAAATCAACATACATTTTCTCACATTTATACATTTCAGTAATCCAATGAGCAGCAAAAATATGTTCTATATGCTCCCTTGCCCAGCAAAAAGACACAATAAATGTCCTTTACCTTCTCAGTCAAAATTCTACCTACACCTTTGTTGACAAACAGAGCAAACTAATTCTCAGTACTTTTTGCTACTATCCCCTTTAAAGAATATGAATAATGGCAGTCTCACAATTGTCAGGCATGGACACAGGTCTATGTCTTACATTACATACGTTGCAACTCATTCCTTAAGAAAATCAAATAATACTTTAACATTTACCTAATAACGCCACCTACATTTTTATCTTTTTTCAACATTTTTATAGGCATTACGACTTCCTTTTTGTCATTTTTTTCTTGAGCATTAATATTTGTGCTAGTAAAAAAATAAAACAGGAGATCCCAGTATAAGCTGCCTTGAGTTTGTTGGTTTATTTATTTAATTTATATGCCACCCATCTTGAAGTAACTGGAAAAAATTGTTAAAAACAAAACAAAGAAACAATCATTTTCATTCTGTTCCTAGCAGCCTCCACTTGCTCTTATTATATCTCCAGTTTCTATTTATTTTGTTGGGAAAATACTATATTATGTAATCTGCTTGATACATAGGCTGTCTTTCTGCAGTTTTCCTACTTCCACTGAAGGCAATTTCTTCCATTTCCATTTACTAAAGATCCAACGACACTACCTAATAATGGTTTGTCCAACAGTGACTCTAGAAAACTATGATACCAAGTCATCGAAACATAGTGACATGTGTGCTATTCATGCAAATGCCACACCTTATGTAATTGAATGGTCTAATTACCCAATACTACTATAGATTCACACTTGCCCATTTTCATCATACAGTATATTAGGCTGATATGGCACCTTACACAAAGCTATCAAAGCCTATTGAGCATATTCGTGTGACCTGGCAGTTTAATCTATAACAACAGAAACCTCTAAAAGACAAATTGTGAAGTCCAGACACGATTGAAATTGTTGATGTCACCCCTTCAGGTAAATTAGGAATCCGAGGTTATGTAGAACTGTAGGACGATTTTTATTGTAACGCTATGTAACAGAATCTTGCAAATCTGAATGTGGTCCCCCCTCTTCCTTATTTTTACGAAAACTAGGGGATGTCTCATATAAGACATTTAATCAGATTACATTCTTTTTAAGGTGACAGCTGTTTTAGTCGTAGTTCTTCTTCCTGTCCCTCAAGACCATTCCCTCTGCTCTCCACTACTAAGACTGCCTATTCCAGTATCCACATTCATCAGCAAATTTAATTACCCCCAATACTTAGAATTGCAAAAAAAAATATGATAGATGTAAATAATTTAAGATTATATTTAGGTTTCAGTCAAAGACTATGTGGTGATTCAGGTGTTGGACTATGAATGGGGAGACCCAAATTCTAGTCCTTTCTGGTGGAAACTCACATTCTCTCAGCCCAACCTATCTGGCAGAATTGATGGGAGAAAAATTTATTTATTTATTTATTTGTTTATTCGGTTTATATACCGCCCTATTCCCAAAGGACTCAGGGCGGTTTACAAGGCAAAATTTAAAAACAATCCAATATAAAATTAAAATAAATTAAATTAAGTCTAGCCACAAAAATTAAATCACAATTTAAAAACATTAAACCCCTCAGTCCAGACCAGATAGCTCAAAGAGCCAGGTTTTTAGGTCCCGGCAAAATGAACGAAGGTCGGGGGCAGTCCGGAGTTCTGTTGGCAGTTGATTCCATAGGGATAAATAAATAAATAAATAAATCTTGTATTGCATTTAGATGTTAAGCATACACTAAAAAAGTATACTAATTATATTTTTTTTTGGTGAGGAACACTCTCATTTATATGAAGACCCCAAAATACCAAGATGAAATAAATTCAGCTTCATTAAACATACTTCAGTTTGGTGAGACTTCATTAAGAATAAAAACATAGGATTGCATTGTTAAAATTCCAAAGGCTGTCCACTCCACCCTCTAATTGTGAAAATAGAGTGTCAACTTCATCCTTTATGAAACATGCGATGACTGGCACCTTACCCAAACAATTTCCTGTAGAAAATAGGCCACAGTAAAAATGTTATTCAAGTTCAGAGGCTATATAAATATTAACATATCCTTTCTCTCTGCATAATACATGCATCAGATTAAAAGAATAAATGAGTACATTCTGATATATTTTTCCTGTTGCTTTAGTTTTCAGAATTATGCGTCGTCGTACACCAATAAAAGATACAAATACACAGATACAATTAGGAAATATTCTTGTTGATATACACATCAAATTTGTTATCATGCTTTCATTCATTCAGCAAAATGACACTGCCAAAGAAACCGCTTTTCAGTTTAGAAAAGCGAAGCTAATATCTGAGTTAAGCATGACTGCCAGGGAATACTTTTAGAAAGCAGTGAACCAGCCTAATTAGTTGCAGAAAGCAGCGAACCAGCCTAATTAAAACATTCTGAAAGCACCCCTTTTTATATATAAAAAAATCAACTACTGCTATGATTCCCATATTTGTATTCATATTCATCACTTTGAAAGATTTTTTTTTTAAAAAAATAAGCAAAATGTTAAAATGAATTCTTCATGTTATATTCTTTAATTAAAATTAGAAATTAGAGAAAGGGATTAATGGGAGAAAAGACTAAATGAGGATGACAACAGAACGATGGGAGTTAGAAGACAGCATGTAGAAACTGTTTTACTATTGGTGTTTATCATATATCTGGGGAGAAGAATCTTAACTTACAGGAAATCATTCTTTCTTAACCCAGCTTGGTGGCAACCCTTAGCCAACTTAGAAATCTGAACAGGATCAACTCTGGATAGGAGTTGAGATGGGAATCTTCTGGGAACACGCAAACTAGACTAGGAAGTTTGGCAAAACATAAAGGCAATGTCCAGCTACTTGTATATCACACCAAGAAAAGTGCAGGATTGTCCATGTTAAGTGACTAGTTTTTCTTGCTGTCTAGATATTACATAAATTAGTGGAGATCTTTTTTCCCCCAGCATGAAGGGTGGCTAACGATTATAACACCACAACGGAAGAAGAAATCTTCATTTGATTTGGAGCAATGGATTGTTTGTACAGTATATCATGTTTGTCAACATTTGAATTATGAATGGTTAACACAGGGACAAGCAATAAAGTCAATGGTTTTAAAGTGGTTCTATTTATAAAATAACATAATAGCCCCCTTTTTTCTTTTTTCAATTATGGTGATTATAAACTTTGAAGTGATATTATTTCATTACCTTTGCTAGAGGCAGACTTTTCTTTCAATACAATAAAAATTATTTTACCCAATATATCAAATTAGTTGCAGTATACGCTTGTTGTATTTCCAGACATGAGAAAGAAAACGGCATCCATTACTAACGATAATGTCTCTGGAAGAGTATGCATTACTTCATATGGACTGTAAGGAACCAGATTTTCAGTGAATCTCTCTAAATGTGTTCACAATAGCCCATTAATTTTGTTTAGAACTGACAGTTTTGGGATTGGTATATAAGTCTCAGGGACAAACTGTATTTTCTTAAATGCAACTTTTTTCAGAAATGTGCAGAAAAAGAAAGTGAAATGGGGGACATAGGGAGTCTTGGGCTCATGTCCAGAGAATCATTCTTGTGAAGAAGAAGTTGAATGTTTACATTTGCGAATAACTTTAAAGCTTTAAAAAAAAACCAGAGGGGACCTAATGAGGGCCATCATGAGACAGTATCATTTATGCTACAGTTCATTAAAATTTCTTTGCTCCCCCGCCCCCCAAATTGTCATTTTATCACTTCCAAAGTCAGTGAAAGGAACTGTCATGATTGTGGGCTTGGTTGGCAGTGTTATCACCTTGTCAACATACTTTCATTGGAAAAAATTCAACATTGGTGAGGTGGTTTCTGTTTTTTTATAAATCACGTTATTAAATCTCAGCAAATTGGTAATATGTGTGTTCAAATTTATTAAAATGATGATCCTCATTAAAAAAAATGCCAACCTCAAAAAGCATGAAGATAATCCAACAAAGTATAATTGTAAGTAGAATAAAGTTCACCCCAGTTTGATTAAATAGTGAATACATTAGTCTGTCCAGAATTAAGCTAAACCGATGCTTTCAAAGTTGAATACATTACATGCAGCTTGTAGGCATTGCTAAAATTGTATGGTAAAGAAACACAGGTGAATTAGAGTTCGAAATCCTACAAATGTTTCAGTTGCAAGTATTGCCTGACCATGCTGGGGTGTGAGTCATATGACTCAAGAGGGCAGTAGCGGTGAAGTTTCTATAATACTGCAATGAATGGGGAAAGGAGATGACAGAGTAGCATGCAGGCCAGTCAGTATCCATTTTAAAAAATATCTTATAGAGGTAGAACTTGCTTAAGTAACCTGTGTAATACTGGTGCTGTTCGTTGCTCTCTGACAAAAAAGCACCAGAGCTGCATTCTTGAATGATCCAGCTTGATTTTAATCCTGCGAGAAGTAAGAATGGTAGGAAATAAATTTGCATACAGTATCTTGGCGTTAAAACTCCGGATAGGTAGGTATGATTTGACTTACCCATATGATTATTTTTCTTAAAAATATATATAAAAGAAGAAAATAACTGCATATTTTTATAATAAGAATGGTCAGGTTGGCTCTGAAGCAGGTGCTGCTCAGTCTTCTTAGAATTCATCATAAGGCAAGACTAAATGGAAGTGAATTTTTAAGGCAGAAACTATACAGTATTGACGTGTTGAATTGGAATGTTTACTTGGAAGACTTGCCATTTGTTTGAAAGTCATGCACAAAGCAGGAATATTCACATATACTTTAAAGATCTAGCCTTATTCTTAGTACTATATTCAACAGAAAACATGACCTAGAGTTTCACAATCAAACTCAATAAACAAATGTTTTCTCTCAGTCTTATATCAGCCAAAATCTGGACTGCATCCAGATTTAGATGTGTGCACTGGAGTTGATGCAAATGAACTTCACTTTCTCCTTTTTCACCAAGATAACGTATCCTGTGAGATGGGGGCGGGGAAGAGACTTTATAAATCATTTAAATAAACAATATTTTTTTTAAAAAAAATTAAGGTCAAGAAATCAAGACAAGGGTTGACTTATGTAATGACAAATTAATTATGGAAATTTTGCATAACTGGGCTTTCTAACAGCAAGCCACACATTTTATTGCCAGGGCTACATGCCAAGGCAGTTCCAAGTATTTGTATTATTAACATGGGCTACGCAAATTAGCCGTAGATGAACAGCTTACAGAAGCACAAAGAGTCAGGCATGAGTCCGAAAAGTCCATTTTGATCATTTCTTTACTTGCATGAAAAAAAAGCTTCAGAACAAAATCTAATTATTATATGTATGAAGGGATAGTTACAGGTTTTCTTACTGATGTCTCTGCAAAATTTAAGCATGAACTTAAGGGCTCATTGTATTTTCTGTGGATGAGAAATATGAAAGGTCCTATTGTGCTTTCTCGTAGGATATTAAGATCCCACTAGGCTTTTCTTTTGATAAGAAGCCTGTCACCGCATGGGGTGCAACGCCAGTCAGGAGTAAAAAGAAGCACAATCTTTGATGAAACTCTACAACATCTCAGCAAGAGGAGTAATATCGTGAGTTGAGTGGTAGTTAGACAAGGTTTCCTTGTTCACATACAGAATTCCCACAAAAAAAGGAGGACTGTAGCTTAAATCTCTCCTTTGGAAATCAAGGAGAGATTTACAATCAGTTAAGAATGGATCATTAATGTTATTAGATTTTGTTAAAGGGCGAAAGATTTATACTATTTATCTGAAGAGAAACCAGAGTAGATTTTGTTTTTGAGAGACTCTGATGGAGAGACCCAGTGGTAGTAATTAGAAAAGAATGCAGTTATTCTCATTTTCCTCATTTACAGAGGTTCTCTTAAAAAATAATAATGGGAGAAATAGTGAGAAAAGATGAGAGGATTAAAATGATGAATGGAAAGTTTCCAAATTTTCAGAAAGTATTGATTGAATAATATTTGTGGGGAAACATTATTTTCTTTCTTTCTCTGTCTCTTTTAGCCTCCCAAGTACAAAGAAAAAAAATTGTTCCAGAAAGTTAAGTGAAAAGAGAGGCTAGGGACACAGTATAAAAGAATGCTGAGTTGTGAGAAGTTGGGTGGTATAGAATTACTGTATTGGAATGGATGAAAGAATGAATAAATAAATATTGCCTTTTTTCTCAGCTCTGGAGATGGCAGCAATTTCAAAAGTTTATCTCACAGATGTCCAGTATTTAAATGTTCAATATTTAGCAATATTAAAATTCAATCTTTGAAGTATTGCATTTACGAAATGATGGACAATTTATTTCCAAAGTAGCTTTAAACAACATCAAAATCTTAAAGGAATGCAATTATATCGTATAACTATATGTTATACGATATAACATATCGTAATGGAAGATGACTGTGGTGATAAAGAACTTAAGAAGTTCAAACTTAAGAAATAGTAAATGGTTTTTTTAATATTGTAATATAGTTATTGAAATATTTATGGATTCTGATAAACCGTGTATAAAAAGCCCTGACTAAATCAAATAAGACATGTTTAGAATCAATTAAAATTCTTCATTGCACAAATGTATGAAAACAAATCTGATCAAATCTTTATTATGGTTTTAGACCAGAATAAGGAAACTGGATATGGTCATTGAAAAAGTATAAAAGTACGGTTGTTAAAAAGTATAATGTATAATAAATATAAACATCAAGACTAAAAATAAAAATTTAAATCTAAAAGAGAGATTTAAGCAATTATTCAACTCTTCCATGGAGATAAATCAGATTGGAAATTTACATTTCTCTGGATTACAGACTAAAATATTAAAATTTGAAAATGTTAGAAGTTGTTTGATAGAAAAATTACCACAATTTTTATATTGCCTGAAATATAATACTAGATTAAAGGAAAGGAATATAAGTCTCTTTGGCTTCAAGAACTTAGCTTTTCATCTGTAATTACTAACGTTTCTAAAACAGTTTGAACCACAATTTTGTTGATTTTTTCCATCTTGATTATTTTATTTCAATTACAGTGTTCCATAATTTTGCAAGTTGCTCTGGAAAATCTTTGCCATGAAGGGTAGACTACAAGTTATATAAAATAGCTAATTAATTATCAAATTATATACCATATCATTGGTATTTCTAAAAACTGAGGTTGCTAAACTAGCCCTTTATAAACCAATCATTAAATTATAAGTGGCTTCTATGAGTACAAAATGGCTGTTTTTTTCCTAGCCCAAGAAATATTTTATTTCAGTTACATCCCTTACTGCTCTGGAATAAAAGAGATTTCTATCCGTTACTTAGACAATTGAAAAATGTTTCATAAATAACCAGGTTCTAATATTAACCAGGTTCTGAATCTGGCTTTAATGAAGCAGACTGAGATTTCTCCTCAAACTAATACTGTAAAGGCAATTGAAACCACAATGGCAAGAAAAATTGGGAAAAGAAAAATGGCTTTACAGCTGGTTTGGCAGGATTTAAGACTGTGCAATGCTTCGATCCTTCATTAAAAAAAAACTTCAACCTCTAATGATTTACAAAATAATACACAGAAAACAAACCAAGTAAAATAAGTGCACCCACTTTTTATGTGAATGCTAGTGTGAGTGTGTGCAGAATACTGCAATTTTCATCAAACCTAAGTCATCAATAGCTCATTTAGAAAGTATAAAATTAACATGATTGATTTACATTTAATTCTGCAAGTTAGTTTCCATCCCATTTGAGTCAATTTCTAAATGCCGAAGAACAGAATGGCTTTTGAGTTACAAAGGCCTCTGAATGGACACAGCTATAATATAAGCTAAAGAGCTGTGGAGCATCTTCTAGAAATTCTGATATCAATAACTAACATTTAATTGCAAACCTGTGTTTTTTCTGTAAGTTAGAAAAATAAAAACATTAATGACGTTAATGTTAAACTTCAGAGAGAGACCACCATATCTAGAGTGATTTTAATGTACAATCCAATGTGAGCTATATTAAAATATTTATTTAAGATATGAAAACAGTGATCTGTCAGTTAAACTTTTTAATAAGTGCAACTCATGTTTTGAAAAGACCACCACAATATATGTGTTGCATATTACATATGACTTACCTCTTTGCTTTCTTCCAGATCTGACTCACTGCTAAACTCCTCTGTATTTAAATTTTCAAAATCTGATTCTCCAACAGCAATGGGTACCGTCACAGTTACACTTGGGTTATTTATGAATGACATATAATCACTTTCATCAATGATGTATTTTTCCACGCTGCTCCCTATGCCGCTGGTAGTCCCATTGCCATCTTTCAGATAGTTAAAATCTTTGCCAATATCTACTATCACATGATTAGAAATGCAATTGTCTTTCTTATTGTTTAGATCTTCAAGGGGCTTGATTTCATCCAAAGCCTTTTGTTTTCTCACAAACGCCTTTTGTACACATTCATGAACTTTTCTTTTTACAAAATCTATTCCTTTCTGAATCCTCGCCACTGCAATCTGGAGGTTGTTCATTTCATTATCATCATCTGTAGCAGCAAGATTGTCTGAACTGAAGGAGCTCAGGAGCAAGGCCAGAAAAAGATTCAAAACCTATTAAAAGAAAAACAGGGTCACTCAGGAGGCTAAAACATACAGGGAGCGGTTGCTGGAATTGGGTATGTCTAGTTTAATGAAGAGAAGGGTGAGGGGGTGACATGATAGCAGTGTTCCAATATCTCAGGGGCTGCCACAAAGAAGAGGGAGTCAAGCTATTCTCCAAAGCACCTGAAGGCAGGACAAGAATCAATGGATGGAAACTAATCAAGGAGAGAAGCAACCTAGAACTAAGGAGAAACTTCCTGACAGTTAGAACAATTAACCAGTGGAACAACCTGTCTCCAGAAGCTGTGAATGCTCCAACACTGGAAGTTTTTTAAGAAGAGACTGGACAGCCATTTGTCTGAATTGGTATAGGGTTTCCTGCCTGAGCAGGGGGTTGGACTAGATGACCTCCAAGGTCCCTTCCAACTTCAACTTTTTCTTCTTCTTCTTCTTCTTCTTCTTCTTCTTCTTCTTCTTCTTCTTCTTCTTCTTCTTCTTCTTCTTCTTATTATTATTATTATTATTATTATTATTATTATTATTATTATTATTATTATTATTATTATTATTATTATCATGTTATTAACAACAATGTCTGAATATTTTGGTGTAAGTGTTGCTTCTTCTTGATTAGTCTTATATCAGACTATTTTAATGCCTATGTTCTGCTTCCTAATCTGGTATCTTTTTTGAACATAAGGAACCAACACTGAAATAGATCAGCATTCTTATTAACCCACTTCTGTGTTAGGTGATAGTCTCTAGCAGAAGATGTATTAATTTAACTGTTTAAAATTCTCTAACACTGTTACTGACTAAACATAATAATTCAGTTTTCCTAATCATGATTTACATTTTTCATCTAATATTAGCATCCTTCAGGAGCCAAAAAGATGTTTTCCACCTGTAGCATAGACATCATAGTTAATTGGATCACTGATCTGACTTCATATAAAGCAAGGTCCCTGTGTTTCCCTATTAAAAAGGGATAATAAGCCCACGACAGTTATAATAGAAATATCCTTAAAAATACTCTCCTGCCCACCTAGCAGTTTGAAAGCATGCAAAGGCAAGTAGATTAATAGGTACCACTCTGGTGGGAAGGTAACAGTGTTTCTGCACCTTTGGCATATAGTCATGCTGGACACATGACCATGGAAAATGTCTTTGGACAATGCTGGCACCCTTGGCCAAGAAACGGAGATGAGTACCACGCCCTCAAGTAGGACATGACTGGACAGGAAATCTTTACCTTTTACGCTGAAAAACCCCACCCTACTTTTTGAATGTGGAAATGGGAAGATTTTTCTACATATACCGTAGGGCAGGAATACATGTTTTGTATTTGCATGACCTGCTGACTAGAATAGAAAAGTAAAAATAATAATACCAAAACTGGTTTAAATTTTAAATTTATGCCAATTGTTCAATGTCAATATTTAAAGAATCCAGTTGCAATGGACTACTTGCCTTAAGTGGACATTTGCTTGATACCTACCACTAAATTGCCAATCACCATGACCATCATGAAGACAGTAAGGCACAGGGGTTGTCCAGCAACCTCCATACAATCCCACATAGTCTCTATCCATTCTCCACAAAGAACTCGAAAGACAATCAAGAAAGAATGAAAAAAATCATTCATGTGCCAGCGTGGGAGTTCACAGTCATTGGAAATCTTGCAGACACATTCCTTGTAGTTTTTGCCAAACAACTGCATTCCAACCACGGCAAAAATGAAGACAATGATAGCCAGAACCAAAGTCAAATTTCCCAAGGCACCTACTGAATTGCCAATAATCTTTATCAACATGTTTAATGTTGGCCAAGATTTTGCCAGTTTGAAAACTCGAAGCTGAAAAAAATAAAAGCATACAGGCATCAGTATCAGTGTTAATTATTTCTGATTTTAATTACTTTTCATTCATAATAAAAAGAGTTATTTTGTGCAGAAATTCTGCTCTTGACACTGGATTTAGAAATCCATGTGAAGGTTCTCCTGAGTATGTAACGTCAATATATATTGGTGGCTTAAGTAATTGTGTTTGAGACTCAAGATGCGTACAAACCTATTTTGGAAAAGATCTTATTTGTCTTGATGAATTTAAGTAAATATTGATCAAACCTGCTGTTATATTCTTCATGCAATTAGCTGCTGACTTATTTTATTTTTGAATAACATTCGGGTATCAGAATGCAGTATTTATAGTCACAATTTGATTACTCTGAATACATAATATGACCAAAATGTTTCTTGAAACCTCCTGTGGATATTTACCAATCTGAAGGATCTTAGAACTGATAAACCTTCCACATTTGCAAGACCCAACTCCATCAAACTCAGGCTGACTATGATGCCATCAAAAATATTCCAGCCTTCTTGGAAATAATAATAAGGATCCATGGCAATTATTTTGAGAAACATTTCTGCTGTGAAGATGCCAGTAAACACCTACATACAAAAAATATCATTTGTCATCAGTCCTAAATAACAGTGACCAGTCTATTCATAAAAATGTTACTGAGAAAGATAAAGGCAAACTTTAAAAAAATACCTCCGATTCAACAGTTTGATATTTTGAGAAATGGAAACGTGTATTTTGATACGTGCATACCATTATTTTTATATGTCCTTACCACTAGGCATAAGATTCAATCTCACACACTCCCCATTCATAAGGAAGCTATCCCACAAGTTTTTTCCCCCCAGTATTTTTCATCTTGTAGAAGACCATTCAGGATCTACAGGTAAATCTCTGGGCATCTATGATAAATTAGCTTACATTTCTGATTGACTTTCCCATCACTAGCAATAGCAATTATTAGAAAGGTCTATTGAAAAGTAGAAAAAAATTGGGAACAAATATTTGTGCAAAGAGAACTTTTCAACTTAGTTCTGATATTCACCACAAATTCCCAGACTGAATATATATAAGCTCCTTCTGAAGAGGTGATTGGGAGCATTTATATTTCCAAAGAAAATACAGTTTTACATATCCAAGTCACCACAAGGTATTCAGTAGTAAAAGAGTTAAAATCAAATGATGAGTTCACCTCCTTTACATTTTACCAACTGTAAAACAGGGAATAGAAAAACAATGTCTGTCTGTCTGTTTCTGTCTGGGTGGTTTGCAATTAAAAAACAACAACACATGTTGATTCATTAGTAGGGTTCCTTTCAGCATTTTGCCTCAATGCAGGATTTCTCATGGGCAGCTAAGTATTCACTGGATCTGGTTCCTCTTATTCTGTCGTGTTCCTTTCATCATTTGCCCTCCTGACTCCCCTGCAGCTGCTGCTGCTGGGAACAGCAGTGAAGAAAGAAAGCATTTGATACCAATCCCTCTAGAAACTCTCAGATTTTGTAAGCAGCAGACATCATGTCCTGCCTGCACTTCAGCTTCCCATTTAGAATTCAAAATATCACTAGCATTAAATCGTGGCATATTGATTTGAATGGGACCTAAAGAAGAACAACTTATAAACTTGATCTAAGTAAGAGAGTCCAAAAAAAATTCAGCAATATGTCCAATAAATATTGCTCTCTTATGGGACTGCCGAAGACTTACCAAGTTTCCAACGGATAGTACATTATTAAACTGTTGGGTCATTGGGTAATGTTCCATTGCCATAAACAAAGTATTTAAAACAATGCAGATGGTAATAGCGAGGTCAACAAATGGATCCATCACAATCAAATTAACAATGTGCTTTATTTTCAGCCAAGGAGCCCAGCAGTCCCAGATTAAGCACATGTTAGCAAATTTGTACCAGCAGGGAGGGCACTTCTGCCTGGATTCCTCAAGTTCTAGAAAGAGTGAAAAGAAAGCCTATGTAAAGAGAAAGTTCACAAAGCTACCCAATTTATCCATTTCAACGCATACGTTAAGGAAACAGCACGACGGGGATCCTAGGAATAACTGCCCTCATCTTATTTTGTACAAATGGCCAGAAAAATGTAAACAGCTATTCTTTACTAAAGATGAATTGGAAGAAAGAGGCATATTAGCAGTATTTGTCTTTTCTGTGGAGTGGGGACAAGGGATCTTCCTCTGACTCCCTCTCCGGTAGACACACAGCAATGATTTGCTCGACTATAATTTAGGGCTGGGCAAGTCTCCATAGAGATGCCCCCTTTTGACAAAGTTCTGAGAAGAGAATCCATCGAAAGTGGCTGCATGACACAGCTCCAGCTGATTTTTATCAGTGCAGCAAAATGGTTGCATTACTTCTACAAAGTCCACAAGATGATTTTTTTATATATATACAGCTTCCTCCAGGACTCCTGCAATCTTCTCTGGCACTTTCAGAACGTGAAAGAAGATTCTGTACACAGAAGTACCAGAGAAGCTTCTGTATACCTCTGCTAACTATCCTGACCCCTCTTCTAGTTTTTGCAAGTGTAAAGGTAAAGGTAAAGGTTCCCCTGCACACGTGTGCTAGTCGTTTCCGACTCTAGGGGCCGGTGCTCATCTCCGTTTCAAAGCCGAAGAGCCAGCGCTTGTCCGAGGACGTCTCCGTGGTCATGTGGCCGGCTTGACTAGACGCCAAAGGCGCACGGAACGCTGTTACCTTCCCACTGGAGTGGTCCCTATTTTTCTACTTGCATTTTTATGTGCTTTCGAACTGCTAGGTTGGCAGAAGCTGGGATGAGTAACAGGCGCTCACTCTGTTACGCGGCACTCGGGATTCGATCCGCCAAACTGCCGACCTTCTGATCGACAAGCTCAGCGTCCTAACCCACTGAGGACGAGGCAAAGTGGAGGAAGAGGTAAAAGATTACACTGAAGTGATGAGGCAATAGGAACCCCCTTATCAAAGTAAATTGCGTGCATCTTTGTTGAGACAAGACACATCGTCTCTGTCAAGAGACCTACTGTAGTTAAGTTTCACTTGGCATTAAGGAAATAGGGCTACACTCTGATCTGACATGCCACACAGCCAACCCATGGTTGGTTTTATGTCTGAATCTGTACCAGTTTACAGAAATGCTTGCTTTGCAAATCATATTCATGCTAACCATGCTTTGTTGTTACACTTGCATTTGAAAATTATGAAAAACTGGAGCAGGGTAAGATCTAATTAGAACCTTGTTTTAGCTGAAGAAATGATTGCAGCATGAAAATCAGACGAAAGAGAGGAAACTGAAAAAAAAAGAAGCACCGCTCGCTCCATTTGACTGGAGCGAAGATTAGAACATTAAGAATTCTCTCCTAGAACGACGAATCTGGTGCCTTTGCCATATTTCTTTTTCAGGTTTTAATAGTACAGCCTCAGTACTGGTAATAAGGAAAAAGTTTATATTGGGAAGATGTTTATTTTTGAAATGGAAATTCAGCTTTTGCCCTCTGAATTTTAGAAGCATTGTTTAGATGGGATGCTTACCTTCCATTGTGTTGGTAAGTATGCTAGCTATACTCATTGCTCTTTGCCTTGCAGTAGGATCGGAGAGGAAATCCATTGACATGTGGTAGGAACTGGAGCGCCTTTTTCTTAGTTCTGTTTCTGTCGTGGTGCCCTGAAAATATAGGATTTATCAGTTGGAAGAATATGGTTATTTTTTTGACTTGTAAAAACAGACTATGCATGAACAGAGTACTGAAGAGAGCAACATTCAATTATTTGATATGTCTTCTGCATACAAAAAGTAAGTCAGAGAGATAATTTGGCTTGAACAATCATTTCTGTTATCAAGCTTAGTGCATCTTGGCTCAATGCTTGCTTGCAAAAGTTTCCCCAGGAGTAGTTACAGAAAATATTAACTCTCTGTAGCCGTCTGTCATCTGGATTTCTGCATCTCAAATAGTCCTAATTAAGGAAGCAATCCATTTAAAGATGCCGTAAACCAGGGGTGTCAAACTCAATTTCATTGAGGGCCGCATCAGTATGGCGGTTGCCCTCAGGGGGCCGGGTGGGTATGGCCAGGGTGGGCGTGGCCTACTGGGTGGGCGTGGCTAGACTGCGTATGGCCTGCTGGGTGGGCGTGGCCAGCTCTACATTGTTCGCATCAAGGGTGCCTATGGGGGCCTGGGCAGGAGTGGGACAGATCTGAGGGTCTCTGGCAGAAGGAAGGTCTCTGGGCCAGGGCCAAGGCAGTGGGGGCCGTTCCCTCACTGTTTCCAGGATGGCTTCGTGGGCCACATGAAACCACTTCACAGGCCGGATCCGGCCCCCGGGCCTTGTGTTTGACATGTCTGCCGTAAGGATTTATCTAAGGACTTTAAGGGTTTAGTTAATTATATTTACATACAAATAAAAAGTTACATCAACTTTGACTTATAACGCTCAGATTTATTGTGGACTAGCCTTAGAATTACCCCTTTTTCATTTCTCCATCCTATTTGTATAGTACGAAAATGAGGAGAGGCTTTTTAAGAACAGAGAAACAAAAGTCTGGTATGAATGAAGCTCATTGGTTAGCATCATTATTCCTTCTAGCAACTGTCGCTAATGACTAAAGCTGCTAGATCTACTTTGTATAAATCTGCACAATCAGGACATGGCAGCAAAGAGTTCCTTTTCTGTGCTTTTGATGCCGTTTAGTGGCCATTTGAATTTGTGCAGCCTGGATTTTCATTTTTTTTAAATCAGAAGCAGTTGGAATGATATTATATGAAGAAGCAATATTGCTCTGACACTGCCCTTGAGTTAAATATTATCAACCTAATTTTATGTCTTAGGGAACATTTTGTTTATGAGAACATTCCCATCAGAGCAATGCATCATCGTCAACAGTATTGTTCTTCTGGATTAAAAAGAAAGATGGCTACTGACTGGTATCCTTTAGGAAGAATTATTGAATGTCTTAATCTCACTTCAAGAGAATCCTAGTTCTCCTTTGTCCTTTAATGTTAATGTTTCTTTGGTTTAGTTACATAACAAACTGCTGAAACACTGTTCATGTTAACACAGTGTTCCAAGTTGTGCTTACCACCTTTGAAAAAATCAAACAGGAACACTATAAAACAAAATTCTTTTATATAAACTACATTTTTTTCAATCTCCTCAGTCCATATGCACAGTCAGATGGCCACATTAAGGAACTAACCAGCAGCATCTGAGTTGCCTGAAAAGTATGTATGAATAAAATTCGCTGACTCATTTGTCAAGCTCTATTTTGCCACAGTAATATGGCTGGCGATAAATGTTGCTCTTACTGTTTTGATGAAAGGTAGATTTAAGAAAGCAAATGGTCAATTTCCCTAGCTTCCCATCCTAACAAACACTGCTTTCAAGTAGGGAAGCTATCAGCAATCATACTCCCTAAAGTGGGGTAGGGCAGGATTAAGCAGGACACTGAGCCACCAACCAAAATGCCTAATAGTTTGCAGCTACTCAGGCCTTGGCTTTGTCAGTTAGGCTATTTCTGAATGTGAATCTAGCACTCTTCTAAAAGAGCATTAAATCCTGAGTATGGGGTGAAGTTGGAAGCAGAGATTGATAACAACCTCCAGGTCAACTAGGGCTGCAAGGAAATGACAGTATTGACAAGTTAAGTCCTGTCCTTAGAGATGGCAGCACCTACAGGTGAAACTCAAAAAATTAGAATATCGTGCAAAAGTTCATTTATTTCAGTAATGCAACTTAAAAGGGGAAACTAATATATGAGATAGACTCATTACACGCAAAGCAAGATAGTTCAAGCCGTGATTTGTCATAATTGTGATGATTATGGCGTACAGCTCATGAAAACCCCAAATCCACAATCTCAGAAAATTAGAATATTGTGAAAAGGTGCAATATTCTAGGCTCAAAGTGTCCCACTCTAATCAGCTAATTAAGCCATAACACCTGCCAAGGGTTCCTGAGCCTTTAAATGGTCTCTCAGTCTGGTTCAGTAGGAATCACAATCATGGGGAAGACTGCTGACCTGACAGTTGTGCAGAAAACCATCATTAACACCCTCCATAAGGAGGTAAAGCCTCCAAAGGTAATTGCAAAAGAAGTTGGATGTTCCCAAAATGCTGTATCAAAGCAGATTAATAGAAAGTTATGTGGAAGGGAAAAGTGTGGAAGAAAAAGGTGCACAAGCAGCAGGGATGACCGCAGCCTGGAGAGGATTGTCAGGAAAAGGCCATTCAAAAGTGTTGGGGACTTTCACAAGGAGTGGACTGAGGCTGGAGTCAGTGCATCAAGAGCCACCACACACAGACGGATCCTGGACATGGGCTTCAAATGTCGTATTCCTCTTGTCAAGCCGCTCCTGAACAACAAACAACGTCAGAAGCGTCTTACCTGGGCTAAAGAAAAACAGACCTGGTCTGTTGCTCAGTGGTCCAAAGTCCTCTTTTCTGATGAGAGCAACTTTTGCATCTCATTTGGAAACCAAGGACCCAGAGTCTGGAGGAAGAATGGAGAGGCACACACTGCAAGAATGCTTGAAGTCCAGTGTGAAGTTTCCACAGTCTGTGTTGATTTGGGGAGCCATGTCATCTGCTGGTGTTGGTCCACTGTGTAAGTCCAGGGTCAACGCAGCCGTCTACCAGGAGACTTTGGAGCACTTCATGCTTCCTTCTGCAGACGAGCTTTATGGGGATGCTGACTTCATTTTCCAGCAGGACTTGGCACCTGCCCACACTGCCAAAAGCACCAAAACCTGGTTCAATGACCGTGGGATTACTGTGCTTGATTGGCCAGCAAACTCGCCTGACCTGAATCCCATAGAGAATCTATGGGGCATTGCCAAGAGAAAGATGAGAGACATGAGACCGAACAATGCAGAAGAGCTGAAGGCCGCTATTGAAGCATCTTGGTCTTCCATAACACCTCAGCAGTGCCACAGGCTGGTAGCTTCCATGCCACGCCGTATTGAGGCAGTAATTGCTGCAAAAGGGGCCCAAACCAAGAACTGAATACATATGCATGCTTATACTTTTCAGAGGTCCGATATTGTTCTATGTACACTCCTTGTTTTATTGATTGCATGTAATATTCTAATTTTTTGAGATTGTGGATTTGGGGTTTTCATGAGCTGTACGCCATAATCATCACAATTATGACAAATCACGGCTTCAACTATCTTGCTTTGCATGTAATGAGTCTATGTCATATATTAGTTTCCCCTTTTAAGTTGCATTACTGAAATAAATGAACTTTTGCACGATATTCTAATTTTTCGAGTTTCACCTGTAGAATAAAAGACAAGGTGGAATGAAATAGGCAAACAGTATTCCTTTTTTCCAAAATAATGACAGTAGAAGTATGGCCACACAAAACCTCACTGGCAGAAGCAGAAAATCTATAACCACCCAATGTTGACAGAACCAGCAGCACGCAGCTGGAATAACCTGGGATGATATGACTTTTTTTCAAAAAACTGAAAGGAAATTCCCTTTAGGTCACCCTATGGTCAAGAATTTTTCTTTTTGCAAGATTCCTTATTATAGGAAAGCTCTGAACTTTAGCTTAACAGGATATGCTCTCCCACATTCTTCTGAAAGCCTACTTTGAGGTGCTTTTTTAAAGTTTTATTTTAATTTACAAGCTAATATAGTAGCCAAGAGAATTTCTCGTTTAACCTGCTCCGATGCCAAAGTGCACGCAGATCTGAATTTAAGTTTCAAATCAATGCTGTTTTGTCCACTGCAGAAAGCTACCACCAACCCTTTTGGAATTTCTGACACACACCCCCCCCCCACTTTTTTTGTTGTTCTGAGAGCTTGGGGGAATTTAACAGACCAAATGAATGCCTTAAGCATTGCGGGTGTATAAAGCACTCATTCCAGCCCTTAAAATTCTTGAAAGCATCTCCCTGTCAAAATTGGACCCCCAACTTTCTTCACACGCTAGGCAAAGTTTGGTACAATCCTTGAGCCGATGATAGTTGCACTTCTGATCTCTTATTACCTCAGGAAGAAGCTGCCCAGTGGGTGACATAAGAGGAGGAGGCCCGCCAACTAAGGAAACCACCCCATTGCAGTCCACGGTGCTGTGCATCTTCCCATTTGCTGGAAGGATGGGCATCACCCTGGAGGATCGGCTGGCCTGACTGATGTTACTGTTGCGGCGCTCACTGTGCCGGTGAGGAACAAAGAGGGAATCTCTCCTACTCTCGTTGTCTTCAAACGTGCTGTGCTCGTCATCAGCAAAGTCATTCTCTGACCCAAGATCCTTTGCTCGGCCTCTGAAGCTGAAGAGGCTCGTTTTGCTGCTGCGCCTGGGGGAAAACAGCGATCCGCGGATGCTCAGCAAAGACTGTAAGGGAACGCAAGATCAGAAACATCCATGAACCGATGGAAAGGCAATGGGAAAATCAAAGATCCTTCTTAGCTATTGTGTAGTCACGATAAGATAAGGAAATGAATGAATACAGATATTTTGGGCTCTCTCAAGAGCACAGGAACAATCTCCATTATTATTTTTTAAAAAAAATATTAAATATTTATTAAATAATTTCTAAATTAGTGCCGCCATTTCTCTTGGTTTTACATTCTATATATAATGAATCATAAATTAAAGGGTCCCTCCTTGAGGGAGTTGGGTGGTTTAGAAATGTGAAAAATAAATTGGCAAAATCCCGACTTATCTCCGCTTGCATCATCTTGGCATTTGCTTTATGGTGCAAACTAAAGGTTGGTGTTTTGTGGGACCAAACAAGTTTCCCCCCCCCCACCACCTTTTAAGAAGCCACTAGCCATTCCTGGAGCTCTCTAGCGTTCCCTGTTCCTTCTCTTTGCAGCTGCTGCCCTTGCTATTCTACCATTCTTCTAAGCAAGCAAGAAATAAGGGTAGAGGAACACAAACAAGAATGGCAGCCTCCATATATGAGTGGACTAGTCCAGGGGTAGGCAACCTCGGCTCTTTTATGACTCATGGACTTCAACTCCCAGAATTCCTGAGTCAGCTTGTCACTGCACGTTTTTTTTCAGTTCGTGCGAAAAGTTCATTTCTAATTGTACATCTCTTTCTGCTCTGCACCTGTGTTGATAACTTATCTGGTAACCATAGTGAATGTCACATGGTCTAGCTATGTTATGATTTAGCTTTGCTGTATGCGCAAGCGTAAAATGTTTTTCTAGTTTTTGTCTTCACTTTTCTTTTACTGTCTGATGGGATAGGATGTGGTCGGTTAGTTTCTTTGTTTATATATATTTTTCTTTTTTAATTAAAGGTTTTGAATAGAATATGCGTCGGGTTTTGTTTTGCTTCACCCACACACATCATGCATCGTCTGGAGCACGGTCTGGAGCCCTCTGACAGGCAGAATTATGCCTTGATACAGCTGACTCAGGAATTCTGGGAGTTGAAGTCCATGAGTCATAAAAGAGCCGAGGTTGCCTACCCCTGGACTAGGCCAATATTAGAAGAAGAGACAGAAGCAAACAGTGCCAGGAGATTGAGGCCTATTCTTCTCATTTAAGGCGTACCCCCGAAGAACTGCTTTACAATTTGCTCAGTCATTTTTCCCTTGAGGCTTGCGCAGAAATGGATATAGAACACAGAAATGAATTCTAATTCTGCACAATTACATGCCAAGATGTAACCAACTAAGACGGCACCTGAGAAGAAAAAGGGAAATGAGAAACCCGGGATTTTATTGAGGCATAACCCACAAAGCCATTCATAAAGTCCTACAGCAGTGAAATGTGCTTCAGGATCTACTTGGCCCACATATATTCTCCCTACCTGGTGTGGGGAAGAAAACCTTTTTTCATAGGTTAATCTGTTCCCTTCAATAGAGAATCGAAAGCCTTTTCTGCGAATGCTGTCCTCTGATTCTGATTTGTGAAATTCATCCTCATCTTTTTCATCTCCTTCAGACTGTTCTCTCTGTTTTCTCTTCTTCCGCCTGTTCTTCCTCTCCTTAGCACTCTTGGAGCTCAGTTTTGAGGTTGCTGAAGAACTTTCTGAGAATCCACCTATCCCACCAACTTCACTAAATTCCCTTGATTCACCCGCCGCCATGGCTAAAGCTGCTGCCTGAAAGTGAAGGACATTTAAGATACATCACACCAATATACTCATTCAGAGGGTTTGTTTGTTTTGTAAAACAGATGCTCATTATAGTAAGCCTACATTTCAAGGAAAAAGGAACTTACCAAATAACATGGCATGTTTAAATGAATATGCAACATACTAGATCTCACTCAATTTATCTGAGTATGCCAGGTTCAATCTTTCTCCACCAAGGACACTCTTCTGCACCCCCGTAGATCTACGATTTAGAACGTCTCTACAGCAATAAGCACATTTGATTTGTGCTTAGATTGTAAGCCGCCCTGAGTCTTCGGAGAAGGGCGGAATATAAATGGGATTAAAATAAATAAATAAATAAATGCCAGCCTTTGCTTTCATCCACCACCTCTCAGTTGTGTTAAGAAGAGAGGTAGGTGTTCAGTTTACACAGTCTTTTGCTATAGTGAGAAGTACCGTATTGAGCACAAAGACCAAGGAACAAAAAGGGTTAAGGAATTGGGGAATCCCTAAAAATGCAGCCTTCCTAGGCAAACGGGTCAATAAAAAGCATGGGTGAATACAGTCCGGCTGAGGGGCTGCATGCAATTCTTACCCCCACGTTTTCTGTGTACTCCAGCTTCCTCCTTAGTTGTAGCCAAATTTCATTAAGTATGTTAAAATTAAACATGGTTTTAAGACTAGCTAAAGAGGCAGAGGATAAAGGCCTGTATGTAAGGATGGAGAGGGGGATAGGATGTGGTTTTTACTCTGGATACGACTATTAATTTTTTGGCTTATTGTTACCCTTCTTGCCCCACTAATATGTTATCCTCAATTTTTTAAAAAAAATAACGCACAGACTGGACATTTTTCTTTTCTTGGTGGATCAGGGCAGCCTTATTAAAACCAGACATTTCAGCCAAAAGAGGGCAGAGGGGAATACTGGGAGGGAGGAAGACTGAAATCCCCTTGCCTCTTTCATTAAAGGTAAAGGTTCCCCCGCACATGCGTGCTAGTCGTTTCCAACTCTAGGGGCTGGAGCTCATCTCCGTTTCAAAGCCGAAGAGCCAGCACTTGTCCAAGGACGTGTCCGTGGTCATGTGGCCGGCATGACTAGACGCCAAAGGCGCACGGAACGCTGTTACCTTCCCACCGTAGTGGTCCCTATTTTTCTACTTGCATTTTTACATGCTTTCGAACTGCTAGGTTGGCAGAAGCTGGGACGAGGAACAGGCGCTCACTCTGTTACGCGGCACTCGGGATTTGACCCGCTAAACTGCCGACCATCTGATCGACAAGCTCAGCGTCCTAACCCACTGAACCACCACGTCTTTCATTAGGTAGCATCAAAAGGAAAGTACCTTGATGCTTCTTTTTAGGAGATAGGACTCACTGATTCTTTTTTAACAGACAGGTCAAAATGAAACAAAAATCTTATAAGGTTTTTTTAATGGTGTGTAGAAGATATATTTAATATCTCAATACCTTAATTATACTTTATTTCTGAGGGAGGGACTTTAATTCATTCTGAAACTGTAGTAAAAACGGAGCTTCATTTAGCACTATTAGATGAAATTTTGCCTCAAGATAGGAGTGCCTTTCTTTTTAAAGATGGATTGAACTGTGGCATAGTGACAAAAGGAGTAGGCAGCAGTGATATTTGGGGTCCAACGCTTCCTTTTTTTCTTTTTTTGGGAGAACAGTTTTTGAGGACAAAGAGATTTAGTTTTTATAGGTGCATTAAATCTACTGGAGGTTTAATGCATCACGTTTTTTAGTTTCCTGTCCTCAAATGGTTTGATATTGAGGGAAGACATATGGCAATTTTCTTCCTACTCCAATGGTCATCAGTACATATGTTTGAGTATATGTATACTCATGGCCACTAGATGTTGCCATCTTGAAATGTCTTCAGTCACCCATGACCCTGGAGTCAACCAGCTGGAAGCCACAAAATTTGATATAGTAAACCATGACTTTATATGTTATCTTTTGTAATTATAGGACAAAACATAAAAGCTGTGTTCCACTCATTAAGTAACCTGAGCCTCTTCTTGCTGTTTTTTCAGCTGTTCCAGCATCTGCTGGAACTCTGCCTCTTTCTGCTCAGCTTCTTCCATGGTGGCTTGATTCTGCTCTTCATAGGCCATGGCAACAACAGCCAGGATCAAGTTGATCAGGTAGAAAGAACCCAAGAAAATCACCAGGACAAAAAAGATCATGTATGTTTTGCCAGCAGCACGTAGAGTCTATAAAAGAAAATAAAGAATAAAGAATTTTAAAACAGTCCCCCAAAATATATTAGCCTCCTTTTATCTTATAGTCTAGGGCAGGGGTAGGCAACCTTGGCTCTTTTATGACTCATGGACTTCAACTCCCAGAATTCCTAAGTCAGCTGACTCAGGAATTCTGGGAGTTGAAGTCCATGAGTCATAAAAGAGCTAAGGTTGCCTACCCCTGGTCTAGGGAATGAACATGAGACAAATGCTGTTCATAATCTTATTAGGTGAGATGGTCTGACTGTATTAGGTACATGTGTGAGTTTATGTACAAAATTAATCTACAAATAAACCTACAACTGCTGTAATTATCATAGACAAGACTCATCTGGGCTACTGAGCTAATACAGATGGAACTCACCTCCCTTCATCACTGAGACTGAGGTACTTCCCCTATCTTAAACATAAAGAAGAGATTAAGGATAACTGGGACATTCCACTTGAGACTTTTCCAATTCTGTCCACATGCACAATAAGACAGCAGGGAAGAATGCATGGTCCTACAGGCATTGCTTAATTGGAACTCTCTTACCATCAGTAGCCAGGATGACCAATGATGGGAACAATAAAAAATGAAGTTCAGTAATATCTGGAATGCAAGTATAGATTACCAATCTTTGCTTCACTCAGCTGTATTTCAAGATAACATCAAAAATCACTGGCTAGGGACCAAATTAGGAAGAGTGTGTTAAGAATAACACGCTTAACCTTATAACCAAAATGCTAAGCCACAGTAGTTAATGAATATTAACACTAACCAAACTTAGCATGTTACTCAAGCAAATGCATTTGCTATTTCATCCTGCCACGGATGTTGCATAAATATAGCCCATCTGTTATTTCTGTACTTGTGCAATATTATCGTTGCTTCTAATGTACCCATTTGGCAAATTTTAATGATTACATTGAGCAGTATGGTGAGTTGGAGCACAGGCAATAAATACACTACCAGCAAACTTTGTTTTGTACAGAGCAGTGGGATGCTGGTCAGTGTTCTCTATTTCACTTTCTCTTACTCACTTTTCTTCCCATTTCCTTTCGAAAAGCTATCCCTAAGATGAAGATTATGAAAATTATGGAGGTTGAAATCCAGTTCATCTGGAGGATGTTTAACTGGGCAGAGAATACTATCTTACCCCTTCAGTTTTATCTGATTTGTGAAATAAATTCTCAATGCAGGAATAGATGAAATGGTGCCCTACAGATACCGTAGTCAAGTTTACTTTGCTCTTATAAGAGCGATAGGAATTATGAGAGCTGTTAGAGCTTATGAGAACATTTGAAGTTTTCAAGTTGCTGACCCTGAAAGTAATATTTGTCTTTTGGGTGAAAAAAAAATCAACAGTAATTATAACAATGCATTATAACATGATCCACTGAGCATATGCAAAACACTGTGCCTGGGTGTTTTATCCATAATCTACAGGACTATAGGGAAGGTTCCCACAAACCAGTAATAGCTCCTGGTATCAGGGAAGGGAATGCAGCCCATGTTTTGGGTCCATGACATTATGGCTTCATTTCCTTGGTATCTCCTGGTAAGAGAGTCCCTATCTCAGCAAACTTTATGGCTGTGGGGGTTAATAACACGAGGCAGTCTAATACAGTTCCATATATTCCTTTTAGAAAACGAAGTTGGAATGGTTCTCTGTTGCCCAAGGGCTCCAATGTTCATGCCAAAATGATTACCGAAGTTGGATTCCAGTGATGCAAAAAGCGCTGGCTGCATGTAGCCTATCACTGTTCCTTTTCTGGCCAGCAACTCACTCACAGAGGATAGGGACAAGTATTGGGTACTCATTTACATTGTGGAGAATTTGGAGGTCAGAAGGGGGAAAAATGCCTCAAGATTGCAGACCCCTATTTGTCTCCCACACTCTGCCACCTCTCTCTCTCAAAATGATCACCAATTTGAAGTCCCACCTATTTTGGAACACAGGCCTCACTCAGCATGTCAAGTGAAGCCTAGAGTAGCCCTCATGCAATGAAAATTTAAGACCTTGCTATATATACAATTAACTCTCAATGAAATAAGTAGACTTTGAAGTTTTTTATTTGAGCATTTGACTATACAACTGTTATGCTTCAGAAGCAGTTCACCATGACATAACAGTTGTGAGCTTTTGTTTTCAATTCATTCAGGTGCTTATATTAAAATGCTGCTTTACACAGTCAGCCTTGGTGCTACTACTGGTACTTCCTGCTTACAAAGACCCTCACCAGTTGGTAAAGATTTTCCCAGTAGTCCTGAGTCATCAGCCGAAAGAGTGACAAGAAGGCCCAGCTGAAGGTATCAAAACTTGTATAGCCATAGTTGGGGTTTCTACCCGCTTTTACACACATATATCCTTCTGGACATTGACTAGAAAAAGGAAAAAATTGCCATTTTTAAAGATTATCCTAATCAATGTATGCTTTACTACAGATTGAGGCTTGAGCAAGCAGCCTGTCGATTTTCAATAGAATGAAAATTATACTCAGTTGTAAATGTAATATGAAATCATCCAAGAATACCAATTACACACAAAGACTGACCACAATTTGATGCCCTCCATCACTTTTAATTTGGCAATGTGGGATGAAGAATTAAACCAGTTAAAATGCAAAATGTTGGAGGGCATCAAGTTGAGAAAGGCTGATCTTTTTCAATACTAACTAGGGAAAATTATAGATTGGCTAAGCTAAATCCTTAAGGCAGTCTCATAAAATGCAGTCCTACCAGATCAGTATCTCTTTAAATAACAGTTCATGACCAGAAACAAAGAAAGAGGTTTATTTTGAGTTTAGAAATGTTTCCAAGGTTCAAGATAAATAAATACAGTTAGGCTGATAAAGAGAAGTGGAGCAATGTTCATACCTCCTTCCATCTCCAATATTTACAGCTTAAATTTAGCTGCAAATATTTAAGCAGCAAATTTTTGCCCCACCCCCATATTATCAAATTTGAAACACTTCAGATAGTTTTTTTTAAAAGTTACATTGTTTGCCCTTAACCATCCCTTCAGCAGCAATTTCCAAATAAGTAATTTATTATATAAATAATGTATGTATAAAATAGATTATCCTCTTACCCTGCATCTGAACCGTTGCCACACAACAAAGCATCATTTTGTCCTTCCAAGAAGTAAAAGTGACCTATTTGGAAAGAGAATTGGGTACATTTACTTACACTAAAAGTTACTGTTAGCAAAAATAAGCTAAATAGACTTGTGGAATCCTAAAGACTAGCCAATATATTACAACAATGTTATAGGACAGGGGTAGGCAACCTCGGCTCTTTTATGACTCATGGACTTCAACTCCCAGAATGCTGACTCAGGAATTCTGGGAGTTGAAGTCCATGAGTCATAAAAGAGCCGAGGTTGCCTACCCCTGTTATAGGAGGAATACTGTGTAAGTCTATGGTCGTTAAAAATCAGAGTCTGGCAGGACTGTTTCAAACTAACACATTTTATTAAAAGGCACAAGTTTTTCTGAGCTACAGGTCACTTCATAAGTTGCTTAGGAGGATTAAACCGACGTAAGATTGGAATAAGCATGCAGCAAGGGAGAGGAAAAGAGTGGTTATACAGATGCTGATTGTATGTGAAACAGATTATAGTTAGAAACTGTAATGTGTTAAACACTCATTTGTTTGTAAAGACTTTGTGAAACAGCCTGACATATGGGAATTCAGCAGTCTCTCATTCTGTGATGTTGGAATCATTTCTTTGCTCCAAAATAGCAACCTTGAGATCTGTAATCAATATTCTGGGAGTTTAAAATACTCTGATATTACTTTCTTCTTGTTTTAAGTCTTGTTGCCAAGCCTGTCTCCATTAATTTTTTTGTACAAAGTCTGATCTGTTTGTTCAATGTAGCACTCAGCGGGGCATTGCTCTCCCACTAATGCTGTAGATGCTACAACTGCCAGCAATGTCTAAAAAGGTCACACTGGAGCCCTCTGGATTTTTGCATCTGCTGGACATGTGGTCCATCTACATGTCAGAACAAATCTGTAAATCTTTAGATATTTTTCAATTGCATCTAATTATGGCAAAAAAAAATATCCCCAACTTTTTTTCCCCTGTGTATGAAGTTGCCTTCAAGTCATTGCTAGCTGATGAGTGCTTGCAATATATCATCTTTAGCAGTATAAATGTTTTCCTGTATTCTGACATCATCTAAGGATAGCCTTAAAGTGTACAGAAACTATTAGTCTTTGCCACCATTACTTTTCAGGGAAATGAGCAGACTGTTACTGGTCTCTTCCACATGCCCTCCTCATCCTGATATCAAAGTGGCTTACTCATTATTGGTTGAGGAGAAAGCAAGCCTCCAGTTCAGTGCCAGACTGTCCCAGAAGCCAGCTAAAGCCAGATCAAATTTGTTTTCATCATTGGAAAAATGGAACAAGCCCTCATCTGCAGGGGAAAACCTTCTGGGTCCTAAAGGGAGGCTGGTGACTTTCAAATGGCTCATTGAAGGTTCCCCTCCCCCTCCCCCAATCTCTAATCTCAACATAGGCCTCCCCAGCCATTCCTCTTTTGTCTGGATGTCAGAGTGTCTAGACCAGGGGTCTGCAACCTGGACAACTTTAAGACTTGTGGACTTCAGCTCTCAGAATTCTGGGAGCTGAAGTCCACAAGTCTTAAAGTTGTCCAGGTTGCAGACCCCTGGTCTAGAACTTTTCTAGCTATTAGGGATTCCCCCCCCCCCATGGGGGCCGGGGTTTTCTAATCCACGGGCTTTCTTCCCATTTTGGGAGGAAGATCCAAGTGACTGGGAGCAGAAGCAACGGAAGCACAATAGCCATGGTGACAGGAATATCATGTTGGCATCAATTTTTGTTGATTGAAGAATGGCTGAATAGTATTTCAATTCAGCAAAAAGGAAAGGCCTTTTAAATGCCCCCTAATCACTTTTTTTTGGGCTTGTGTTCTACTAGACTGGTATGGCGGTCTCTCTGGAATGTATCACTATTTTTTTTTAAAAAGTCATCCACAATCTAAGATGGTACAAAATGCTATTTGCCACCATTTAAACCACAATTTAACATATTTTCTTAACGTTTGCATCATTACAGGTAGTCCTCAACTTACAACGGTTCATTTAGTGACCATTCGAAGTTACAACGGCACTGAAAAAGTGATTTATGACCGTTTTCACATGTATGACCGTTGCGGCATCCCTATGGTGATGTGATCAAAATTCAGACACTTGGCAACTGACTCATATTTATGACGATTGCAGTGTTCCAGGGTCATGTGATCAGCTTTTGCAATCCTCTGACAAGCAAAATGAATGGAGAAGCCAGATTCACTTAACAACCACGTTACTACCTTAACAATTGCTGTGATTCACTTAACAAGTTTGGCAAGAAAGGTCGTAAAATGGGACAAAGTTCATTTAGCAAATGTCTCACTTAACAACAGAAATTTTGGTCTCAGTTGTGGACATAGGTCAAGGACTACTTGTAGTAAAAAACAACAGAATGAACTAGCAAACCAACTACTATATCATTTGCTTGGAATGCACCATATCTGCTAAGGAAAACCTTTGGAGGAAAGCTTAAAACGTAAAGAATGTAAGTTTTAAGGTTTGATTTTAACATTTTATGTTTTAACTAAGATGCAACTGTACGCTGCCCAGAGTTACCCTATGGTAAGATGGGCGGCCAATACATTTTATAAACAAACAAAATAAATAATCAGTTCTTACTGTCATCCCTGACATAATCTTCCCAGTTAAAAGTGGTCACTGTCGTATTTACAAAGGTACCATTTTCTCCCATTGTGCTATTGAAGTAGGAAGTGATGTTTATTTCAAAAGTAGAATTGTCCGGTGGCCAAATCAGGCATTTGTGCCTCAAGTTCCCCATGAAAAGTTGGAGCCCTATTAGTGCAAATACACTCAGACAAAACACGGTCAAGATCATGACATCTGAGAGCTTCTTCACAGACTGAATGAGGGCCCCTACAATTGTCTTCAGGCCTGCAAGCCAAGAAGAAGAAAAACAATTTTGATATAGTGTTCAAGACTTCATAAGAATGTGTTGATTCAAGTACTTTTTCATGCGGTATGGCAATGAAATGAATTGTCTTTGTGAGTTTCATGAAAAGCCTGATTGCCTATGAACATGAATGAGTAGCTGTTAAGTATACGCTGATCTCAAATTTAATATATAAATAAAATAGATTTATATTTATAGGTAAATATACATTGTATGTAATCAGAGAAACACTTGGCCTAAGCAAAACATATGATTTTGCTATCCATGCTGTATCTCTGTGGAAAAGCACATTATTTTTATTTGCTGTGTTTCTTGCCCAAACCTTTATTGTGAGACCGCTTTGTAAAGTATTCAACAATGTGCCTCAGTTTATGTTTATTAATAAGTGTATATGATATAAACTATTTTAATGATACTGGATTAAATCTTATGGTGTAAAACAGGTGATGGTTTGGAGAAGACAGACAACTTCTAGGAAATCCCCATGCATGGCCCATGCTATATTTCATGTTCTGCATATTTAGCACATTATATTTTTTAAAAAGCATATAAACAACAGATTGCAAGTTTATTTGAAGTGCCTGCAAAAAATGATAAAATTTGCATCAATATGAAAGCCTCACTATGTTGGCTTTTACTTTAAAAGTGGAAAGCTTGATGTCATAAGATGCAAACTGTATAGCCACTTACTGCAAATGTCTCATGCAAGAATGTGTTAAACACAAAGGCTGGACTGGAAACAAAACTTAAGCTGTAATATTTAAAAAGCAAAGAATCACATTAGACTGAAAGTAATGTTTTCGATTCTTGCTTTTTATTTTTGCTTCTACTGCGCAGTGAGCAACATGGCTTATGCTTAAAAAGGTGATTTCATCTTCCATGGAGTTCTAAAAAGTCAGCCTCTGAGTTTAACCTAGCTCTCACCTGGAATGACTGATATTGTTTTCAATGCCCGGAGAACTCTGAATGTTCTCAACGCTGAGACATTGCCCAGGTCCACAAATTCTGTCACATATCTGTAATAGGGGAGTTCACACACAAACACAATGACAACACACGAAAAACAGCTGGAAATACCAGGGGCCTGGCACTTCGTCAAGCCACTCCTTACCTGGGATTACAGAAATAGTTTTCAAAGCTCTCAATACTCTGAAAGTTCGAAGAGCTGAAACATTGCCTAGGTTTACAAATTCTGTTATATACCTGTAGAATTAAACCACAGTTATTCAGAATTGAGGCAGAGCGTAGGCTACTTGCTGGGGGATCTTTAATTAACACCTTATCTCTCTCTTTGCTGCAATTACCTTGTGTTTACTAATATGCTTTCCTGACCTTCAAATTAAATAAGTCAATGCACAAATCATATTGTTATTAGTGAAAATTAATTTGGGAATTTGAGAAGTGGTGTATTAATTTATCATAAGCAAGTGGCCAAACACACTAGTTTGCTCTGTAGCCCAGACTGCTTCTGATATGCTAAAAAAATAAATAACATGAATAAGGGAGATTAGATTTATTGTTATAGAAAACGTTGAAAATACTTTTCCTTCTTGAATAAACTTTTCTCCTGAGATCGCTCTCTATTAAATTCTTCAAAAGAAAAATAATCAGAACACAATGAAACACTTACGCGAATGTTATAACTGTGAAATCCAACCAATTCCAGGGATCCCGGAGGAAGGTGAAACCTTCTAAACAGAAGCCCCTTGCAAGAATTTTTATTAGTGATTCAAAGGTATAAATTCCAGTGAACGTGTATCTGAGGAAAATTTCAGCACAAAAATTAAAGGAAAACAATTGTTAATCGTACTAATTATATATACACAACACTTTCAAAGGTACCAATTAAAAATTAAAACGGAGAAAATGCCAGAAATTTAAAATAGCGAACGATTCTGTTCTGGGGAATAAAGAAATGACACGGTGATAATTCAAAAGGACAAAAAGCAGATGGGAGCAACAGTTCCACTTAATGTTACATTTAACAGGTGAGGTATTTGAAGGAAGGAAACTGCAAGGAATTATTATCCAATATGCAAGGATGTACATAAAAGCTATAGGCAAGTAAATATAAGCTTGCAAATTATAGAAAATACGTATTTCCGCTAGTGAGAATCATGCCAATGGAAGTACTTGAAATGAAGGTAGCATTGTAACTCACTGAATAGAGCACAGGCCTTGCTTTCAGGTCCAGTTTACATCACATTTTCTTATGCATAAACTTAATGGGCACTAAATACTGTAATCCAGGACAATTTGCATAATTTGTAAGAAACAATGTTATGAAACTCATTATTGAAGTTTGCTTGCCATTAGAATAAGTCAGTTGATTACTGCATGTAAAAACACAGTTTCTGGATTTGTTAACATGTTGAATGGAAATAAAATTTGACTTACTCTACATTCTTTGTCCATTCTGGAGGATTGCTCATGGTCATAAATACACAGTTGGTCAAAATAGTGCACATAATAAGCATGCTGAATAATGTATTAATAATTAAGGAAAACATAGTTGAAAACACATTCTAAAAATTATCACATCAACAATGTAGTTTGGCTTATTTTCAGAATCAGTAACTTTTCTATATTTAGATAATGCTCAAAGAGAATTTCCAAACTTTTCTACATTGTTCTGGGTTTTTTTAACAGTAAACATTTAAATAAGCTGAAATTAAAATAAATAAATAGATTTTTATAGAAATGAAAGATGGGGAAAAAAGTTACCTCTTTATTAAAAGTCAAACCAGGTAATTGCAACAACATGTTGGGGGCCAGTATAACACCAGAATACAAATAAGTTGACAAGGCCACAAAACAGAAAGGACAAGCAATCAGGGAAGAACATTTTGTCATGGAGGAAAAATAGTATTCAGCTCAACATCTGCTGAATTTTTATAGGGCAAAACTATGCTCTGTAAGACACTGATTACTAGTAAACACTAATAATTCTGAACCATTAATGTTTCACGGCTCAAATATACTCTAACATTTTATCTTCTGGAAACTGATTTAAAGTTAGATTTTATACTTTCCAAAGGCAACCTCGTATGAGCCTCACCCTTCTAAGGTAGTCCTGGTGGAATAATTAGATCATTTTTTTGTTCTTTTAGGGAGAAATCAACAAGCATTTGACTGGTTTCACAACAGTTGTATGCTTATTAATAGAAGGACTTAAGAAAGTGGTGGTAAGAAGAACAGCAATTCCAGGAGTGTCTGCAAGGGATCAAAAAAGTCAAAATGGTGGCCACAGTCAGGTGATTAAAGCCCTACCCTACCCTTTTTTTTACACAGGTAAAAAAAAATATTAGTACACTGGTAGTATGGCCATCATCTTGACTTTTTTGCTTTCCTTCATGAGGTAAAGGCTGAGTCATGCAAAGAATAATTCAAGATTTGTGTTACCATCAACAGCATAGAATTCTTCCCTGTCACCATCTTACTAGAAATGTTTTCTTGTCTATGAGGCATTAAATGGCCACATGATGGCAGCATAAAATAAAACATGTTGAGAGCTGCTTTATTTGAAGGGCTGGGTATTACATATGCATTTCACCTACCTAGTGGGTGCTCAGAACAGTATATAAGGGATTATTGGGATGAACTGCTAAATTAGCATGCACAATTTTTATTCACATTTTACTAAAGATTTTCAATGTGATGATTCTTAAGAAGAAAGAGGCTTCTGCCAAGCAGTATTGGTTCAACGACCAGAGGCCTTTTCTGAAAATTCATGGGGATGTAAAGAATGGAACTGGGGGCCTCCTTCTTCTAATAAGAGAATCTTAACATTTAGTTTTTTATAGGATGTTTCCCTTCTAAGTCTGTTTCATTCCCCACACAGGTACAACCAGGCTGTTCATTAAGAAATTTATAGAACATAGCCATTGAGGACAAGAATGTGGTTGTAAGGCTCAAAAGAATATTTGTGAAAGATAGCTCTCAAAATCATAAAAATATGAATTCATATTCATATTCATATTGAATTCATATTACATTGAGAATAAGTAACATGAAATACATGAGACATTTTAAAATAGGTATGTGTTGATGGTGCTGAAACAATGGAATCTACTCAGTCTCTACAGCTGGTCCAATGTACTACATGTTCAAATAGTAAAAAAAAATGACATACATAAATTTATTAAAACAACAAACCAATAAAATTTATTAACTTGACTATATGGATCTGATGTACATAGGATTCCACTGTAAGGTACTGAGGTTAGGAGTATAAAAACTGCAAAAAATGAAGGTCATGCTGCTTGATTGACATGAGCACTGGCTGTTCATTAATATTTTGTGTGCCTTGAAATTAGAGAGAAACTGCCTTGCACAAAATCTTGCAAACTTCACAGATGAATGGAGTAGTATAATTTTCTTCTCCACATTACATTTGCTCTAGTTTATCTAAGAACCGGTAATCAAACTTCTCTCACAATTTTCAAGATCAATTGTAATATAGATTCAGAGTAATTATACCATACTAAAATTACATGAAAACACACAAGTGATTTCTACCTGAAAAGGAATATTTAATTCTGTATAAAAAGGAAAACAAAGCCTTACTATGTGCACCTAAGGTTGCATTAAATGCATATACAACTTTTGTGCGTATATATAAAGCAAACCTCAACTATTTTTTTTTAGAGAAAGTCAAAGTGTAGTTGACAGGTTTGAGTCACAATGCAAAGCTTTGAGGGCTATTAGAATATACAGAAGAAAAGAAAGTCCAGTTGCCTTGTGAAAAGCATCTTTGGGACAACTATGACCTGGATGACTGAGAATCTCCGTAGACATACAGAACAAAACACTGGGAGCACCTTAGTAAGAATGTCTATTGAATGTTCATCATTTATGCAGTGGATAACAAGGAGACATCCTCATGATTTATTGGATGAATACAAAATGCAGCATCTTACAAGTTATGGATGAGTTTCAGCAGACATAACTTCTAGACTGCTCCAAGTTTATATTTTGAACATCTGTTTAACTGTCTGAAAATAACTGTGAAAGATCTAATAAATCAATTTATATATAGCATGGATCCTGAGAATTTAGCAGAAGATTCGGGGATATTTTTCAAGAGGCACACTCAGTTCACATGGAAATTTGATTTGTCTTGATATGCATAATTACAGCCCCAGGAATTGGAAATGGCTCTTCCAATATAAGCCAAATCTCCCATTTATCTCACTGCAGGGAAAGAACAATTGGCAGATGAATTCATTTTAAGAAAAAGCACATATCCTTATTGATTTTACTGAGGACCTCCTGATAACCATCTAAAAATCACAGGGTCAAGAGTTCAAATCACTGGTGTTTAGTATAATAAAGCAAAATTCAAAAGCAGGTTCAGAGAAATAAAGGCTGCAGACAAGAAATCATGGAGAGAAACAGAAATTTAAAAAGGAAGGCTTTTTAACATCTTTTTTTAAAGCTCTGCACTTCATGAATGGGTGGAGGGCAACATCAGCAGAAATGGGTAAATAAATAAAATAAAAAATGAAGAAATGAGTAAGAGGCAAAAAGAGAAAATACACGGGCAAAACAGGAAATAAACAAACAACCCCCTATAGTTTAAATAATCAAAATACTGAAAACAGAAATAGCATTATTTCAATCATTATGAACTAAGAACTTGAAAAGGATATGAATGTACCAAAATCTTGATAGCTATTTTTCTAAGAGGGTTGAAAGGAGTTAACAGGTACACAGCAGATGTGGCACTGAATCGGAATATTGCCTTTCCTCTATTCAATACTATAAATGTCTAGAAAAAATGTAACAATAATGGAGAAAATTGGACTCAGAACCTGTAAAATGGGTTCTGCATTGGTCTGTCATATATACAAAAGCATCTATTAAAGCAGCAGTTACAAATATAGAAGGTAATCTTTCTGTCCCACTATCTAATCTTATTCAACCAACATGATTCGTAGTGGGTTCATCAACTAAGCAAATACTTTCTCTAACATGGAGCCAGACTTATACAACCAGTTAAAAATCTAAATATTGTACACTACATTAAGGAGCAAAAGCTAGATTTTGACAGCATGAGAAAAACTTTTTCTTTCTGTGGTTTTAATTATAGACTAGTTTCTCAACAGCTTCAGCATCGGTCAGTAACTCAGCTGTTTCCTCCCCCCACCCCCAACATTTTAATCTATTGAGATCAATGGCTTAGACAAGTCTAGTAACACTGCAGAGTTCTTCGCTACCAAATAAGGAAAGCTCATTAAAAACTTCTTTTTATCAGGACATGAGTCTCAACAACTAAACCTCTGTTCAGGCCAGTGCCGAGGTAGATCGCGGGGGGGAGGAGCGGGGGTCGGTTGCCTCTGGGGCCCCAGGGCTGGTCGTGGGATTACCTATTCCCACGATGTCAGGGAATGGCAGCAGGTGTAGGAGCAGAGGGCCGTATCGATCTCAGGGAAGGCCTCTCCGCTGCTTACAAGCGGTGAGGCACTCTGACCCTCTAGCTCCGCCCCGAGGTCCCGGGAGTGAGGATGTGCAGCCTCCTGAGCTCCGGCTGGTGTACTTGAATGCCAGGTCGGTCGCTAATAAAGCTCCTCTCGTCCACGACTTGGTCGAGGGTGAGCAGGCGGACCTGGCTTGCATCACGGAGACTTGGTTGGGCCCAGAGGGCGGGATTCCTCTGGTTGATCTTTGCCCACCAGGTTTCCGGGTGCTACACCGGCCTCGGGCTCAGGGTAGGGGTGGGGGTGTGGCTGTTGTTATGAGGGAGACCTTGTGTCCGCGGGAGGCCACCGTCCCCCAGATAGTCAGGTGTGAGTCTCTCTTTTTGAGATGCGGCCCTGGTGCGCAGTTGGGCTTGCTGCTGGTGTACCTTTCGCCTAGTCACGCAGCAGCAGCCCTGCCTGAGCTTCTCGATGTCCTCTCTGGGTTGGTGATTGAGTTGCCGAAACTTATAGTTTTGGGGGACTTCAATTTACCATCGCTGGGAGGATCATCTGAGTTGGCTCGGGAGTTCATGGCTTCCATGACGGCCATGGACCTGACACAAGTAATTTCGGGACCGACTCATGAGGGAGGCCACACCCTTGACCTAGTTTTCTTATCTGGACAGTGGTTAGATGATCTTGGTGGGGGCTCCCCAATTGTTATGCCCCTGTCATGGACCGATCATCATCTCCTGCGGCTGGTCTTCCGTTTTGCCACCCCCCGCCGTGGGTGCGTGGAACCAATTAAATGGTACCGCCCCAGACGCTTAATGGATCCTGAGAGGTTCCAGGCGGCACTGGGGTCCCCACCTGCCTCCTTTGCTCACAGCTCGGCAGATGCCTTAGTGGAAGCCTGGGAAAGGGCAGCCACTGAGGCTCTTGACCGAGTTGTACCCTTGCGGCCCCTGACCCGGTGCAGATCCCGTCGAGCTCCATGGTTTTCCGCGGCGCTCCGGGAGATGAAGCGTCGGAGACGGGGCCTAGAGAGCGGTTGGAGATCCAGCCGATCCGAATCCGACCGATTGCGACTAAGAGCCTATATTAGGTCTTATCTCGCTGCGATAAGGGAGGTGAGGTCTAACCACTTCGCTACCCTTATCGCGTCCGCAGATAATCGCCCGGCCGCCCTGTTTAGGGTGACTCGCTCCCTCCTGAATCAAGAGGTGAGGGAAGAACCCTTGCAGGGTCGTGCCGAGGAGTTTAACCAACATCTGTCGGACAAAATCGCTCGGATTCGGACCGGTTTGGACTCTGACTGGGCAGAGTCTGACGATCAGGACACGGGCGGTCTTGTCGATATTACCTGGGAGGAGTTTGATTCTGTGACTCCGGAGGAAGTGGACAGGATTATGGGGAAGCTGAGCTCCACTACATGTTTATTGGACCCGTGCCCTTCCTGGCTGGTTTATGCAGCCCGGGAAAGGACGCGCAGCTGGTTCCAGGCAGTTATATCGGCTTCTTTGAGTGAGGGTATCTTCCCTGCCGTCTTGAAAGAGGCGGTGGTGAGGCCTCTCCTCAAGAAGCCTGCCTTGGACCCAGCTGTATTGAACAACCTTCGTCCGGTCTCCAACCTTCGCTTCCTTGCGAAGGTTGTTGAGAGTGTGGTGGCGCATCAGCTCCCTCTGGTCCTGGATGAAGCGGATTATCTAGACCTGTACCAATCGGGTTTCAGGCCCGGGTACAGCACGGAGACGGCATTGGTCGCGCTGGTGAATGATCTCTGGAGGGCTCGGGACAGGGGACATTCCTATGTTCTAGTCCTATTAGACCTCTCAGCGGCTTTCGATACCATCGACCATGGTATCTTGCTGCGGCGTCTCAGGGGATTGGGAGTGGGAGGCACGGTTTTACAGTGGTTCTCCTCCTATCTCCAGGGACGTTCGCAGTCGGTGTTGACAGGAGGGCAGAGGTCGACCGCGAGGTCTCTCGTTTGTGGAGTTCCTCAGGGGTCGGTCCTCTCGCCTCTCCTGTTCAACATCTATATGAAACCGCTGGGTGAGATCATTCGTGGTTTTGGAGTTGGGTATCATCAGTATGTTGATGATACCCAGCTTTTTCTTTCTACCCCAAACCACCCCAGTGGTGCCCTCAACGTGATGGCCCGTTGCCTGGAGGCGGTTCGGGTCTGGATGGGGAGGAACAGACTTCAACTCAACCCCGACAAGACTGAGTGGCTTTGCATACCTTCATCCCGGGTCTATTCGGATATTCCATCTCTTTCTATGGGGGGTGAATTATTACCCCCTGTAGATAGGGCTCGCAACTTGGGAGTCCTCCTAGATTCACGGCTCACCTTGGAAGACCACATAGTGGCTGTGACTAGGGGGGCTTTCGCCCAGGTTCGCCTGGTGCGCCAGTTGCGGCCCTATCTAAGCCGGGATGATTTATGCACGGTCACTCATGCGCTCGTGACCTCTCGTCTAGATTACTGCAACGCTCTCTACATGGGGCTGCCCTTGAGGACCACCCGGAGGCTCCAACTGGTACGGAATGCAGCCGCGAGAGTTGTGCTGGGAGTCTCCCGATACTCCCATGTTACACCTCTGCTCCGTGAGCTGCATTGGTTACCAGTTGTCTTCCGGGTGAGATTCAAGGTACTAGTAATGGTGTTTAAAGCCCTACATGGCAGGGGTCCGGAGTACCTCAGGGAACACCTGCTGCCGGCATCAACCTCCCTGCGCCCTGTGCGTTCCCACAGAGAGGGTCTCCTCAGGGTGCCACCGATCAGAGAATGTCGATTGGTGGCCCCCAGGGAGAGATCCTTCTCTGTGGGCGCTCCGGAACTATGGAATCAGCTACCGGTAGAGCTCCGGATGGCGCCCGATCTTCGCTCCTTTCGCCGCGATCTGAAGACGTTTTTGTTCGAACAAGCCGGCCTGGCCTGATGGGGGATTGGTGGGGTTTTTATTTTTGTATTTCTATTGTTGTATTTTTGGGGTTTTTATAAATGTAGTGTATTAATTGTTTTAATGGGCAACTATTTAATCTTCTTTTAATATTTGTAACTTTGTATTTTATTCTTGCCCTGTGCACCGCCCTGAGTCCTTCGGGAGAAGGGCGGTATAGAAGTATTAATAAACTAAACTAAACTAAACTAAACAGTATTATAAGCTGCAGTTGGTGACTTTTGTATGCCTGGGAAAGCTGCATAAAGAAATGATGATATATGGTGCACCATGCTTCACGTACTTCACTTTGTAACTGTGACTATACTTTAAAAAAATGTTATGCCTTCCAAAATCTCTGTAAAAATTATGTAATATGTGGAGGGTCTTGCAAACCCAATAAATGCAGATAGGAACTCTAATTTTACTAGAGTTTGGGAAAATTTGTAGTGAATATATTCTGCTTTCTATTTCGGGTTCCCCTCAAATTCCAGCAATTTCAGGACATACTCTGTATTTTGTTAGCATATGATAGGGGAATGGTAATTGTGATATATAGCGGTTGCTTAATCTTCAGAAAGTCTCCTGGTAGCTCTCATTCATGAACTAGAACCCATTGGTATGAATTTAAAGTTACAATTATCCTACTAAGAAGCTGACAGATGGTAAGTTCGGTATCATTTGCATATTGATAGTATCTCACTCCCAGTGAATCAATGACCTCTCTTCACAGTCTCCTGTCTATAATGAACCGCAGCAGAGGAAGGATATCCACAAGTGATTACCTGATGAGCTGATTTCAATTCCCCATCCATCACAGATTGGACCTGCTCCCTCATAAAATAAAAGACAGCACATCCAACTCCCAGTCCTCTAAGCAGCCTAGCAGGGTGACCTGCTTAATAGTATCAAATACCCCTGAGAGATATAATAATACCAGAATGGATGCATTCCCTCAAAGTGTTGAAGGTCATCTACCAGGGTAAAATGCATTTTTATTCCACAACTGAATCCAAACTGAGGATATGAGCGCCCTATTCACTTCATCAGAATTCACAGATCAAAAGGGGTCCTCAATAATGTTGCTGGCTGTGCTTCAGGCATCACTTCTGATTCTGCCCGTGAATAATCAAGATTACAGAGAATGTGAGCAGCGTTAATTGCAAAATCTTGTGACAAAAAGTCACAAGAGATTTTCCTGCTCCTATTTCTCTATCAGGAAGCAGTCAAATTTAAACAAGTGCCTCCCCACACTTAAAGTCACAGGTGCTAGGCTTGACCATACAGGTAGTCCCTGATTTACGACCATTGATTTAATAACCATTCAAAGTTATGAAAGTTCTTTTAAAAATGCAAAGACTGACCCTTGCATTCATGACTGCCACAGCATCCCTCTGGTCATGTGATCAGAATTGGCAACTGACATGTATTTAGGCTTCCAACAAGTAAATTCAATGGGGGAAGCCAGATTTGCTTAACTGTGGTGATTCATTTAACAATCATGGCAAAAAGGTAATAAAATTGGGCATGACTCACTTATCAACCCCATTGCTTAGAGAAAGAAGTTCTGGATCCAGTTATAGTGAGAACCTCCTGTAGTTTGTACCCCAGCGCAGTCAGATTATATTTCAATCTACTTTCCTTTCACTGGCCCTTCAACTCTAGCTTGTAACATATCTTGTCCCATAAGTCCTGGTAAAACAAGGAACACCCCCACCTCCAATCCCAGTGTCAACCAGCATAGGAAGAGGCTGCTTGGGAAGAATCATACTAAGCTTCCCTTCATGCCAGAAGTCCATCAGGCACTCAGTGAAACAGCCTAACAGATCATATGAAACTCTCCAAGAACCTTCTGGAATCCATCAAAGTCCATTAGATCTTGAGGAAGACCTTCCTCATGGGCCCATTTTCCTTGTAGAGGGTAGGAGCTGTGAAAATGCCATCTGGACCAGGAAATGATCTGATGTGTTAAAGGACTCCGTCTAATGTCACCATATCCAGATCACATACCAATTATTCTGCGCTAAAGATGGGGTCAAACATGCATCTGCTGGGGTGATTATGTCCATGATCTTATGCTAAAAAAAAACCTCTAGTTGTTCTATGCAGTGAAGTTAAAAAGCCATTATATCATTTTTATTTTGAAAGAGTTGCTCAAATCTCAAGAACCCAGGAACCAGGAATTGGTTTAGGCAAGAGTTATAGGCATTCAAACAATACTACAAACATCCTGCTAAGTGGGTTGTATGAAAAGGAACTTTACCTTTTACTTTTTGTTTAGCCCTTTTTATCAAAAGAGCTCTACTCAGAATAAATAAGTGGAATGAAGTTTTGGAAAGTACTCATTGAGCAGGATTTGGTATGTATCCTCTGAGAATATAAAAACATGTATCTTGCTGCTCTTACACATTTCCTCATAGAAGAAATTATAAGGAAAAATAATGTTCTGCTCTTAAAGCTTACAGTGGCCTTCTCCAAATGCTGCATTAACATATGGAATTCCCAGAAAGGTTGACATTACCTTTCTAGCTATGAATTCTGGGAGATAGGCACGTGAAGGATAGCGGGCTGGAGAGGACCAGGCCAAAGAATTATTTTAATTGTAGACTAGTTAAATTGAAAGCAGGAAGAGGGGATTATTTCATAAGATTTATTGCCTACAAGAATACCTTCCCATTTTTTAAAATAGCAAGTCAGAGTCAGGTTGTTCAAATGCTAAAGATCTGACAGCAACCCAGATAGCTGTAGGATAGCATAGAAATCAAATCATTTTTGTTAAATATTTTTTTTCAATCCTTTTCCTCCAGATGTGTGAATACTAAAGATATAATAAAACCGCTTCACATACAATGGGGCGGAGGTGGGGAACAGCATATTTAGAATACTGTAATATTCCCCCTACGTAATGCTTTATTTGTGAGCATAAATGAACAAAAGTAGTAATCCTTACTTATGTGATAATAATTTGAGATATAGAAATTACCCTCCAACCTACTGGCTAAAGAGGACTCTGCAGAATTTCCCTCCTCCCAAATTCTTTGTTAAACTCCCAGCAGAGGACTCACTTTTTTGTTAAGGTAATAGGGGTCCAGGTCCTCCAGCGGCTCAGACACCATCCCCGGAGGTATGTCTCCATATATAAAGGGCAGTGATCTGCCAGCTTCCAAATCGCTGTTCGGTTTTGGTCCATTTTCATCATCATCCACGTCTTTGCGCTCTTGCTTGGACTTCTTAGCCTTTTCCTCGGCAATGCGTTGTTCAATAGCTGCCAGTGACTCTTTCGTAAAAAAGTGGAAGCTGTCAGGTCCTGGTGGTACCAGCACTGACTGTGCCATCTTTTCATCCTGCAGCTCTTAATTACAGTTGTGCCCCATGCATAAAAAAATGCTAGGATACAGAAAAAACATATAAAAAGATTGGTATCATTCTCTCTGGATCAACACAGAAATGCTTGTTTATTATTTTTCTTCAGGGAACTCAATTGGCTAGGTTACAAAAGGGATAGTAGGGCTTTTTTTGTCAATTTATTCATTGATTTTCTTAGCAACCAGTTCTCCTCCTCTTTCTTATATCCTTTAAACACCTAAGACAAAGGAAATCAAATTCATTCTCAAGAAAATCAGCTTTCTTATGATCAGCAATGCATTGGCAATGATGTAAAGAATGCTCTGTGCTGAACACATTATTTTCCTATTTTTTAAAATAATAGTGTACAGCAGCTTTGTTTGCAATCCGCAGCACAAGTGAGCAGCCATACTTTGGTTTACAGTGTTGTGTAAATCCAGTCAGAGTACTTTATTAGGAGACTTCCAAATACCAGCATTTCTGTCTGTCTGAATTCAGTACAAAATGCAGATCTATTTGATGATTAGAACATGACAAGCACAGGGATAGTTACATAGCTATAACTGTCAGAGAACAGCCAGCCAGTAAATGATCACAATAATTCCAGACCACTAAATGAGTACCTCACTTAATGGTTTCTAGCCCAAGTTGAAACACATTTTCTTTACCCTTATCAAAATAAATTGCTAGTATTCCTTGGTTTATACATCCTCCATGGCAAACTTCTGTTGTATTCAACATTTCCAATGCTGACATACCAGCAATTCTGCATATACCACCATACTATTATAATTAGATCCTAAAAGATGGGAAATGGGGTGGATCAAAATCTCTCCAATTAGAACTGAAATAATCATTATAGATGTAAGGCAGTAATGCCATAGAATTTTGCAATGAATATGTCATTTTCTCTCAGATAGAATACCACTATCACAGGAATATATCAACATTGCTCAATAATTTTGGTATCAAATCACGAAATCAATCTTGCATAAGAATTTACTCTGTGTGCCTTTATCTAGATCTCAGCTAATGACAGGCCACCACCCTGAAAAACTTACTTAAATTCAATCAGTGAAAGACAAAATGTAATAGAAAAGTAAAGTGTAATAAAACATATTATTAATTTGAGATACACTGTATCTGGATGATGCAATGAATATGTCATTTTCTCTCAGATAGAATACCACTATCACAGGAATATATCAACATTGCTCAATAATTTTGGTATCAAATCACGAAATCAATCTTGCATAAGAATTTACTCTGTGTGCCTTTATCTAGATCTCAGCTAATGACAGGCCACCACCCTGAAAAACTTACTTAAATTCAATCAGTGAAAGACAAAATGTAATAGAAAAGTAAAGTGTAATAAAACATATTATTAATTTGAGATACACTGTATCTGGATGATGCCATAAATAGAAAACATCTGTTGGATCCACTGATTCCAACTGGTCTGCTCTACAAATGTTTAAGTTATATCCACTATTCTGTTTATTCCATTTTGTACAAATAGTATTTTGATAAAAAATACCATTTATTCAGGTTTAACTGAGTTAGGTAAAGGTAAAGGTAAAGGTTCCCCCGCACATACGTGCTAGTCGTTTCCAACTCTAGGGGCCGGTGCTCATCTCCGTTTCAAAGCCGAAGAGCCAGCGCTTGTCCGAGGACGTCTCCGTGGTCATGTGGCCGGCATGACTGGACGCCAAAGCCGCACGGAACGCTGTTACCTTCCCACCGTAGTGGTCCCTATTTTTCTACTTGCATTTTTATGTGCTTTCGAACTGCTAGGTTGGCAGAAGCTGGGACAAGTAACAGGCGCTCACTCTGTTACGCAGCACTCGGGATTCGACCCGCCAAACTGCCAACCTTCTGATCGACAAGCTCAGCGTCCTAACCCACTGAGCCACCGCGTCCCTTTTAACTGAGTTACAGACTGCTAAAATTCAAATACAGAACTCTACATTCACTCAATGTGCTTAACTGGTTACTACTCTGATCCGTATCCTAATTAATAATAACCCAATCAAATTAGCTAGATTTGCATAACATAACCAATGAAAACAGTAACCATGCTTAGTATAACAAGCAAATGTAGCTGTTAGGTCTTTTCTAACCTACTTGTGTGTGTTTTGAGATCACAACTACTGTCAGTAATCTTTCTGAATTACTGGGCGGCTGGTGAAAGCAGAATATTTTTGAGCATAAGCAGATAAACCAATATTCAACTTTTACCCCTCTCACTTTAAAACAAAGTTGCATAATTTGAAGGCAATAATATTACAGCTCAAATACATCAACTTAATGTATCCACAGATCACATCTAATTAATTTTTTCTAATCTGATAAATAACAACTAACCTTAGTTATTACTTAGGAAATCTGGCCAGATCTTAGCTAGTACTAAAAAGCTTCCTGACATAAACTCAAATGGTATATGCTGAATACTCAAGAGTCAGAAGGAAAGCTTGTCAGATCATGAAAAAGTATAACTGACACAGGAAGAATACCATCCCAAGAGATTGGAAAAACATAGCTAATGTTCTACCAAGCTCAAATGTAAATTGGTGTAGTGGACTAGAGGGCAGACTGTCTTGCTTGAGGCTCAAGACCAGCAGGGTGACCTTGAGTCAGTCACTCTCTCTTAGGCCTGAGGAGAAGGAGGCAAGGGCAAACCACTTTTGAAATCTTGCTAAGAAAACTGAAAGGACTAGGCCAGACAGTCGCCAGGAGTCAAAACTGATTCGAAGGCAAAAATAAACATATCTATTTCACCAGTTGGTGGAATCAAAAAATTAATTGTTTTAAAAGAAACATTTACATATTGGAGTCCAAAACTAAGGGAATGCACCTCGGGGCTTCTTTAGCATCGCAACTACAGTCACTTAAAGGCCTCTGAAAAGCCTCATTAATTTAGTGAGCTGGAGGCTGTTACTGTCACCTAACAAAGGCAGTTGTGTGTTCTTCCCCAAGGAGCTGCAGTAATATATAGTATCTGGAAAACTGGCCTGGATCCTTGAGATTCCCTGCTTTATAACACTATGTCATTTTTTCTCAAAAACCCTTTATGAAATTAGGAGATTGTCCAGAGGGTGGGTAACTAAACCCTTTCTTATGACTTACGCTTTTTACTTACAAATGTATGCATTTTATTTTTTCCAGTTTGGAAAAGAGAATATTTTTTATGCTTCTTCATGCCCCTGCTAGCTGATTTTTTTTTATCTACTGTAATGCAAAAGATCCTTTAATTTTTGCCATGTTGTTTTTAATTAGAAACTGAAACAAGCAAAATAATTGTAAGCAATGAAACAATTGCAGGGACAGACAAAAATGAAAAGTTCTAGGACATTATTTGAAGAGGCTAAAGTTTAAGTTGGATAAAAGTAAAAAGAAGAATATAGTGCCATGGTTCCAATAGATGAAACCCATCTTAAGAACTTCAAGGCAAGAATTCTTCCTCAAAGGCTTCTGGTTCTGGACTTTTGGTGCTCCCAGACGCGTGAGGGAATCGCTCCTCATGTCGCCTGGATTTCTTCATCAGGGAGCCCCTGTAAAGGGGTCAAAAGTCACCCTGGAGAGGCGATGAGCGGGGGAGAGGTCTCTCCAGTCGGGGTAGAAGGACGGCGGCCCTCCCGTTGGCTTGGAGCTACTCTCCAAACTGAAGAAGAAAGGATCGGCCACTCCCATGGCCCATCATTTAGCCGTTTCCTGCCGAAGCCAAAAGCACAACAAAGCACTTGAAAGCAGTTGAAAACTGGATGAGAATTGCCTTCTTGTTTTCCTAATTGTCTACTTTCCCTGTCAAAAGCTTCTTGAATTTGGTTCCCCCTGCGAGGAACCCACCCTCCTTAAGAGCGGCCTTTGTCTACATTGAGAGAGAAAAGAAACAGCCTTCTACTAAATTATTTTTTTTAATTTTTTTTATTTTTTTAAAATTTTAATTCCATTTATATCCCACCCTTCTCCGAAGACTCAGGGAGGCTTACAAGCTTAGCAGTAGCCTTCATTCTATGTATATGCCTGCTTATTAGGGCTTTCACACACCCCCAAGCGGCATTATTACAAAGTCAGCTTAATTGCCCCCAACAATCTGGGTCCTCATTTTACCTACCTCGGAAGGATGGAAGGCTGAGTCAACCTTGAGCCTGGTGGGATGCGAACCTGATTTATTGGACTTACTGCCTTTCTACTTTTGGCCCAAAGTTCCTATATTTACAGAAATGGACTATTCTACCTATTAGTCTAAAAAAGGGGACAAAAAAAATAAATAAAAAGATACTGTCTGATAGAAGTAAATGAAAGGTCTCCAAATTTTAATATTGAAAGAGAAATTTAAAACTGAATAAATATGCTCCAGTACAAATTTACTAGGTGAATGGAGAAGATGAAAACCAGGAAAGGAGAGCACAAAGAAAGGATGTTAAGTGAAACACGTAGGCAAAAATTAGCTGGGTCTTAAGAGTGGGAAAGGAAGAAGACAAGCTATCAATACATCTGTAAGAGAAGATAAGTAGCAAAACAGGAAAGAACCTATTTTTTTCTAAAAGGTCACAAAAAGGGGGCTAGAACTCAAGCAACTGCGCATGTGCAATTAGTTGATTAATATTAACTGACACACCTTACATAAATTATCCCTTAATTTTAATGTACATGGGATGTATGATTTAGTATGTAGCAGGAAATATGTAGGAGGTGGTCGGAAAGAGTGTAACCTCATAGTACCTCAGCCAAAGGGGAAAGAGGAGGAATGTGCGGCCGGGGCCAGGGATCTATAAAAATGGGAATATTTTGGGTTGAAACTTTGTAGAGAACAAAGTTTTGATAGCTTCTCTCCCCGCTTATTGCAATAAACTAAACAAAAGGCCTTCACTGTGTCTTGGCTGGTTATTGGTCAGGCGAGCTTGTCTCTGGTCATGAAGGAAAGTGGCCAGGAGTGCACAACACTGTCTGAAAAGGTTGAAGTATTCTGGAGACATCTAGTAAATACTATTGGCAAACAAGCTTGCTTACATTTTGGACTGACCTTGGCATTAAGATAAAAACCTGAAACAGTTGGAGATGAATTTGGCTTAGACTTGTGGAGGTGGACTCTTACTGACTTTTGTTTGAAACATAGCCTCCACCAAGGACTGTTTATAATTATTACAAAATGGAGAAGGATCAGCCTCAAACCTTGCTTGATTATAACCTCATACTTGAAACAATCTACAGAATCACTGAGATGTCTATCTCCAGATTTAATAATTTACATGCCAACCTTAAGTCACAAATTGAAACCCAGACTGCAACTAAAGAATTTATACTTCAGAATATAACAAAATTGGAAGATATTACTATTGAGACAGAGGAATATAAGCAACAACTATCCAAAGAACTGACAACTCTAAAAGTACAAGGAACTATCACTATGGCAAATAACCTTAAGGACCAACAACAAACTATGGGAAAACTTAATACTCAACTTTTGACTCCATCAAAAGAGCCTATAACTTTAGAAGTATACTATGTACAAGATAGTGATGCTAACTTAGAGGACGTGGAAGATCAACAAAGACAGTTTTCTGAAAGCCTGAATAGCCAAGCATTAATTACAAAATTGGATAAGACTCTTTACTTAAAGCAGATGAACCCAGATGGAAGAGGAATCCAGACTGAACTGAAGATAAAGTTTTTAGAGCAAATACAGAGACTAAAACTAACAGGGCAACAACATAATGATTACAAATGGTTTGGGTTTTGTGGCTCACTGATGGCTAGATGGCCTCCTTCAATTCAAATAATATGTATTGGAGTGAAGGGAGACCTTTCTGGCAATACAAAGGCTTTGGTTTGGAAACCTGATTGGCAAAAAAGGAAACCCAAAGTTAGATTTAAAAAGTGAGTTCTTAGAGAACCATTAAAGGTTATTCTTTTAGTAATCAGTGATCTATTAGGATCTAAAATAGAAAATGTTTATGAGACAGAACTAGAATGTGTTTATGTATCTATTAGGCTTATTTTAGACATTATAATTTGTGCACTGACATAATGGAAATTTGGTTTATAGATCCCACTTGATGTTAAAAGACATTTGATTATTCTATTTAAGAATTAAGAATTAGCTAAAATTTAAAACAGAATCTGGTTGTGTATAAATAGTTGTAGATTGATAAACATAGGCTGTGGTCCTGTCAGTAAAGTGTGATGTATTAAGATGTGAAACAGATGATGTTTATTAGGTAGAACATAGCTACTCAGCCACTGCGAACATGTTAGATGCTATACTTTTTGCTGTAATGAAATAAGGGAAATTTGGGTTGTGAACATTATTTGGGATGTTAAAGGCTAAATTTGAATAATACAATTAAAATTAAAATTAGGTAAACTTTAATAACAGGACATAGATATATTTCAATGAAATTGAATTGACAAATTTTTCAACTGACCATGCTATTTCTAGAAATTTACTAGTTTAATCTGGTTGTATGAAATGTTAAGGGAAATTGAGAAGGATGTTTTGATAATGTAACCTGAACTATGTACTGAAAACTCTGTTACTGAATCTCTGATTACCCAGTCATCATGATGCTTTATAAATATGTAGATTTTAACTGAAAAACCAATAAAACTTGTTTAAAAAAAAGAATTGTTCCTCAAAGAACATTTTACTCAGGAAGCAAAGTATCGGCACTACATAGTTGAAGCCAAAACTAGTTTCCCTTCCCCCGGATACATAGTAACAAATTGCAATTCCCACCCCAAATAAGCAGTCATGAATCACGTTCTCCAATTAGCCCACAAAACACTATCAATTTGTCCTTGGGTTCCCACAAAGCAGCGTTTATTATTATGGGCTAGCTGAGCTTAAGCATTCATCCCAACCCCGCTTCTGCACCTGATTTCTAAATAGAAGAAAAAGCATGTTAAAAGCAAAGAGAAAATGGCTGCGATTTTCATCAGTTGTCAGAGTGGGAACATCCAATGTTTACAGCGTTGACAGTTTGCTTATTTGACCAGGGTTAAAATAGATAACAACAACAACAACAACAACTCCAGCAAAGCTACAAAAAACTGCACTCCTCAGAACATCTTACATTTTAAACAGATACCTGATTGATACCTAGGTGCTGGCAGCAACACGTGTCAACCATTAGTGCCAGTCAATTTGAGTGTTCAGTTGACTGAGGTTCATGTTTAATGAATAAAAGTTTAATAATAATAATAATAATAATAATAATAATAATAATAATAATAATAATAATAATAATAATAATAATAAAAATAAAATAAAATAAAATTTGGAAGGGACCTTGGAGGTCATCTAGTCCAACCCGCTGCTCAGGCAGGAAACCCTATACCATTACAGACAAATGGGTGTCCAGTCTCTTCTTAAAAACTTCCAGTCTTGGAACATTCACCGCTTCTGGAGGCAGGTTGATCCACTGGTTAATTGTTCTAACTGTCAGGAAGCTTCTCCTTAGTTCTAGGTTGCTTCTCTCCTTGACTAGTTTCCATCCGTTGCTTCTTGTCCTGCCTTCATGTGCTTTGGAGAATAGCTTGACTCCCTCTTCTTTGTGGCAACCCCTGAGATATTGGAACACTGCTATCATGTCACACCTCATCCTTCTCTTCATTAAACTAGACATACCCAATTCCAGCAACCGTTCCTTATATGTTTTAGCCTCCCGTCCCCTAATCATCTTTGTTGCTCTTCTCTGTACTCTTTCTGGAGTCTCAACATCTTTTTTACATCATGGTGACCAAAACTGGAGGCAGTATTCCAAGTGTGGCCTTACCAAGGCATTGTAAAGTTGTATTAACACTTCACGTGATCCTGATTCTATCCCTCTGTTAATGCAGCCTAACATTGTGTTGGCTTTTTTGGCAGCTGCAGCACACTACTGGCTCATATTTAAGTGATTGTACACTAGGACTCCGAGATCTATTGAGCAAGGTACCACCTATACTATACCTGTACATTTGGTTTTTCCTGCCTAAATGTAGAACCTTACTTTTTTCACCATTGAATTTCATTTTGTTAGATAGCGCCCAGTGTTCAAGTCTGTCCAGATCCTCCTGTATATTAAGCCTATCTTCTGGAGCAGGGCTTTTCAACCAGTGGTAAGGGGTACCACCTGTGGTAAATTAGCACCTAGCAGGTGGTATGTGACCATCCTAGAAAAGTGGTAGCGGGAGAGGGGAATGAACTGAACCGGTGGCAGCACCGCACAAGCCTGAGCAAGAGATGGCTGAGCTGCAGGGCTGTCAGGGCTCAGCGGAAGCGCCAGGATCAGCGCAAGGCTGGAGCTTGGTGCTGATCCTGGCACTTCTGAGCCCAGAAGAAGCATCGATCAGCTGGAATGTTGCAGCATCTCCAAGTCTTGTGATTTACATTCAGATGCTTGGCAACTGATTCATATTTATGACAGTCACAGTGTACCAGGGTCATGTGAAGTGACCAAAACTTGCTGCAATCACCCAGCAGAGGGGGGGAATAAAAACCAAACTCCCCCCCACCCCACCCTGCTACCAATCCTCAACAGAAATGCTCACAACAATGAAAACCTCGGACAGGAGGAAGAGCGCCACCGAGCAGCCAGGCAAGTGTCATGCTTGGGGGGCACTTGGCTTGGGGGCACTTTTTTCAGTGCCATTGTAACTTCAAACAGTCACTAAGCAAACTGTTGTAAGTTGAGGACCACCTGTACTTCATGACTTTTTCCTTTTTTGGGGGGGTCATCAGGTCTTTGACACCTTGCTAGGCGGCTGGTGATACTCCACTACTCACTTCTCTCCATTGAGAACTACACACTGAGTATGGCCGTTCAGCCAGCTACGAATCCATCTGGTGTTGATGCTGTCTAACCCACATTTTTCTATCTTATCAAGTAGTAGGTTATGATCTACTTTATCAAATGCCTTACTGAAGTCCAAATAAATTATATCCACAGCATTCCTCTGGTCCACTAATTTTGTCACTTGGTGAAAGAATGCAATAAGATTTGTCTGGCATGATCAGTTTTTGACAAACCCATGTTGGCTTTTAGTAATGACTTTGTTTGCCTCTAGGTGTTTGCTGATTCGTTGTTTGATTATTTGATTATGTGTTGTTATCTTTAGTAATCCTTAACAGATTTTTGCTGACCAGGACTGAACAATGAGACTTTAAGGATTTGTTTCTAGATAAGAGATGGGATATGGAAAGAAAAGATCATTTCTTGTATTTTAAGAGAAACGGATAAATTACTAAAATTGTTTATGCTTGCTATAAGGAAAGAGGAAGACATTCTGTATATATTTCTTTTCCTTTGCTATATTTTTATTTTTTTATTTTTTATTTTTCTTTCTATTTTTTTTTCCTGGCCTTTCTATTTTTTCTTTTTAATCTTTTTTTAGTATATAATAGTTTTAATTCTTTAATTGTAATGTTTAATAAAATTACCATAAAAAAGAATAGTCAATCTTATCTGAGCATGGTGTGTGGTTACCAACTCTTGCTAACACACCACCACTGTGTGAAATGGAAGTATACTGAGGGGGAAAGCTACCCTCAAGGTTGAATCAGCCCCTTCAGTTCTGAGGTAACCCCACTTACGGGTGATCAATGATCGGATGCTGAACTCTCTCCTTGATGTCATTCCCTCCCCCCATTATAAATGGGTTTCTCCCACCACACCAGCATTCTGGGGGAACCCAGAGAGGATAGAAGGGAAACCTTCACCCAGCACAGATCTGGCTGATTACAGAAAGGAAACCAAACAAAAAAGTTGGGTCATTAGCTCAGCCCAGCTGAGACGGGCGATAGACGGCAACTGGCCAATTGAAACAAAGATCAACTTTATGAGAGGCACCAAAAGAAAGTTTCCACTCACATAACAGTTTATGTTCCCCCGCACATGCGTGCTAGTCGTTTCTGACTCTAGGGGCCGGTGCTCATCTCCGTTTCAAAGCTGAAGAGCCAGCACTTGTCCGAGGACGTCTCCATGGTCATGTGGCTGGCATGACTAGACGCCAAAGGTGCACAGAAGGCTGTTACCTTCCCACCGTAGTGATCCCTATTTTTCTACTTGCATTTTTACGTGCTTTCGAACTGCTAGGTTGGCAGAAGCTGGGACGGGTAACAGGTGCTCACTGTTACGCAGCACTCGGGATTTGACCCGCCAAACTGTTACTTAAACATAACAGTTTAAATAATAATAAAAAACCCCTAACATAATTCTAACTAAACTAACTTTCCACCTGGCTTGAGATCACCCCTCTCTCACCACATACAAAACTCTTCCTACAACAAACTTGGAAAGAACCCTCTTCTTTTCTTCTATTGGCTCTCAGGGCATATCAGGCTGGCGTGTTCTTCAAAGGGCGAGCTATCCTCCACTATAGGAAGGAAGCCACTGTTGTGCCGCATCTCTTTAGCATGTCCCTTTAGCATCAGTCACTGCAACTGTATCTCTCTGGGGACTTGATAGTGCAGAGCAGTGAGAGAATGTGGGGCAGAGCCAATCCTGACCCAAAACGTTCCTTAGTAAAGTCTTCTTGCTACATCAGCCAGGATTGTAGGGGAGTCTAAATAACACCGATGTATATCAACTGTGTAGGAGCAGGAGCCAGGACGGGCCACACACCGAAATAAGTTCCCAGCTTGCAACAGGCTTTACCACTTCTGTCCCCCTCCCCCAAATGGCACCCAAAGGCAAGAAAAGAACATGGACCAGCCCTAACCATTTTACTGAGAACCATAAGACTAACAAAGCAGAAAACAGATGAGTATTGACTCTTATCTCCTTATTGCAGAGGCAATTAAAATGTAAGTAATGGATCCACGGGCCCAGAACCCCCTTCATCCTCAAAACTGTAGTAATGCAGGATCCAGTCAGAAAGAGAGAGAGGGGGGGGAGGGAGAGGGAGAGGGAGAGACCAATAACCAAATTGGTCAAGATGTAGAGCAGGGGTGTCAAACTCAATTTCATTGAGGGCTGCATCAGCATTGCGGTTGCCCTCAGGGGGCCGGGTTGGTATGGCCAGGGTGGGCGTGGCCTACTGGGTGGGCATGGCTAGAGTGCATATGGCCTACTGGGTGGGCGTGGCCAGCTCTACATCATTCACATCAAGGGTGCCTATGGGGGCCTGGGCAGGAGTGGGACAGATCTGAGGGTCTCTGGCAGGAAGAGGGTCTCTGGGCCAGGGCCAAGGCAGTGGGGGCCGTTCCCTCACTGTTTCCAGGATGGCTTCACGGGCCACATGAAACCACTTCGTGGGCCGCATCCGGCCCCCGGGCCTTGTGTTTGACATGTCTGATGTAGAGGCAAAAGTCTACTTGTTCAACAACAGGAGAGCTCTCTCCTCCTCTCCAATCTCTCCTCAGTCACAAGGCTGTCTGAAGAAAAAATGAGAATATGGATAATGTAATCTTGCATTTAATTTGTGCTATTTTCTAAAAAAGCTGATACTCACTTTTCATTTGTTAATTAATATTGTGAGGAATACAGTGACTGTATTTGGTGATCATATGCAGTTATTTAGAATATTTAGGACATAAAAGAGTTAGCAAAGAAAGCAAAAGTGGAGGGTGGGTATTTAAATAATAAATATGTTTTATTATTAATCTAACAATGGTTCACTAATAAATATGGAATTATGAAGAGCTTATTGCTTGTTTCATAATATTAAAACCTAGTGTCATCCAATGAAGCTTAAAGAAAGGACACATTCAAGCAGTCAAATGGTCAAGCTTACTTCCCAAGCTTATCACCATAGGGAACAACTTTGATGGCTTTGTCTAACTCAGATGTAGAGGAGATAAAATTTAACTAGTTCAACTCAGAGTGGTCCCTATTATCTCCATGCCATGGTGCACTTTTCTCATTGGGGTTGGAAAAGATATTTTTTGGTTTGCTGTAAAATCAAAATTGTAAAGCATTAAGGGGAGGAGGTAAATTTTAGCGCTTCTTAATGGAAGTACTTTGCATGGCTCTTCTAAAAATGTCTCCTGCAGATCATTAAGACTAACATGAATAGTTAGGCATGCTATTTTTCCCAAAATGACAAATGATATGCTTCTGAATACCAGAGGATGAGAAACATGAGCATACTTTGGGGTTTTCTAGAGGAATGATGCTGTTATGTTCCTTTGTTTATTTCCTGTTGTATATATGCTATTTTCTTGGTAGGTTTTTTAAAATCTCTATTTCTGGTACATGGGAAGTAAATAGGATTTTGAACCAGTAAGTTATTATGAAGCAGTTCATAATATGGTATGTCTCCGGACTGGCCAAATGTATGTTACCAAACTGGATGCAGCCTGTTTTGTACATACTGCATAGCAATGGGTAAATAGCTTTTAAAAAAGTAAATGACAAGTCCAGAAGGATTTACAGACCTTGGGAGAGGAAGACTTTAATACTTTGCATTCGGCTGGGTTTCTGATCAAGACTGAAGGCGCTATACCCTGCTATTTGAATTGAGAGCATAGATGCATGTTTTCTTTTCTGAATACAAATAATGGGTCTGGCCAAAATGACTGATCTGTAATAGATCACAACAAGGGATGTCAAGGTGGCAGACTAGATTGGTCCCCTTTGTTTGTAATATATATATATATATATATATATATATATATATATATATATATATATATATATATATATATATGTATGTATGTATGTATGTATGTATGTATGTATGTATGTATGTATGTATGTATGTATGTATGTTTTCTGAGGTTTTCGCAGGTGTTTGTATGTGGATCTTTGGTCTTTCGGGTTTTTCCCCAGCCTGAGGATGACGGATGGGATTTCATCGAAACGTTGCTTTTACACCTTCAATTCTACGTGGGGAAAAAACCGAAAGACCAAAGATCCACATATATATATGTGTGTGTGTGTGTGTGTGTGTGTGTGTGTGTGTGTGTGTGTGTGTGTAAATTACTAACAAAGAATTTAGGGAGGCTGATATGCATTTCGGACTCATTAGCCTTCATCAGTCAGTCATACCCTTCTGAGATTCGAACCTGGGCTGCTTGCACGTTAGGCAGTGTTTTTACTTCTTGAGCCACAGGTTCTCTCTCGCTTTGTTAGCTTTTTGCAAGGGGAGAAATATGTGTCATATGTTAACTCTTAGATTACCTTGCTAGGCCCCAAACATGGGGCAAATCTTTATTTCCTGTTTTCAGCCTTATCTCAAAGGCCATCGAACAGGCTGTAGTCACACCGGACAGTTCATATATATATATGTGTGTGTGTGTGTGTGTGTGTGTGTGTGTGTGTGTGTGTGTGTACATATATATACACACACATACACACATACACACACAATTAGTATTCATATAAATGTCATACTTCCTAGTTGAGTGGTACCAGAATTTTTAAAAAGTGAAGAAACAAAATGACGACAGCTGAACATAGATTGTAGAATGTTCCCCATTCAATCCTTAGCATCTTCACTTGTATCTGGGAAAATCTACTTGAGACCTGGAGAAAGAATGCTAGATAGAGCACCTTAAATTAAATAGATCAGGGACTAGACTCAGTTATAAGGCAAAATCACTTTCCTACCGAAGTGTAATACCTGTAAGGTTTAAAATCAGCATGGAGCCTGAAGTTCATTTTGAAGTCATCACTGTTAAATCCAGGAAGTAGATGTGATGCCACAACATGCCTCTGGAATATATCAGTGAACAAAATAGCTTATTGATTTTTATCTGCACTTCCTTCAGCTTCTGGTTGGTTAGAGACAAACTAGCATGCTTGTGTGCCTCTGTACAGTTCTGTTTCCTGTTGCTTTGACAACAAAGCATGGCAAGGGCAGAAGAAGGATAAGGATAAAGTGAGGCGACAAATGATGGCTTACGTAGCAGAATCAGAAATGGAACTTTATACTTCACATTCAAAGGAGACAGGGCACGACCCTTGAAAAGAGACTTCAATATTTGCATCTGCCTAAGCACTTCTTGGAGTTATCCTATTAGCATTACAAGCTACGGACCTGTTTTTCTCCATGGTAATCAATTTTCAAGAATTACATAGGAACGGTCCAGTAATTATTAATGTATGGACTGGTGTTTTTATGGCAGTCATGGTTGAGTCTTTTCAGGTGTGCTTATTTTTGCATGGATAATTTTAAAAGCACTGGGCAACAATGCATTTGCACATCGGCATGCTTCCTTTTAACTAGAGAGACGAATTGCCTGCTTTCTGATCAATGGTCAAAGAAAGCAGAAGCCCATCAGTAGTAAGGATGCTTTGGAAGATGAGAAACAATGAGGACTGGAGATGTTGCTGAACTACAATTTGCGGAAGATCTAACCATTATGGCCACAAATGAGGGTGCTTTCTAATTATCCGGTAATAGCTGGAAAGTCATAGGTTCCTCAAGCTAGATAAAAAAAGTAAAGGTAAAGGTTCCCCCACACATGCATGCTAGTCGTTTCCGACTCTAGGGGCCGGTGCTCATCTCCATTTCAAAGCCGAAGCGCCAGCGCTTGTCCGAGGACATATCCATGGTCATGTGGCCGGCATGACTAGGCACCAAAGGCGCACGGAACGCTGTTACCTTCCCACCGTAGTGGTCCCTATTTTTCTACTTGCATTTTTATGTGCTTTCGAACTGCTAGGTTGGCAGAAGCTGGGATGAGTATCAGGCGCTCACTCTGCTACACGGCACTCGGGATTCAACCTGCCAAACTGCCAATCTTCTGATCGACAAGCTCAGCGTCCTAACCCACTGAGCCACCGCATCCCTTTTCAAGCTAGATAAAGGATGCTAATTTCAACTTATGCTGACACCACAATTTGGCTGTAAATGTTCATGGATTATATTCTGGCACAATAAAAAACAGGTTATGGCTTTCTGGATAATAATCTTTCAGGTACTTGAAGAATGCTATTATCCTCCCATTCTTCACATAGTCATTTTTAACATTTTATAAATATCTAGCTCCCTTAATCTTTTATTGTAGGACTTTGCTTCCTGTTCCCTGGTTATTTTTCTTGCCCTTTTCTGGAGAATTTGTTTTCAACTGTGCTGCTCAGAATAAACAACGGTATTCAAAGTAAGGTCTGATCAATGCAAAAAAGAAAGAAACTATTCCTATACATGATTTGGAAATTGATCCAGTCCAGATAATGTGTGTGTGTGTTTGTTTGTTTTGCCAACTTGTTATGGCAAAAGTTTTTCAACCACAACTGTAGACATCTAGGGATGAGCAAGAAATATAGAGCCATTATTTGTTAAGAGCATCCAAAGATTCAGTATAGGACAAATCAGCAGGAATATTTACTGCTGTGTTGATATTAAAGGATATTTTTATCCTGCCTGATCAGTATTGCCAAAAACCTAAAAACCATGGCTGTGTTTGTAGACCTAACTGTGGCATATAACACAGTTTGAAAGGATGGGTTGTTAAACAGACTATATTATTTCCTGCAAAAATCTCTGTCGACTAATTTACAACACGCTGAGTGATAGGTCCTTTCAGATAATAATGGGGGGAAACATAAGTAAGGTAAGAAGATTAAACAATGGCTTCCCACAAGGCTCTATAATAGTACCTACACTATTCAATTTATACATAGCAGTATGCTGGTGACAAGGGAATGAAAACTTGGATAAGCTTATGATTTGGCCATAGCACGACAAGAAAAACAGATGGAGGTGGCTGACAGTCTCCTGTCCAAAGATCTTATAATCTTGGGAAAATTCTTCACTGACTGGAGACTCACTCCTAGCACCAGCAAAATGGTAACTACGTGCTTCCACCTTAACAACACACTAGCATATGAAACCCCAAAGGTCTACTTAAACAACTTACACCCCTGCAACCCCCATCCAAAGCACCTTGGAGTAACAGTGGACCAGATTCTCTCCTATAACATACATCCAGGGAATACAGTGGCAAAAATCAATAACTAAGAACAACATACTCCAGAAATCATGCAGAACAAATGGGGAGCTTCAGCTGCCATCCTCAGGTCATCAGCACTAAGGGTTGATCTACTCCGCAGCAGAATACTGTGCCATACTTAACAGCTGCCATACTAGTAAGTTAGACACCAGACTTAACAACACCATGAGGACTATAAGTGGATGTATTAAAACCACTCCAACTTGCTGGCTTCCTGTTCTGAGCCATATAGCACTGGCAGCTTTACACAGGCAAGAGACAGTAGTGAGAGAATACAGAAAAATCACTGCTACCAATGCACACCAACCTTCCTCATTTATCAGCCAGAAAACTCAAATCCAGGAAGCCCCCACTGACACTTGTACAACATCTGTCAACAACTTGAACACTGATTCCCCATAGAAAGCCAAATGGGTCACTGAACACCCAGACATAGGAAGACATAGAAATGGCCCCACGAAAAAGGTGCCAAACTTTGAACTACTACACTAGCAATGGACAATCCTGAATAGGAATCGTACATCACCCAGTGTTTGCCAGGACTCTCTATATAAATAGGGCATTGTATCCTCCCCTCAGCGTGACTGCAGGGTCCCGCATCAAACTGTAGATCACCTCATGACTGGCTATGAGGGTATATATCGGTCCAGCATCTGATTTTTTCATATAAACAATGCTGCACTTCAATGGCCTAGACTTTGGCATTTGAGGAATTCCTTAAGACAACCAGTCTCAACTCTTCCAAATCCATTTTAAAACAGAAATTGATCTAGGCTTCCTTACTATTTTCTAATCCATTCCAAATATGTGGGCAGGGCTGACTGAACCAAAAATGGCTAGCGGAGGAGTGGAGCTAAAAATCCTAGCAAAATCCTTCTTCCTACCTTATTTACTGCCTTGAAATGGCATTTTCCTACCCAAAGAAACAAGGAATTTCTTAGAAGTGCTTAGAGTGATCAGCCTGTATAAATCACCATCATATGACTGATCCCGCACGACAACTCAAAACGTAGATTTGTCATGGATTCCTACCAATGAGAACTGACTTTATTCTCCACAGGTATTCCTTGACTCACAACAGTTTGTTTAGTGACTGTTCAAAGTTACAACGGCACTGGAAAAAGTGAGTTATGACCATTTTTCAGACTTATGACTGTTGCAGCATCATGTGATCAAACTTCCGATGCTTGGTAACTGATTGGTATTTATGACGGTTGCACTGCCCCATGGTCACATGATCACATTTTGCGACCTTTCGACAAGTCAACGGGGAAGCCAGATTCGCTGAACAACAACAACTTAACAACTGCAGTGATTCACTTAGCAACTGTGGCAAGAAAGATCGTAAAGTGAGTCAGAATTCACTCAACAAATGTTTTGCTTAACAACAGAAAGTTTGGGTTCAGTTGTGGTCTTAAGTATTCCATTATCATTTGCCAATAAGGACAAACAACTTCCTAAGTCCAACAATGCAGACTGTGAATATTAGGAACAAGAGCAGCCTTGTATCTCAGAAATAGTCCTAAGAAACTCTGCAACTTTTCATACAGGATTTGGATCAGGAACCTCTGTCCAAACTTCTCTCCTGATGATGTGGGAAAGTAAGGGGCAAAGTGAGAATAGGTGCCAGGTTTCACAGACTAATAATTGTTACGTCTTCATTGGATTCTGGCAGAAAACAAAATGAAGAATCAGTGGTATGGCAGGCAAATGCATCTTGAAAACCATATTTAAAATACTGTTTGACACTGATAGTGTACATTACAGTATTATTATTTGAATGCCCCCAATTTTTTTTCATTTAGCCCAAGGTAGTTGATGGGAAATCAATAAAACCCTTGGTGTGCTTTAAATGTTATACCCCAAATCCACTTACAATATTAATAAGACAAGATTGGGATGCCTGCATATGTTTTAAAAAATAACTATTCACTTATGTATAAATCTTAAAATCTTAGAAGGGACGCGGTGGCTCAGTGGGTTAGGACGCTGAACTTGTCAATCGGAAGGTCGGCAGTTTGGCGGGTCGAATCCCGAGTGCCGCGTAGCAGAGTGAGCACCTGTTACTCGTCCCAGCTTCTGCCCACCTAGCAGTTTGAAAGCACGGAAAAATGCAAGTAGAAAAATAGGGACCACTACGGTGGGAAGGTAACAGCGTTCCGTGCTAGTCATGCCGGCCACATGACCACGGAGACGTCCTCGGACAAGCGCTGGCTCTTCAGCTATGAAACGGAGATGAGCACCGGCCCCTAGAGTCGGAAACGACTAGCACGCATGTGCGGGGGAACCTTTACCTTTACCTTTAAATCTTAAAACGCCTGAAATTGCCAAAATACGTAAAATAAAAAAGCATTGAAATGCCATTCCCTATCAGTTAATGCAGTTTTTGCACTGTTTCTTGTATCTTAATAAAAGCTGGTGTAGGGTGTAACTAGCAGTATTTGTGTGGTTATTTACAATATAAACTATGCATCTATATCCCATTAAGTGCTCTGGAGTTTACACTCAGGTGACAGTATATAGGAGAATAGTTTTAGTAAGCCCAGCCTAAATGACCCAAGAAAATAGATTTTTTTTAAAAAAAATAAAAATATGAAAAAACATAGCTCTGATTTTTGAATCTCCTGACAATACAGTGTTTGTAATGCTTATGTCAGCAAACTGTGAAACAGGAGGCGAATAAAAAAAGGTGGGAAAGGCCAGCTGCCTAAGGCCTCCAGGTTGCTGTGTTAGCAATCGATTCATATTTATTCATGATTAGTAATTTCCATATTATCTAGCACCAACTTCTGTTAAAAATAAAAATATATGCAAAAACTGAGGGGTGTTTGTGTGGCTGTGTGTGCGTGTGCGCGCGCGTGCGCTTCAGATGAATGGCTTACCATCAGGCAGCAATTTGAACTTTTCGTCCTTAAAGGAATGTTGGCAAATATCTAAATAGGCTTACAGAGAAGATGGGAAAGTTTTATGAGGAATATTGAACTGTTTGGGAGTGTCTCCCTCCAAATAAAGCAGTATGGTTGTACAACAAAAATCAATCTGCAACACTCCAGGGTCAGCAACCTGAAACAGTGAAAGAGCCACTCGGAACCGGTTCCCTCACAAAAGGAAAAACTGGGAGCCGCAAAAAATGTGTGCACGTGCTCATACATGCGCGCATGCGCAGAACAGGGTTTGACTGAAGAGTGGAGCCAAGGCAAGATATGCACCTACCCTGCATATTTGAATTGATTGGTTGAACTTTTTTAGTCCCACTTTTTTTTTGTTTTTTGGACTGCACATGGCAGAGGACTGGGAGCCGCAGGAGACGGCTGAAAGAGCTGCATGCGGCTCCGGAGCCGCGGGTTGCAGACCTGTGCTCCAGACTATCCCTTTCTCTTCCATACAGCAAAGGTGGCTTTTCTCCTGCTTTAGGGGTGGTTAAGATTTGGGCCAAGGCTGACTACTTTTTGTTTTTTAATGGACAGAGAATGACCCTGTTGTGCACCTCTACTGGTGCAGTGTTCATTTACAATAGCTAAATGAACATAACCTCCTAACAGTGAGGACAATTAACAGCTTGCCTTCAGAAATTGTAGGCACTCCATCACTGGAGATTATTAAGAAGAGACTGGACAGTCACTTGTCTGAAATGGTATAGGTTCTCCTGCTTGAGCGGGGGGTTGGACTAGAAGACTTCCAAGGTCCCTTCCAGCTCTATTCTGTTCTAAACTTTTAGTTGCCTGGCTCATTGTTTTACTCGCCTTCAGTTCTCCATCAGACTCAGCCAAACATACTTTTCCTGCACCTATTATCTGACTAGTAATATTTCATTACAGAAGAAGCTTTTCCAGTATAACAGCCAGACTGTCTGTGTTATGTACTGGGCTCTTGTGAAATACCACGTGGGTTGTTGGAGCAGCTAACGGCTCTCCAGCAACCCAGACTACAAGTCTCCTGTGCTGCAATTTGGCTATCTCCAGGTGGCAATGGTTGATTCAAACCTATTGGCTGCCGCCTAGGGGCTAGACTATATATTGCAGCTAGTTGCAGGCATTTCCCCAGTACAGATCCAGCACGAAATAAACAATGAGTTACCCTGTACTCCGTTCCGCGTCTTCATTCCTGCACCAAAGTACCCGCTATTTAACAGTGGCAACGAAGGTGGGATCCTGCTTCACCGAGTAAAGAGCTGAAGTCTTCGAGGGAAAGGCAGCACATGCCAGAGGGAAGAGGCATTTCCCCCCCATCTCTCTAGGTCGGCTAGCAACTACGCTAGCAACCTCGTGCTCAGTGGACTCATTCCCTGAGCCTGAAGCAGGATCTGGAAGAATGCAGAAACCAGCAAGAAAGAATGCCGAAGGTTGGCAAATTGCGAGAATTCGACGTGAAACACCCGGAGGAATGGCCATCATATCTATCGCAAGTAGAAAACTACCTCAGAGCCAATCAGATCACGGAAGAAGGACTGAAGGCCGCAACGCTACTCTGCGTTTGCGGCCCAGCTACCTTTGATTTAGCCGAGAACCTTTTCGCGCCAACACCAATCGAAGCGGTTTCCTATGCAGATCTCAAAAAGAAGCTAACCGGGCACTTCTTTTCTTGTCAGAAAAGTCCACTGTAACTCACTACAAAGAGTCTAAACCTGTATGTCTTGCATGTGATGCATCTCCCTATGGGGTGGGGGCAGTTTTAAGTCACATAGAAAAAAATGGGAAACAGGTTCCTATAGCATTTTACTCAAAGACATTGTCTTCTGCTGAGTGCAACTATGCTCAGATTGACAAAGAGGCCCTAGCCATCGTTGCTGGGATAAAAAAAACTCCATGACTTTTTATATGGCAGGGATTTCACAGTCTACACTGACCGCAAACCTCTGTTGGGACTTTTTACAATGGACAAACAACCCCCCCCCCACATACTATCTCCAAGAATGTTGAGATGGTCTATTTTCCTATCTGCATACAATTTTAAATTAATCCACAAACCGGGCAAGGAAATGGGCCATGCTGATGGCCTCAGCAGACTACCACTGCCACTAATGGATCCAGATACGGCTCTTGCTACTAAAATATTGTCCATACAGGACATACGTGAGTTTCCCCTCCATGCAGGGGACATTGCTGCTGAAACTGCCACAGATAAAATACTTAGCAGAGTGTTGTCATGGGTATACATGGGCTGGTTGGAAAAAAGTCCAGGCTCAGAATTTCAAAGCTACTTTGTCAGGAGGCATGAGTTATCTGCACATAAAGGGTGCATATTATGGGGAAACAGAGTCATAATTCCCACTTCCCTAAGAGACAGGGTTTTACAATCATTACATGAAGGCCATCCAGGCATTGTGAGAATGAAAGCTTTAGCTAGAAGCTAACTCTGGTGGCCTGGCCTTGATAAGGCCATTGAGGCTCAAGTCCATGGTTGTTATACATGCCAGCAATCTAGGCCAGAAATGCCACAGGCTCCAGTTCACAGGTGGGAGGAAACGCACACTCCCTGGTCTAGGGTTCACATAGGGCCCTTTCAGGGGCAACTCTTCCTTATAGTAGTGGATAGCCACTCAAAATGACTGGAAGTAATTCCAGTTCCTAACATGACTACTGCAAAGACCATCCAGGTGCTGAGAAAACTCTTTGCCACACATGGGTTGCCAGGTGTCTTAGTTTCAGACAATGGGGCCCAATTCACTGCTGCTGAATTTCAGGCCTTTCTTAGAGCTAATCTCTTCAGACATGCAACATCTGCGCCTTTTCATCCATCTTCTAATGGTCAAGCTGAACGCATGGTGAGGACAATGAAGGAAGCACTCAAGCGCATTGTTACAGGTGACTGGCATCACAGATTGACAGATTTTTTACTCTGCCAGCATAGTACGCCCTGCACTGCTACAGGCAAAAGTCCTGCAGAACTATGTTGGGGGAGGCGTTTGATTACTAAACTGGACAGGTTGCATCCAGACAGAGTGGCAGCAGAAGCCTCTCGACCAAAACCCCGAGGGGGCTGCACATGGGCGATTGGGTTTGGGCCAGGAACTATGGTCATGGGAATCTGTGGGTTCCTGGTCTAATCACCAAGGCATCCAGACCCCTATCTTATGAAGTCGGGTTGGAGGGAAGGTGAGTTGTGAGACGACACATTGATCAGCTCAGGAAACGGTTTCCAGAATGGCCACTAAGTGAGGACTGCATCATAAGTCCCTCCCAAGGTTCTCAAACTTGCGGCCAAGCCAGCCCTCACATGGACTACCAGGACATTTCCTTCTTAACTGAGGTGGAACCAGAGGGAGAACTGGGGAGCTCTGGAGTGCAACATGGACCCACTGAAGGAGCAAGCCATTCGAACTTCAGCAACCGCTGTGCCTACTCTGCAGAACAGTCTGACTCTGGGGTGGGCCAACCTGGAGAGGCCAACCAAAGTGCATTGAATCCCCTTGACTCAGGAGCACAAAGGGACACAAGTCTACCCAGCCCACTGGGTAAACTGGTAGACCACAAAGTGATGGGAACTCTGAGACGTTCCTCTAGGGCACACAAGCCTCCTGCATATCTTGCAGATTACGTTGTAAAATAAAGAGCTATATATTGTTGTGAATCCTGTTGCCACTAGACTACAGAAACTAGTGCTATGATGTAACTGTCTAATAGTGCAAATTGTGAAGCCTGTTCATTGAGACGTTGTTTAATCTCATTGTAACCTACATTGTTTTTTTATTATTTTTATATTATTATCACTTTTACTTTAGTATGTTGGATAATGAGTCTTGACAATTGTTGAGACTAATTGGTGTTATTATGGTCTGATCTAAGAGAGGAGGGGTGTTATGTACTGGGCTCTTGTGAAATACCACGTGGGTTGCTGGAGCAGCTAATGGCTCTCCAGCAACCCAGACTACAAGCCTCCTGTGCTGCAATTGGTTATCTCCAGGCAGCAATGGTTGATTCAAACCTATTGGCTGCCACCTAGGGGCTAAACTATATATTGCGGCTAGTTGCAGGTATTTCCCCAGTACTGTTCCAGCACTAAATAAACAAGAGAATACGATGGCAAACACTCTTTTCCAGCATCCCAAGAGACGGCTCTACACATGGACATCACCAGACGGTCAACACAGAAATCAGATTGACTATATGCTCTGCAGCCAAAGATGGAGAAGCTCTATACAGTCAGTAAAAACAAGACCAGGAGCTGACTGTGGCTCAGACCATGAGCTTCTTGTTGCAAAGTTTAGGCTTAAACTGAAGAAAGTAGGGAAAAGCACTAGGCCAGTCAGGTATGAATTAAATCATATCCCAGTTGAATATACAGTAGAAGTGACAAATAGATTTAAGGAATTAGATCTGATAGACAGAGTGCCTGAAGAACTATGGACAGAGGTTTGCAACATTGTACAACAGGTAGCAACCAAAACGATCCCAAAGAAAAAGAAATGCAAGAAAGCAAAATGGCTGTCTGAGGAAGCTTTGCAAATAGCTGAGGAAAGGAGGGAAGCGAAAGGCAAAGGAGAAAAAGAAAGATATGCCCAATTAAATGCAGAATTCCAAAGAATAGCTAGAAGAGATAAGAATGCCTTCTTAAATGAACAATGCAAAGAAATAGAAGAAAACAATAGAATAGGGAGGACCAGAGATCTTTTCAAGAAATTTGGAGAGATGAAAGGAACGTTTCATGCAAAAATGGGCATGATAAAGGACCAAAATGGCAGGGACCTAACAGAGGCAGAAGAGATTAAGAAGAGGTGGCAAAATTACACAGAAGAACTATACAAGAATGAGCTTAACGTCCCTGATAATCACAATTAGGTGGTCACTGACCTTGAGCAAGACATCCTAGAATGTGAAGTGAAGTGGGCCTTAGAAAAGCTGAGCAACAACAAAGCTAGTGGAGGTGACAGTATTCCAGCTGAGCTATTCAAAATCTTAAAAGACGATGCAGTAAAAGTGCTACACTCAATTTGCCAGCAAATTTGGAAAACTCAACAGTGGCCACAGGATTGGAAAAGATCACTTTACATTCCAATTCCAAAGAAAGGCAGTGCCAAAGAATGTTCAAACTATCGCACCATTGCACTCATTTCTCATGCTAGTAAAGTTATGCTTAAAATTCTACAAGCTAGACTCCAGCAGTATGCGGATCGAGAACTACCAGAAGTACAGGCAGGATTTCGAAGAGGCAGAGGAACTAGAGATCAAATTGCTAACATACGCTGGATCATGGAGAAAGCTAGAGAGTTCCAGAAAAACATCTACTTCTGCTTCATTGACTATGCTAAAGCCTTTGATTGTGTGGATCATAACAAACTGTGGCAAGTCCTTAAAGAGATGGGCATACCAGACCATCTTATTTGTCTCTTGAGAAACCTATATGCAGGCCAAGAAACAACAGTGAGAACTGGACACAGAACCACTGATTGGTTCAAAATTGGGAAAGGAGTCCGGCACGGCTGTATACTGTCGCCTTGCCTATTTAACTTATATGCAGAGCACATCATGAGAAAGGCAGGGCTAGATGAATCAAAAGTTGGAATTAAGATTGCCAGAAGAAACATCAACAACCTAAGATATGTAGATGATACCACTCTAATAGCAGAAAGTGAAGAGGAACTAAAGAGCCTCTTGTTGCGAGTGAAGAAGGAGAGTGCAAAACTTGGGTTGTAACTAAACATTAAGAAAACCAAGATCATGGCATCTGGCCCTCTCAATTCCTGGCAAATAGATGGGGAAGAAATGGAGGTAGTGACAGATTTTATTTTCCTGGGCTCCAAGATCACTGCAGATGGGGACTGTAGCCAAGAAATTAAAAGATGCTTGCTCCTTGGGAGGAAAGCCATGGCAAATCTAGACAGCACACTAAAAAGCAGAGACATCACCCAGTCAACAAAAATCCGTATAGGGGCTTCTGGTAGCGCTGCCGCGCCGAATGGCGGCGTTCTGAAGCCGCCCGATCCTGGGAAGCGTCAAAGCGTCCGGAGGCAGCGAAAATCAGCTGTCCCGCGACGCTGGAGCTTCTCCCTCGGGAGAAGAGGGAGAGGCGAGCCGGACTGGGTAGAGGTAGAGCTCCCCTGAGATTCTCCCAAGTAGTTTGGGGGATAACAGGGTGAGCCCCCTCGGAGCCCAGGCTTTCTCCGCTCTCAGGACGTCTTCGCTCCAAAAGGAGTGGAACAAGACGCGACAACTGCACCTGCTGCTTAGAGGGGATTGTGAGTATTTTGTTCCTTTGGAAAGCAGGCAGAGCAAAGCAGGAAGATCTGAATTTTCAAATTGGATTTTAACTTTAACTCAGTTTCATTATCTTCTTCAAGTTTCAAGTTTGAAATAAAAATGGCGCTGGAATGTTTCTCTCCTGTGTGAAGTGACTGTGTTTGAAAATTGTTATATTTCGCTACAAAGCAAGAGATACAATTTGCAACTGACTTTATCCAGTATCGGATTTTGCTTATTTGAAAGCCTGTTCCCTTTTCTTCTTATTGAAGGTTAAGAACTTTGGGAGAATTGTTATTTTTTCTTCCCTTTTTTTTTAATCAAAACAACCAGATCAGGGAAGATATAGTGCTTGCACTCCAGGGTTTGGCTGCACATATAGAATGTCTGGATGTTCGTGTGGACAGAACAGAAGAAGAGGTTACTATATCAGAATACAAGAACATGGAGTTTGCTTTGCGTATCAGAGGCCTCAAAGAGAATCCTAAAGAAGATTTGGAATGGGAAATAGCACGAGCAGTGGCTCCTGTTTTGAAATGTGAACCTGAAGAACTACTTAAGGAAATGGATAAGACATTTAGGGTTAACTCCTGGATTGCTAGGCAAAAAAGTCTACCTAGAGACGTAGTGATTTATTTTTCCAGCAGATCAACCAGAAATTCTATTATCCAGGCTTTTTATCAGGGAAAATTTTAGATTGCAGGCCAAGATATTATGATTTTAAAGGAGATACCTTCAAAAATTCTTAGAAAGAGGAAAGACTTTGCCTTTTTGTCTGATGAGCTTAAGAAGCGACAAATCCAGTTCAGATGGGAAATACCTATTGGAATTTTGGTAAATTATGCAGGGACCAGATACAGATTGGATACAATCTTAAAAGCAAAAGATTTCTACACTAAGGTCCTGAAAGCAGGTTTACCACCATCTCCCAGAATTAAAAGAACAGAAGCAAGACAAGATGATAAACAATTGAGTGAAGGGGCAATGTCATTGCCTCTTGAGGAGATGCAGAAGGCGGAGGCCATGGAGCATAGTTTGGCATTAAAAGAAGATCCAAAAGAACAGAGGATGACAAGAGCTGCATATAAGCGTATGGAAAAAGAGCAAAAACAAAAGCCTGTAACTGGTCCAGCTACGCAAGATGCGGCCGTTTCAGAGCCTGTGGGAGGAGCACGTCCGAAGAGAGCAACAACTGATCTTCAGGCCATGTTCCAAAGGCTCATGGTCACCAGAGATGGTGAAGTTCCTGACATGGAATGTTAATGGGTTAAATTCACCACAGAAAAGAAAGAAAGTATTTTTTTATCTGAAACAACATAAAAATGACATTGTTTGCTTACATATTGCATTAAAAGATCAAAAATATTTGATTAATTCCCGATTGGGAACACATTTTGCATCTTTTGCTTTGGACAAGAAGGCTGGAGTGGTTATTTACTTAAGAAAAGACTTTTCGGCAAGATTGATTGAATCGGATAAACAAGGGAGATATGTTAGTATTGAATTAACACTACAAGGAAAGAAAGTTCTTCTTATTGGATTATATGCTCCAAATCAACAACAGCAAAAAAAATTTAAATTTTTACATCAGAGACTAATTGAACTGGATTACAAATCTGTTATTATGATGGGGGACTGGAATGGGGTTTTGGTGGCATCTGAAGACAAGAAGGGATCTTCTAAAAACTTTTTTAATTCAAAATTGCCTAAAGCTTTTTTTGATTTGAAGGAAGATCTGGAATTAAGAGATGTATGGCGGGAAAGGAATATGAGAGACAGAGAATAGTGAAGAAGGTTAAATATTTAGGAGTATATATTGCAGCCTTAAATGTAAAATTGTATAAGAATAATTATGAAACACTATGGTTGAAGGTACAAAGGGACTTAAATAATTGGAAAAAATTACAATTATCATTACTGGGAAGAATTGCAGTTGTTAAAATGAATGTTCTACCAAAGTTTCTCTTTTTGTTTCAAATTATTATTATTATTATTATTATTATTATTATTATTATTATTATTATTATTATTATTATTATTATTATTATTTATTAAATTTATATACCGCCCTTCTCCCGAGGGACTCAGGGCGGTGAACAGGGCACATATAAATAACAAATACAAAAATTAAAACGAGAATTAAATAATCGCCCAATAAAACAATACAGTATAAAAACCAATTAAAAACCCTAAAATCCCCCCATCAGGCCAGGCCAGCTTGTTCGAATAAGTGGGTCTTCAGACCGCGTCGGGAGGAGCGAAGGTCCGGTGCCGTCCGGAGCTCGACCGGCAGCTGGTTCCATAAGGCCGGAGCGCCCACAGAGAAGGCCCTCCCCCTGGGGGCTGCCAGCCGACATTCTCTGACCGGAGGCACCCTGAGGAGGCCCTCTCTGTGGGAACGCACAGGGCGGAGGGAAGTTGACGCCGGCAGCAGGTGGTCCCCAAGGTACTCCGGACCCATGCCATGTAGGGACTTAAAGACCATAACTAGAACCTTGAACCTCACCCGGAAGACAACTGGTAACCAATGTAGCTCACGGAGCAAAGGTGTAACATGGGAGTACCGGGAAACTCCCAAGACAACTCTCGCGGCCGCATTCTGTACCAGTTGGAGCCTCCGAGTGGTCTTCAAGGGAAGCCCCATGTAAAGAGCATTGCAGTAGTCCAGACGAGAGGTCACGAGCGCATGAGTGACCGTACACAGGGCATCCCGGTCTAGATAGGGCCGCAACTGGCGCACCAGGCGAACCTGGGCGAAAGCCCCCCTAGTCACGGCCACTATATGATCTTCCAGAGTAAGCCGTGAATCTAGGAGGACTCCCAAGTTGCGAGCCCTATCTACGGGGGGTAAAAGCTCACCCCCCATAGAAAGAGATGGAATATTTTGAATGTCCCGGGATGCCGGAATGCACAGCCACTCAGTCTTGTCAGGGTTGAGCTGAAGTCTGTTCCTCCCCATCCAGACCCGAACCGCCTCCAGGCAACGGGACATCACGTTGAAAAAGGATGCCAACCTTGATCAATGGCAGAAGGGTATTAACAAATTTATTTGGGCGGGGAAAAAAACAAGAGTTAAATTTAAGATTTTACAAGATGCCAGGGAAAGAGGGGGACTCAAGGCACCGAATTTGAAATTGTATTATGATGCGGTTGTCTTGACGTGGGTTAGTGATTGGCTTAATTTAACTAACAAGAGAATACTTCATCTTGAGGGATGGGATTTGGTATATGGATGGCATGCATATTTGCTTTACGATAAGAAGGTGGACAGGGCTTTTAAATCCCATATTCTTAGAAGTGCTTTATTGCGTGTCTGGAAAAAGTATTATTATAAGTTAAATTATAAAATACCGATTTGGGGAATTCCTGGACACGCGATAGAGGGCGTATCTATGGGAGTGAGTATGGATATGGTTTCTTATAAGGAACTACTTAGATTGCAAGGGAATGATTGGCAACTTAAACCATTAGAGGAGTTAAGACAAGAAAACATAAGTTACTCTTGGTTTCAATATACCCAATTGAAAGTTAGGTGGAAGTCAGATCAAAAGGTTGGCATCACAATTACAGATCAAAATTTAGTAAAGCAAATTAGAGATTTAAATTGTGCACATATAAAGAGGATATATAATGCTTTAATTGAATTGGATTCGGAAACGGAACTGGTTAAAGACTGCATGATAAAGTGGGCACAAAATATTCAGGAACCAATTTCGTTGGACACCTGGGAGATAATTTGGGTCAGAAATGTTAAATTTACTCAGGCTCAAAATTTAAGAGAAAATTTTTATAAAATGTTTTATAGATGGCATCTGGATCCCAAGAAGTTGTCCAACATGTATCCTAATTTACAGTCTAAATGTTGGAAGTGTGGTAGTTTAGAAGCTACCTATTTTCACATGTGGTGGACTTGTAGAAATATAAAAGCTTTTTGGATTAAAATTTGGTGGAACATTCAAAAGATTTTTAAGAGAAAGATAAAGTTTTCTCCGCAATTGTTTTTATTGGGTATTGTTGTAGATTGTGATGTTAAGGAAACTAACTTGATGTTGAACATGATAACAGCAGCACGGTTACTGGTGGGACAATATTGGAAGAAGGATAGTTTGCCCACTATAGAAGAATGGGTGTTTAAAGTTTCAAATCTTGCAGAAATGTCTAAGATTTCTGCTTATTTGAAAGATCATTCACAGGAAAGATATATTTCAGTTTGGAGGAGATGGATAAATTATATTCAGAACAAATATGGGACTAAAAAGTTCCATTTAGCTTATGAGTAGATTTTAGTGGGATATTGTTATTGGTACTTTGTTTGTAGTTATGTTAAAGGGGAGTTAAAGCACATTATGAATTTGGTTAATTGTATATTATGCATAATTTTTATTTAGAATATGATTATTTATTTATTTATTTATTTATTTATTTATTTATTTATTTATTTATTTATTTATTTATTAGTTTTTATAAACCGCCCTTCTCCCGAGGGACTCGGGGCGGTGTACAGAGGAAGGAAGGTATACAGATGAACAATAAAAATAATAAAAACAATAGTGAAAACAAACTGGGACCCCAATTAACGCTATCATGCCAGGCCGGACTGCTGGAACAGGAAAGTTTTTAAGTCGCGTCGGAAGGTACGGAGGTCGGGGGCCATCCGGATTTCAGTTGGTAAGCTGTTCCAGAGGGCTGGCGCACCCACTGAGAATGCCCTCCCCCTGGGGGCCACCAGCCGACATTCCTTGAGCGGTGGCACCCTGAGGAGGCCCTCTCTGTGGGAGCGCACAGGACGGTGGGGTGCTGACATTGGCAGAAGGTGCTCCCGTAGGTAGTCCGGACCCATGCCATGTAGGGCTTTGTATGTCATTGTTAGCACCTTGAACTTCACACGGAAGGCAACCGGAAGCCAGTGCAGCGCATAGAGGAGAGGTGTGATATGGGAGTATCGGGAGGCTCCCAAGAGTGTCCGTGCCGCTGCACTTTGCACCAGTTGAAGCTTCCGAGTGGATCTCAAGGGCAGCCCCATGTAGAGAGCGTTACAATAGTCTAGGCGAGAGGTCACAAGGGCATGGGTGACTGTACGTAAGGAATCCAGGTCCAGATAAGGCCGTAGTTGGCGAACTAGTCGAACCCGGGAGAAGGCCCCCTTGGTCACAGCTCCTATGTGGTCTTCTAGGGAGAGCTGCGAGTCTAGGAGGACACCCAGGTTGCGGGCCCTATCAACAGGGGGTAGTAACTTGTAACTATAATCCTGTATTTAGCTCTGGGAAGTGGAGGGGGAGTGGGCGGGTTTGGGGTGGGGGGGATTTGGGGATATATGGTAAAATTTTGTTTTTGTAAAACTCTTTAATAAAAAAAAATCCGTATAGTCAAGGCTATGGTCTTCCCAGTTGCAATGTATGGCAGTGAAAGCTGGACCATAAGAAAGGCTGAGCGCCAAAGAATTGAAGCCTTTGAACTATGGTGCTGGAGAAGACTCCTGTGAGTCCCTTGGACTGCAAGGCGATCAAACCAGTCAGTCCTAGAGAAGATCAACCCTGACTGCTCTTTAGAAGGCCAGATCCTGAAGCTGAAACTCAAATACTTTGGCCACCTAATGAGAAGGAAGGACTCACTGGAGAAGAGCCTAATGCTGGGAAAGATTGAGGGCAATAGAAGAAGGGGACGACAGAGAATGAGGTGGCTGGATGGAGTCACTGAAGCAGTAGGCGTGAGCTTAAATGGACTCCAGAAGATGGTAGAGGACAGGAAGGCCTGGAGGAACATTGTCCATAGGGTCGCGATGGGTCGGACACGACTTTGCAACTAACAACAACAACTGCAGGTTGGAATTCAGCAGCTGCAATTTCATTCTCATGGTTAAAGAATGTAGCTATTTGTATGTGCAACCTCTTCACATTACCGGTTAAGGTGCACCTGCTAAATTTCTGCCTGTAGTTCATTTGATAAAGACACAAGAATCTAACTAACAAAGATGTAGTAAGTCAAAACAAGAGTGGAAAGAGTGATCTCTTCAGAGAATCATTTATAACATATACTGATTACATTTTAGCTGTAGAGAAAATATTCTAAAAAATCTTTCCGCAAGAGTAGCACAATACCCCATGATTCTTTTAGGCTAAAAATCAAAAGCAGTATACAGGTAGTCCTCAACCTACGACAGTTAATTTAGTGACCATTCAAAGTTATAACCTGACTGAAAAAGTGACTTATTACCATTTTTCATACTTTACAACCATTGCAGCATCCCCATGGTCACATGATCAAAATTCAGCCACTTGGCATCTGACTCATATTTATGAAGTTTGCAATGTCCCACGGTCAGGTGATCAGCTTTTGCAACCTTCTGACAAGCAAAGTCAATGGGGAAGCCAGATTCACTTAACAACTGTGCAAGTGCAGTGATTCACTTAACAACTGTGGCAAGAAAGACTGTAAAATGGGGCAAAACCCACTTAACAATGGTCTCACTTAGCAACAGAAATGTTGGGCTCAGTTGTGGATCAGAAGTTGGGGACTACCTGTATTTCTAAGTGTACATTTGTACTTGCCAGAAGTTGAGAGCACAGAGACATTAACAGGGCTTAAAAAAATAGCATGCCTGGTTTGAATACCCAATAGAAAGCAATGAATGACAAAGCAATATTGAATTGTTGCTCATTGATGCTATGCTGGACCAGTATGTAACCATTTGGCCAGAGCATCTACTTAAGAACTGTGTTAGAGTATTTAGGATTTACAGGGTTAATGTTGTATCATTAAGAGAAATGTATGTAAGAACATGTAGCATTTACAGGGTTAAACACTATTTCCTTAAGAGATGGCTTCTGGGAAATGTAGTCTAGTTGTTAGTAAATCCTATAGCTTATCTAGAACAGTTGGAGGAGTTTCAAAGTTTATTGCAGGATATCCTGGCTATGTGCCTTTGTATTATCTCTCTGCATGAATCCAAGCCACAAGGCTTCTTTGCTCTGTGCGGACATGGGGTGAATCTACCTTTATTTTTTTTGCACTGCTAGAATGGACAGATATGCTCATGAACACATGAATCTAACAGCAAACATAAGTCTGCCTAGGATTCCTGATAAATAAATTTCTGTTTAAAACCATTCTGCAGAGTTTATGCTATCTGGATCAGAATGATAAAGCATCTCTAATTCATGGTTCCACCATAGATGCCATAAACTGTATTCTGGAGAGGTTTAAGTCGAAAAAGAACATCACAATTTCTTAGAGACAAAACACATTGTTTTACTCTTAAAAGGGTAAGACGTGCAGGCTGCTTTGGAAATATACTCTGAATGTGCAAATTAACAAAAATTATCCTGTGTGGAGTCAGAAGCCAAATGTGCAGCAAATGAGAGGTTTCCCAAGCAGAGTAAATCTTGCTAAATTTTGCTGGTTTTGTTCTTTCCCCCACCTACTTAGATTCGCTTGCAGCCATCTAATTTAGGAGCTGCCGTGTGAAGAAAATCATTGCTGAATCCTGTCTGGTGGTCTTTGTGCTGCGCCACTTGAGAGTCTTAAACCACAGCTCCAGATGGAATTACTCATCCAGCATTGCTAAAAATGCTGATGAACAAACAGTTAGTACTTAATGGTGCTGGAATTCCAAATGAGGTGTTACAGAGGGCTGGTAAGGCAAGGGAGACAGCATTGTCTTCTCACAGTCTCCAGTCCTACCCCTTGTGGAACAATCTAAAGATGCTGCTAAAAGATGATGGCTTCTTGTGGTACGACTGAATCCTGGTTACAAGGTACCCAGATGCCACACTATCAGAAAACAGATGAGTATCTTTAGCTTCTTAAAACATCTTCATGGACTTTGAATGTATATTTATGCCTACTCCCTCATATATATGATAGCCAATTTCATCATTCCCAGGTTTGAAAAATGCCACAAAATAAATGAATCTCATGCAGGCAGTCCTCCATTTACAACCTCGATTGAGCCCAAAATTTCTGTTGCTAAGCAAGACATTTGTTAAGTGAATTTTGTCCCACTTTACGACCTTTCTTGCCACGGTTGTTAAGTGAATCACTGCAGTTGTTAAGTTAGTAACAAGATTGTTAAGTGAGTGTAGCTTCCCCATTGACTTTTCTTGTCAGAAATTCTCAAAAGGCAATCACATAATCCTGGGACACTGCAATCGTCATAAATATGAGTCAGTTGCTGAGCATCTGAATTTTGATCACATGATCATGGGGATGCTGCAATGGTCGTGTGCTGGACCAGTATATGTTCAGCTGCTCCATTTTATATCTAGTTTAGGAATTAAGAACTGTGTTAGTGTATTCAACATTTACAGGGTTAATACAGCATCTTTAGCAGCATTGTATGTAAGAACATGTAGCATTTACAGGTTAAACGTTATTTCCTCAAGAGATGCCTTATGGGATTTGTAGTCTAGCTGTATAGTGAATACTATGCTTTCTAGTTAAGTGGGTGGAGCTTTCATAGTTTATTACAGGATTTCCTGGCTGTGTGCCAGGCTGGTAACTTCTTTTGTTCTAACCAACTATGCAACACCTGTGACTAACAGCTGTAATCCAGTATAGCTGGGATGGGGTAAATCACTCCCTTTTTTACCTACAAAAATGGACAGAAATGATTGTACCAGACCAGTTCACAGAAAAATAAGTGTTGCCTAGATTATCTGGAAATAAAATCTTTCTAAACACCATGTCTTTGAGTTATACTGAAAGATTCCTGGAATTATAAAGCATCTTAATTTTGGGAGTCAACACAGGTCGTAAATGTGAAATAGGGTCATAAGTTGGTTTTTTCAGTGCTGTTGTAATTTCAAGCAGTCACTAAATGAACTGTTGTAAGTCCAGGACTACCTGTACTATATTTCTAAAATAATTATTCACCTCCACCCATAATTTAAATACTAGAGGTTATAATTAAAATTTTAATATTGGTTCCTTAAGTAGAAGTGTCTTTTTGATTTTGTTTGAGCTTGGAAACTGAACAGGCTTGGGTCCAGTTAGCACTTGGCCTGGAAACCAGAAGTAAATGCCAGAACTGGAGGCAACAGACAAAAGCAAAAATACTAAAGTATCTTGGAAAAAATCAACAGCAAAATTCTTGGATGTGTTTGTCAAGTCAGGTCATTTCAAATCAAGCTTGACTAAGGTTTATGTTTAGCATTACAATTAACAATTACTTGAAGGACCTCTCTGTCTGATCCAGTCAGGATCCACGTTTCTGATCCTCTTGGCCAAAGAATGCCTGTTGATGCCTAGGAGACATAGCTTTTCTGATGAAGCACTTCCCTTATAGAACATTCACCCTCTGGAGGTCAGGATGGCTCCAAGGCTGATGACCTTTTGTATGACCCTAAAGACCTGGTTCCTGTGCCCATGTCTGGGAATCTGACTGTCCACTGGGACCTGTTTCTCGGTTAATTTAGTGATTATGATGTGTGATTTATTCTTGGCTGCTAGGTATATTGCATTATTGCAACTGCTTTTATTTTTTAAAATGTTGCTTGGCACCCAGAGTAACTTGGTAAGATGTGCAGCCATACAAATGGAATAAATAATAACATCAAATAATACTGATTGCATATTATACATGAAATAAACTCATGAAATACCACTGCTATGTAAGATGGATTGGGTGCCAATTTGCTTCTGAATTCAATTTGAGGGGTTGGTTATCACCTTTAAAGCTCTTCATGGCATGGGACTAGACTACCTGAGGAATGTTCTTATCCCAAACGCATTGTCCCGTCTTACTTGGTCAAGCAGGGAGGATATGTTGCAAAACTCATTGGTTAAAGAATTTCAGTTGGGGTGACCCAGGAAGAGAATCTTCTTTGCTGTCACTTCCGCCCTTTGAAACATCTTATCCCCAGAAGTGAGACACAGCCCCCACTCTTCTGGCCTTCTGAAAGAAAATTAAGACCTGGCTGCCAACTGCCATATGTGTGTGTGTGTGTGTGTGTGTGTGTGTGTGTGTGTGTGTGTGTCGAAGAGTGATATGCAACCCTGTGGGCGGCTGGTGACATGAGGGTGTTCCCTTCAACTTTTTTTAAAAATGTGTTATCTTAATTTTAACTTTCTTCTTAACTCTCTTTTAACCTTTCCCCCTATTTTTGCTTTTATACCACTTTTTAGGTGATATGGGCAGCGTAGAAATGTGATCAATCAATGAATTACTGTACAGTTTTTTCCAAGGATCTACTCACCTCTTTTTTGATTGTAGCCCAGAAAAAGCAAAGTATCCTTGGGTTGGATATAGGAAGATGGATATAAGTCAATGAAAAACCGGATGCCATGTTTTAATTCCTAGCATTATCAGTTAGCACGGTATACCAGTATGAACATATAATGACCAGAATCCTGTCTCAATAGAGGTACTCCTCAATTTACAACTATAATTGGGATTAGAACTTCCATAACTAAGCGATGCAGTTGTTAAGTGAATTGCACCCAATTTTAAGACTTTTTTTGCTATAGTTGTTAAGTGAATACTGCAGTCTTTAAGAGAATCACCCAGTTAAGTAAATCCAACTTCCCCTATTGACTTTGTTTGTTGGAATCCCCATGGAAAGATTGGAAATGATGATTATGTGATCCCAGGATGCTTTAACCGTTGTAAATACGTATCAGTTGCCAAGCACTCAAATTTTGATCATGTAACCATGGAGAACAATGAAATAGTCATAAGTGTGAGGCTGGTTGTAAGTCACCTTTTTCAATACCATCATAACCATGAACAGTTATGTAAAACAAAAACTACCAGAATATCAGAATATCATCTCATCTTTACAGACTGTCTTTTGCACCTGAGACTTAAGTATATTGCCACACAAAGTAGAAGTTTTGGTTGTTGTGGAATATTGCCTCAACTTATGACAGTGCGTTCTATAAGTTAAATACAAATATCAGCCATAATAGATAAATTAAGCAAAATACTAATAAGACTTAACTTTACAAGCTTTTCCTATTCATAGGCCGCCATTGCTCCATGCATCCCTTATCTTGCTTGCTATGGTGGTTTAAATAAATCTACTGCTTGCAGAGGGATAACCTCTATTAATCTACTTGCCAAAGAAGCATCAGTGAGTTTTATGGCACTTAAAAGACATAAATGTATTCAGGCTTATTTTTATGCAGACTTCTGCCTGCTTCATCAGCAGTATGAAGTGTTGCTGCGATTTATCAATATATACATACAAAGGGTGGGTGGGGATAGGGCAGAAGAGTGTGGTCACAGGAAAATTAACTGCAGAAGATGCATATGTTAATAATATTAACAAGAACTGCTATAAATATTATTATTAACCTCTTTTTCATTATGTAACTGCGTGAGTCAAGATCTCTTGGGTTCTGAAAGAGTTTAAATATCTGTCGAGTGCCTTTTCACTGCAGAATTGATTCATAAACAATCCTCACAAAATAGGCCCCTAGCATGTTACATTTTCCACGCTTGGTGTTTGGAGATGCAGAGATCTCATTATTCTGCAGCACAAGACCTTCAGCACAGGAGCTTTGGAGAAGTAAAGTTCATTGGCTGGCAGGGATTGTACTTTCTGCCTTGCCTGCTTTGTGCATACTTGGATAGGATGGCAAAACAGAGCAAAAAAAATAATAGTAATAACACAGAAGAATCCTGCCAAGGAAGCCTCCCAGAAATGATCCATTGATCCGTTATCACTGGGAAGGATAATAAAAATGTGTGCGACTCAAAAAATCAAACTTGGAGGATTCCAGTGCTACCACAAACTGACCCTGAGCTACTGGTATTTGTTATTTACATTGCAAGAGTATTAGAATAAAACTCAAGCCAAAACGAAATTCAAACTGCATTTCACCATAAATCTCACTAGGATTTTGAGACAGATGCTCCCTCTCAGCTTCTCCTGCCCTACAAAGTTGTTGCCCCAACATAATTGGAGAAAGGGTGGGGCATAGATGTAAAATCTGCCTGGAAATGTCTGTTTGGCAAAATTCAGCATATATGTAGGTTAAGGAGAACATTTTTTTACAAATGAAACCAAAATGGATCTTAAAGGGAAAACTATCTTATCAAGATATTGCAAGAAGGCAGTGGAACAGATCATAGAGCAGACGCTGCACATCAATAACCTGAGCAGGAAGAAATGCTTTTCATCACATTTTCTTCCACTGCACTCGTCTCCATCTGGAGAATAAAAAAAAAAAGTCATGATAAACGGAGGCAACAGATGAGCAAATTAAAGAAAGGCTGTCTGGAATAAATCAGGCTGGAGAGATAAGACTAAGGTAGCCTATTCTTTCATATAAGTAGGAAACCATGTTTTTCTGCCTGCTCTCTGAAAAGGGGCCCAGTAGCAGCCATGCTGCACAGCAAAGGGAGTGGGGAAGGTTGCCTAGCAACTGGTCCTGGAAGCTGCAGCAGGGAATTGTGACCTGGCAGCTAAGATGAACAGTGTGGGGAGAAGGAGGAATGCAAGGGAGGGGGGCTTCCCCCCTCCCCAATAGCTGCCACAGCATAATAAGCAAATTAGCAGTTTTTAAGAAAGTCTTTATCATGCAAAGCATTGTTGTTTACCCCTACCTCAGGTATCTGCGTGCTGTAAGTGAAGCTCCCAGCAGCTAAGGGATGGAAAAAGTATCTGCACCACCGCAATGAGGGAGGGGGGAAAATTCAGTGTGCAGGCGAGAAAAGGGAGGAGGGATACCCCTGTCGTGTTGTGGGTAGGAAGCTTTCCCTTTGCCGGTGAAAGAGAAGCAATGCTATTTATATATACACGAAGGGATGCAAAACGAGGTGTGATCAAACGGAGAGGCAGAAAGAATCCACATCCCTGCTGAACAGGGAAGTGCCAGCAATGGGACTGGAGCATTTTGAGAAGGGGGAGTGCCCCCTCGCTAGCATGATTGGCCCTGGCAGCTAGACTTTTGAGCAATTCTGCAGAATAGATATTACAGGTGGTCAAAGGGAACCTGGAAAGGTTGACTTGATTCTCCAGGGCACCATTTGCCAGTTTTTGACAGTTGCTATTGGAAGCAGGATACAGGTAGACACCAGTGATGTCCAAGCAGGGAGGGGGAGGGGGAAAAAAGAGAGAATACTGATAAATGTCAGAGGGAAAATCTATTTCAGGTTTCCTCCTCTGACACTGCGTGTATATGATGGATCCTATGAACCAATAATTGGGACACGGTGGCTCAGTGGGTTAGGACGCTGAGCTTGTCGATCAGAAGATTGGCAGTTTGGCGGGTCGAATCCCGAGTGCCGCATAACAGAGTGAGCGCCTGTTACTCGTCCCAGCTTCTGCCAACCTAGCAGTTCGAAAGCACGTAAAAATGCAAGTAGAAAAATAGGGACCACTACGGTGGGAAGGTAACAGCATTCCGTGCGCCTTTGGCATCTAGTCATGCCGGCCACATGACCACGGAGATGTCAAGGTATAAATCACCTTAGTAGAGGGCGAAGGACTGTGCTTCAGAGAATGCATGATGTGCATGAAGGAAGGAAATAAAACACGACGCATAATCTTACTAAATACCTCGGACAAGCGCTGGCTCTTTGGCTTTGAAACGGAGATGAGCACCGGCCCCTAGAGTCAAAAACGACTAGCACGTATGTGCGGGGGAACCTTTACCTTTACCTTTTATGAACCAATACATTTGAAATTAAAGGTGGTCCTTAAGAATTGCTTTGCTGGATCAGACCAACCTTTATAAAAAGTATTTGCTTTCCAAAAGTAACCAGTCAGGCGCTCTGGGAAGCAGAAAGTCAAGGAAAAGGAAAATATAGATGTCAGCATTTCCCAACCTCAGCCACTTTAAGATGTGTAGACTCCAACCCCCATGAAGCCTGGGAAATTCTGGAAATTCAAGTCCATGCATTTAAGTTGCTGAGATTGAGAAACACTGAAAATTCTCTATTCAGGTGTGCTGAATGGAAAAGCTTGCAAAGCTTAATGGTCTTATCTCGTTGTTTCAGTGGTCTTCTCTTTTATTTATGAATCTGATACCACCCCACTTCTGAAGTTATTCGTACTGGGTTCAATTTGGCTTATATCTTAAAAAGATGATTTGGACTGTATCTTGAAAATTGTATTATTCCTTAAAGGTTATGTAAAAAAGCATTTCCTTTTTCTGCCCTAAACCTACCTTTACTCATATTTCATTTAACCCACTTCAGATTCTAAATTCTCTCAGAGGGCATGGATCGAAATAAACACAGGCTGCCTATTCTCAGCCTTTAATAGTGTATGCAGTTTTAAAAGGATGACCTTTTTTGGGAGAGAATGTGGACAGGGACTTGAGGGGGGAAAAAGAGTATCTATTTGTTTTTTACAATGCACTAGGCTATTTAGAATCTTGGATTGTAAGGAATAGTCTTACAATTGATGCTTTCTTAGTTATATTGGGACCATAATCCCTAGCCATTCACAACACTGAATCCTGGAGCTTGTAGTTCCAATACATCTGAAGAGTAGCAGTGTGGGGAAACATGTTGTATAAAACATAGCATAAGGGCTGTTGAAAAATTAAAATGCAAACCATTGGGGTATTTTAAAAGCATGTGATTCTCTCTGCTGAACTGGACAATGCTCCAGAGCTAGTCCTTCCCAGATATTTCTGAGAAGCTACAAATTGACATACTGCTACTGGTAATCCTCAATTTTTTTACTACAATTGGGACCAGAATTTTTGCCATAGTTAAGTGAATCATTGCAGTTGTTAAGTGAATCATATACTCATAAAGTGAATTCTGCTTTCCCCATTGACTTTGTTAGTCATAAGCTGGCTGAGAAGGTGGCAAATGGCGATCACACATGCCTAGGATGCTGCAACCATTGTATATACCAGTTGGCTGAGCATCCAAATTTTGATCATGTGACTGTAGGGATGCCACAACAGTTGTAAGTGTGAGAACCAGTCATAAGTCACTTTTTTCAGTGGTGTTGTAACTGTTGTAACTAAATGAATGGTTGTAAGTCAAGGGCAATTTGTAATCGATTTGCAGCAAGATTTTCAACAAAATCTGGGGCTTATACGGGGCCATTTCCATGCAGCCACCAGTTTGCTTTGTATTGCTAAATGTGAACCAAGTAGCATATCTACATGTGTTTTACCAGCTGTTTTCGTGAGCAGATTTCTTATACTGAAACTACACTGTATACTATAGATTTAGAAAATTTAAACAGACCTAAAATGTGGGATTTATGAAGGATAGGACTGGAGGTTGCTTATTTGGTATCATTCTAAAGAATCGCATCACAGAACTCAGACAAATTCTTTTGCACTTGACACATCAAAGTAACTTAATAAATTTGTTTATGAAATCATTTACTCCATTATTTCCCCTGTATTTCAGACTTTAAAAGGCCACACAAACACAGTAGTCATTTTTATATATTACAGTGAATGAACTAATGTACAGTTACAGAATCCCCCCCCCGAGACATTTGCCTGAACAGAAGCATATAAATATTTTAAATACATACATAAATAACAAAGTGCACACACACACAAAGTGCTACAAAATAATTAAATCAGACTATATATGTTACTGTAATTTATGACTGTCCTAATGTTATATATTTAAGTATAATACCCTGTAAGAAATGAAATATAAATATTGCAAGCAGGATTTCAAAATATGTGTGCTGTGCAAGTACATACAGCAAAAATGAATTTGCGACTGCTGTTTGTTAAAAATATTCAGTGGCAAAGCTCAGCTTGTTGCTTTTTAATGTATAAATCAACCCTGATAGCACATTAGCTGATTTTGCTCTGTTTGGCCCTTTAAAGAGTGGCTTGCAGATAGGTATATATGCATAGCAGGTGCATATGTATAGTAGGAAATTAAGTGTCTGCTTTTTTATGACATTCCAGTAAGTTATTTCAATGAAGCGTAAGGAGAACAAACTTTTTTGAAGAGAGACATATGTCACTGCCAGTAAATTACATGAGAGGAAAGATCTCATAGTACGTCTGTATCTATGGAATGACTTAAAGAGAAAGATGCCAGATCTGCAACTAGCTGCTTGTTCAAATACTTTGTGAAGGCTAGAATTACATTGGAAAGGAAGCAGAGAACAAAAGATGAATTACTGCAGCTTGCATAGTGTGCTTTACTTATGCCTTTGCTTGAATTTAGTTTGATTCTTACATAGGAATGAGCATGAAAGTTAAGTACATACCTTAGTGGGCTTCAATTTAAATAAAAATTTACTTATTTATTCAATTTTATGCCACTCAACTCCGAGCAACTCTGGGTAGCTCACAATGCACTAAGCAAGATAAGAACAATATCAGTTTTAAAACCCTAAAACTGGAAAAAGAGAAAAGGAACAAGAAGGTGAACCCAGCAGATAAAACATTCCAGTAACATCATACAACATCCAGCAAATAAGGCCCAGGCACTCCTAGGCCAAGGCCTTAGAGCAGGGGTCGGAAACCATGGCCCTTTTATGACTAGTGGACTTCAACTCCCAGAATTCCTGAGACAGCCATGCTGGCTCGAGAATTCTGGGAGCTGAAGTTCACAAATCATAAAGGGGTTATAGTTCCCCACCTCTGCTTTAGAAAATATGGGGTTGTATAGGAGGAGAGAAAAATAAACAGGCTTTATGTGTCACTAGGAGTCTTTGCTGTAAACATGGTGAGCATATTATTATTAAGGGGCCACTAATATTTTAATCATTATTATATGAAAACACTCTCTTGGGGCCCAGTTGCCTGTGACAGTTCTCTGCAACTGTGCAGTCCCAGCTGTTGTTGACTGACTTCTGCCTAGGGCAGAATCAGGTGAACTCCTTCACAGAGAACAGCGGGACTGAAAAGGCCGGCTTCTTTGCTTTCTTCACCTGCTGTAGACATGCTGTGGGTTGATTTCACTCATTTGTGGCTTCAGCAGGTTGCACATAAGTACCAAAACCTGCAACTCAATTTTTAGGATCAGATTCCCAGACCATCCTATTTAAGTTTTAAAATTTAGGAACTTGCTATGTTGTCATCGCTGCCTTAATTCTAACTTGATTGCTTACAACAATGGTTAACACCACACTGTACAGTATTTCTCTTCTAAGCTAGGCAATTGTTTTTATTAAAATGCTATCCTTAATCATTATTGGGCAGGGCATTTTTAGCATCTTTACAATATTCCACGGGAAATAAAATTCAGACCCGTGGCTTTTTTTTCCGTTGGTATTATAATCAGTGGCATGAGCTAATATTTATCTGTTTATTATATTTCTATATAACAGCAAATAAAAACAGAGTCCTGGCTGATTACAATATAGCATAAAAACTTTAAAAACAAGCAATAAAATTCTAAAATGTAAACAGAAACAACAAAAACAACAAAACCCACCCTGAACCATTAGTACCATGACAGCTGACTCTAATTTCAGTTAACAGAGACCAGTTATATTGGCCAACTAGAAATTGGTAGGTATGTGGAACAGGTCTATCCCAAGTGGGAATCCTCACGTTTCCCTACATCAGACATGTCAAACACAAGGCCCGGGGGCCGGATCCGGCCCGTGAAGTGGTTTCATGCGGCCCGTGAAGCCATCCTGGAAACAGTGAGGGAATGGCCCCCACTGCCTTGGCCCTGGCCCAGAGACCCTCCTTCTGCCAGAGACCCTCAGATCTGTCCCACTCCTGCCCAGGCCCCCATAGGCACCCTTGATGCAAACGATGTAGAGCTGGCCACGCCCAGCCAGTAGGCCATACACACTCTAGCCATGCCCACCCAGTAGGCCACGCCCACCCTGGCCATACCCACCCGGCCCCTTGAGAGCAACTGCAATGCTGATGCGGCCCTCAATGAAATTGAGTTTGACACCCCTGCCCTACATACTTTAGAAATGTTTCTTACAAGACAGCCTGCTCCCAGAGATTTGATTGGCACTTACCCGGATATCTTTTTGGAAAACTTTTTGGAACTTTTCAGTAGGTGTTTTAAGGGTTATGTGGTCTCTGTGCCTGAGACTAGGTATTGATAACTGAGGAGGGTTTTTGTGGTTGTTGTTGTTCATAGGATAGAGTCGATTTCTTTTTGGTCAAATATGCATCTTGAAGTTATTTACAGACTGATAGATGAACTACTGGTAGTCACTCCTGTACGACTTTACTGATGATGTAAATTGCCTTTTATTTGGAGAAATTGGCTCTAGTGGTTGAAAGAGCAGTTTATAGAAGATATTGAGAGGCTGAAGGGATTTGTACAACAATAAAAGGGAGATTGTAATTATCTGTTGAAAAAAAGATCTGAAATCATTCATATATTTCTTAGCTTTAGGGTTTTTCCCCCCGTCATTTCCGTTCTTTGCGCTTTCCTATTTCTTTTTTTTAGAGTAGTCTTTTATTCTAAAAACCTTAATAAATCTAAATGAAAAAAGAAGAAAAGCTAATGTTCTAATGAAACTAGACATCTGCTTTGGGGTACCTAGGCTAATTGGGATTCCTATGTAAGTCATAAAATGGTTTGCATCGCATTTGCTTTAGATTTATGACTAAAGTTATTAAAAATATAATTTTGATTTTCCAGTTCTTTTCTTAAGATTTTGAAATGACATTTTATACTGCTTAAAAGAGGAGAGCGATTTTGACTGAAGTCACCAGGCTACTGTGGTTTATTGCTGAATGGAGATTTGAACTGTTGGTGAATGAGTTAATGAATTCTAACCACTGTGTCATATGTGTATTTCCAAGGGTTATTGCAGAGTAAAATACAACAAACTATAGATGCTGTTCCAAGTTTTCTTTTTGTTTTTTGGCACACATCTGAGTCTAAAACAAAACAACAAAATAAATGAAGTAACTTAAGTCTGTATGGCTAAAGTTTTGACCTGGAACCAATAGATTGCAAAATTGATGCCAGTCAAATATTGATGGCAAAGTTCTTCCACAGATACGATGTCATCAAGATATGAGGACAGTCACATATAGAGAAGCAATCCTAATACTTATCTCAAGCAATTGGTATCAACTTTGTGAATTAGGCTCAGGAGTAAGTTGGTGGGAAGTGCAACTCCTCCAGAATCTGCATGATACCCAGTTCTTCCCAGATGTTTTGGGCTACAGCTCCCATAACTCTAGGCCAGGGGTCAGCAACCTGAAACAGTGAAAGAGCCACTCGGAACCGGTTCCCTCACAAAAGGAAAAACTGGGAGCCGCAAAAAATGTGTGCACATGCGTGCATGCGCAGAACAGGGTTGGACTGAAGAGTGGAGCCAAGGCGAGATATGCACCTACCCTGCATATTTGAATTGATTGGTTGAACTTTTTTAGTCCCACTTTTTTTTTTTTGGACTGCACATGGCAGAGGACTGGGAGCCGCAGGAGACAGCTGAAAGAGCCGCATGCGGCTCCGGAGCCGCGGGTTGCAGACCTGTGCTCTAGGCTATTGGCTGTGTTGCTGGGACTCCAAAATATCTGGAAGGTATCATGTTGCCTATCTCCACTACAACGTGATTCCATCAAGCTGCTTCATTTAATGGTAGTGACCACAGTCTCTATAAGTCTCTCTAAGCTGGACTTTCTGGGTCATCCTCAAAGGCAGACCTATCCCTTTACCTGTCTTAATTCATTAATGAGGTTACCAGGTTATCCTGAGCAGGGACATCTGGTTCAAACAGTTTCTACTGAGAAAAATAATACATGCAGATTAGCTGAAATCAATAAAAAAGGTTCTTTACTGAGGGCCTTTACTGGCAGAGCTGGATCTTGGAGTATCCCCAAAGTCATTCATTGATGGAATGCTCCAAAATAGGCTGCACACCTATTTTGAGGACATGTGAAGGTGAAGGTTCCCCCGCACATGCGTGCTAGTCATTTCCGACTCTAGGGGCCGGTGCTCATCTCCGTTTCAAAGCCGAAAAGCCAGCGCTTGTCCGAGGACATCTCCATGGTCATGTGGCCGGCATGACTACACACCAGAGGTGTACGGAACACTGTTACCTTCCCACTGTAGTGGTCCCTATTTTTCTACTTGCATTTTTACGTGCTTTCGAACTGCTAGGTTGGCAGAAGCTGGGACGAGTAACAGGCGCTCACTCTGTTATGCGGCACTGGGGATTTGACTGCCGACATTCTGATCGACAAGCTCAGCATCCTAACCCACTGAGCCACCGCGTCCCTATTTTGAGGACATACCAATGTATTATTTCCAGGATACAAGTTCATTGATCTTGCCAGAATTCAGCTACAATATCTCGTATCTCATCTCTTTCACTATGGAATGCAAAACTCCCTTGGAATTTGAACTGGGAATCATCATCACATTAACACGTCTGGGAAATTCATATATTTCAGAGATATGCAACAATATTGAGAATTTCTAGAACACTTTCTCAGAAGATTTTAGTGGACATCATGTATCTCTTCTAGCTTGAACACCTGAAGCTACACCACAAAGATCATGTTATTGTAGAAGAGGTTGGAAGGAATCTTTAAGATCATCTGATCTAGCCCACTGCCCAGTACAGAAATCCATGACTTTCAGATAGTCACACCATGGTTACCACATGGCTTGAGTACTATTGAACACTACTGTGTTCCACATATAAGGCTGCCTTGAACACCACCCAGAAACGTCAACTGGTCCAGAATGCAGTGGCCCAACTATCAGATTAAATTGCAGTGCTGTCAGATTACGTTATCAAATTATGAAATAGCAGGATCTCTCCGTCATATACCCAATGACTCAACATTGCAAGCCCCATTAGCACTACCTTGTCTCCCACCCTGATGGAGAACATTTTCTTCTCCATTCTTGATTTCCATCTAGAAAGCTATCCATCAGATTAATTCTGTTAACCTGTGCAAAATTATGCCCTGACTCTTGAGGTGCACTTAGGGCTATTGTTCCAAGGAGAAACCAAGGAACGTAGTAAAAGTAAGGTACAAAAGAGGAGAACAAGAAGTGAAGGAGCAAGAAAGGAACAAGTGTCACTGGTACTGGCATCTGGCAACATCTGGGAAGTAGTTCTGCAGAAATGATTCATTAATATATCACCTTAAGAATTAGTGACTTCTGCTCACAAGAAATTGTATTTGAATTCCTGTAGGCCCGGTGGGCAATAGCTTAATAAAAATAAGTTGGTATTTTACTGAAGCCATCTCTCCATTTTTCCCTTTTTTCCTGCAATGTGGCAGGTGAGACACCATATGCAAGCCAGCATAGCATTCTTTCTTTGGTATAACTAAAATGGCTGCTTGTTACCCAAACATTAATCCACGTTCTTCCAGCTCTTTGCAGTCATTCTGGTGCAGCTAGGTTAATCAATATTTTAACAACAACAACAAGAAAAACTACAGCTGTGAAATTTGTTCTGCAAATATTTTTTCTAAAACTCTCCATGTTCCAGTAGGTTCAGAATGAGAATTATCAATTCATATAAAGGAGAACTTAACAAAAGTTTCAGCTTGTTCAGAAAAAGTGAGAAGTTCACTTAGAGATACTATGTCACATTAAAAACAATTACAATTGCCTTTGTGCTGATCTATAGATGACATGAAGATGAGGATGAAGTATATGATAATCCAGGGCAGGTCAATGCAGCCAGAGCATGTGTTTACAGAGTGAAGGATCAGAGACAGTTCATAATACAGCACATCATGGAATCAAATCCAATTAACTGACTGGTTTCCTATAACAGCCACCCAAAAGCAGGGGTTTTGTTGAGCAATCAGCAAGCCAAAATACATAACTCTTATATTTCTTTCAGTCTGATTCCTTATTTATTTATTATATCCTTGGGATATAATAAATAAATAAGTTGTCTTGGGAGTTTCCCGGTACTCCCATGTTACACCTTTGCTCCGCGAGCTACATTGGTTACCAGTTGTCTTCCGGGTGAGGTTCAAGGTTTTGGTCATGATCTTTAAGTCCTTACATGGCATGGGTCCGGGATACCTCGAGGACCACCTGCTGCCGGTGTCAACTCCCCTCCGCCCTGTGCGTGCCCACAGAGAGGGCCTCCTCAGGGTGCCTCCGATCAGGGAATGTCGACTGGTGGCCCCCAGGGGGAGGGCTTTCTCTGTGGGCGCTCCGGCGTTATGGAACCAACTACCGGTTGAGCTCCGGATGGCATCGGACCTTCGCTCCTTCCGGCATGGGCTGAAGACCCACTTATTTGAACTAGCTGGTCTGGCCTGATGGGGAACATTAGGGTTTTTTAAGGTGTTTTTTTACTGTTTTTATTGTTATTGTATTTTAATCGGGCATTTGTTTAATTTCTTTTTAATTTTTGTATTGTTATTTATATATGCCCTGTTAACCGCCCTGAGTCCTTCGGGAGAAGGGCGGTATAGAAATTGAATAAATAATAATAATAATAAAATATCCTACCTTACATTCCACCTTGAAGTGGCATATGCAGGACTAAACCCATTTTCCCTCCCACAACAATCATCGCATAGGGGGAAAAAAAGGAGTAGGAAGGAGTATTAAGTGTGTTCATCATCCTGAGTTACTTATAAAGTAATAAAGGCAGGATAAAGATCTAATAAATAAAAGGCCAGAGATGTGCTCCTTCAAAGAACAGATGATATGGGGTACCTATTGGAGATAAATAGGATCCCGTATAACAGCAGAACCCTGACTTTGGATGCCAACAAAATACTTAGCATCTCTCACCTTTTCCCAATTGAAGGACTTATTTTAGGCTCAGTAGAATGTGCCTCCATCAACAATTTTTGGGATATTTCAGAACACCCTTTCCCAAATGTACTTGTCCTTGTGATTCCCCCCAAAATTGAAGCCCCTATGCAACTCAATTGCAATGTCTATAGAGACATATGGAAGTGATTTCAGACAGCACTGGCTCAATGGTCTTGAAATGGAGATGAGACCACCCCCAACTAGTGATAGATAGATAGATAGATAGATAGATAGATAGATAGATAGATAGATAGATAGATAGATAGATAGATAGACATCTTCATGTCATTGTTCTGTTCTACACTGCTTGCCATAACAAAGACTTAGATGTCTATAAAGTTCCCTAATTTTGTCCTTATCTCTTAGGCATACTCTAAGAGGCAGTTAGAAACAGGGAAAGAGTTTCGTGCTTCCACCCAAATGAATAAAATTTGGCAACCTTTTGATGATTGGGAGCTACAGAATTCAAGCCAAGAAGTTGAAATAGACAGTTCACAGAAGCAAAGAGTTCGAGCCTGTCTCCCATATGTGTCAGATGCGGGATTCTCTTCCATTCCCGTTTTCACCTCATTTCAAAAAAGCAACAAATGGTTGCTCCAATTGCTAGCCATTCAGCAGTATGGCTGGAGCTTTGTGCGTGTTATAGGCATGTAAAGGGAGTCAGCTGGGCAAGTGATGTCAGGACATAAGCACTGAAGGGCAATTAAATCATGGTATCACATCTGCATATGTCATGATTGTTGACATCTCATTTTGTTGTAGATTCCTGTGATGTAATACAGGTTGCTACTCTTTCTTAACTCCGTTTGAAGTTTGATATTCTATGGAAAGAGAATTTTCTCCAAGAATTCAAAAAGTCTGACTCTTCCTTTCACTCAGCCACAGATGGGAATAGTTTATCTAGGAACCAAAAAAGATAAGCTATTGAAAGCCATCTTAACAAGGACAGGGCCTTTTGCTCCCTCAGCCTCAAAATTATCTCTGAGAATTACTGTTAAGGATCACTGAAGCTCTTCCCATACAACAAATAAATAGCTGGATGGCTTGTCTGTTTTATCCCTGTTCTCATGGTTGCATCACGTCCAAATTTCTAAAACCTGTGGATGTATCAGAATCTTTTGCTTTTCCACAGAGACATTTTTTAACTCCAGTTTTTAAACTCTTTTCTGATGTATTTATTATCCTAGCTAATGGAAAGCTCAGACAATACAAAACAGCATTAGGAAACATTAAGCTGGTCTTTATTGAGTTTGTCATTTTTTATCTGAAGGAAAATTGACTGGCTAATTGGCTTGCAATTCAATAAAAAATACTGCATTTAAAACATTTGAAACGATTGACTAGGCTTTATTTTCTTCATGCCATACCCGTTGGTTGGGATAACTTGAATTTCGTAAGACAAATGGATTAATCAGGAATTTACTAGGTGAATTCTTATAAAATACCCTTTGGGAGGGAGAAAAACAGAACAAAGGGCAGTTTATTTAATTAAGATGAGCTGGGAAAAAGACCAATTTTTTGTACCAGAATTATAACTTGTAGGATGAAATGCTGTCATGCACCTACTCACTTAAACCTTTTAAGATGGAAACACATGTTCAGAATCCAAGAAGTAGCAAAATAAGCCAAATAAATTTATCTGAGCTATCCTTAGATTTAAATATATATGCATATATTGGCATGACCAAAGTTGTAATATGGGATCTTCAAACTTTGTGGTACTGTGATTCTCTAAAATGATAAAATGAAACTCCTGGAATAAAATTGATTCCCTAGAGTTAGAATACATATACTGTTAACATGTAATTTTAATAATTAAATTTTAGTCTATCACAAGGGTTTTCAAAATGTTGGCATTGCAACTTGAATGCGACTGTGTCCAACCTGAATGGGCAAAGCAGCTAGAGATGCTTGAAGTGAGTTTAGCGGCACTCATTTTTACCTGTGCAAACCTGGTATTTGTTAAAACATTTAGTGACCCTCTGTAAGTTGCTCTCAACTCCCTCATGGGAATCATATTAGAGAACCCGTATTAATATATTTTAAAACCTATTCCAAAGCAGATTTTTCCCCCCTGAAAATTAACTCCATGACTGGGTTTTTCAGCAAGGTAATGTCTTCCTGTGGATGTAGATACATTGCTAAAGGGTTAAAAGGACTAAATCAGTCCTTGGCTGTTCTTAAACTGGATTTCTTGGCTATGAAGACTAAAACACAACATATATTCTTACTTATCAACCTGAATTCAGCTCACTCATTCCACTCTGGATGAGCTGCCTCAAATTCAAAAACCTTTCTGGTTGCCTTGGTTTCTATAAAACTGGGCAAAGAGAATAATTCAGACATAAAGCAGGTCTTACATAGGTTACTCAGACACAGTAAAAAGTAATTTTTTAGAATGCCAGTCACTCTGACTAAAAATTAGTTAAATTTGTACTTATTAAATATAATTTTAGTGCTATAAACCAACACAACTGTTTCTCACATTGTGTTATTATCTGGATTCTTTTACCAGGCCTGAAGACAAACACAAGAGTGTGTGATCAACAAAATGAACCAGATTTAAATTTAGCTGCAGCTGTGGTAACTCCAAAAGTGTAAATTGCTGTAGGATGTGACTATAAATATTTTTTCAGCATTTTCAAATGATTCTGTATCCCAGGATTTTTTTTAAAAAAAATAATATTGATACCTGAAGGACCAATTATTATGTTTCAGCTTTTAAAAAAGGATAGGGTCTGAAGAAGGGGGTTAAGATATATGTTATACATTATGTATGTATTCACAGTAAAATGTCAAATGGTTCATAAAATCCATTATGGCTCCAATCCCAGACATTTTAGAGTAATTTTTGATTCTGGACTGATGGAACATGACTAGGACAAAAAATGAAGATATAGCTGGAGAAATCTGAATGTATCTAAGTCTACTGTTATCACTATTTATTTATTTATTGGGCTTTTCCATTAAGACCAACATTACAAACAGACACAAATTTGTGGTAATTTACTTCACAGTAGACACATGGCAGTTTAGAAAGAACTATTGCTAAGAAATTTTGGTCTACGAAGTGAAAAGGTATTTCTTATCCAATTCCTTTCCATAAGATTAAAGTTTACAATTTACATATCATTAAGCATACCTGCAAATTTGTGGTTACCCTTCTAGAATGGACTCATCTGCAAATGTATATTTTCTTGTACATGATTAACGTTATTGGCATGACCTAGACTTGTTTACAGAGCCAAGGCATTTCCACAGATCATCAGGGACCAGCTAATTCACATAAGGGACACACTTGGCAGATATTACAAGTCACAAAGTTGTGATGTCCTTGGAGTCCTTTTGTATTAAAACTAGAAGATACCCTTGGGGGAGGAAGAGTTCATTAAGAATCTTAAAGTCTTTAAAAACAAAAACAATGGAAACAGTTTTGATTTTCAATGGGATTTAGATTGATAAATGGGATAATAATAATAATAACATATTTCTTGTTTCTTCTTCCTAAAGAGAGCTTTGGAAAGAATTTGATACAGTCTAAGGCAGGGGTAGGTAACCTTGGCTCTTTTATGACTCATGGACTTCAACTCCCAGAATTCCTGAGCCAGCTATGCTTCAGAAAAACTCAGCTATGCTGGCTCAGGAATTCTGGGAGTTGAAGTCCATGAGTCATAAAAGAGCCAAGGTTGCCTACCCCTGGTCTAAGGCCTCTACAGCTACCTAATCTGGGTTTTAAAATCTAGGTAAGCACTGTATGTTAGAAGTTTATATAGGGTTGAACCCTATATAACAGGGGTCCCAAACCCTCATTCATGGCTTGGTACCAGGCTGCAGCCTGTTGGGAACTGGGCTGGGCAAGCGGTGTACACAAGCACACGAAACCTTCCCCTCTCCCTCCCGGCTGCCACCAGTCTGCAGAGACAGAAAGGCTGGGGACCGCTGCTATACTGTAGAACCCTTTGTAAATTACCCTTTGTAATTGAGCTGATCTGATTCAACCTCCAAATGCAAGATGGTAATGCAAAGAAGGAAGGAAGGAAGGAAGGATAGGAAGAAAAGCTATATGGCACATTTGATGATGGAGGATACAAAAGGATATTTGACTGCCACATTTTACAAGCTGTTTAATTATCTGCATTTATTTATTTATTATGGAACTTATATGCCGCCCTATCTCCCGAAGGACTCAGGGCAGCTAACAACAATAAAATGCAGAATACAAATATTAAAAAAAAATAAACTATCACAAAGCCCCACTAAAACCAATAAAAACATTAAAAACATAATTAAAAACCCTTATCATCCGTCCAGGTCGGCCTGTTGGAAAAGGTATGTCTTGAGGTCACGACGAAAGGACCGGAGATCTGGGGCCATCCGGAGCTCCCAGGGGAGCTCATTCCACATGGCAGGTGCCCCCACAGAGAAGTCCCTCCCCCTGGGGGTCGCCAGCCAACATTGTCTGGCGGACGGCACCCTGAGGAGGCCCTCTCTGTGTGAGCGCACAGGGCGATGGGAAGTCGTTCCTGGCATTGCTTTTGCCCCTTTAACAAACTTAGGAGGAAGATTAAATTTGTTTCTTTACTCCCCTTCCTATTATTTTTTAATCTCCATTTTTAGATATGTTAACTGATAAGACATCGTGGACCTCTGCTGGAAAAATTCAACCTGAATGACTCCCGTGGTCATCTTTGCACACATGTGCACTGATTTGGTGGAGCAGTGGGCTAACGCCTCCTTAAGTAACACCAGCTGCCTGCAATTAGTGCAGGTTCCCGTCCCACCAGGCTCAAGGTTGACTCAGCCTTCCATCCTTCCGAGGTAGGTAAAATGAGGACCCAGATTGTTGGGGGCAATTAAGCTGACTTTGTAATAATGCCACTTGGGGGGGGGGAAGCCCTAATAAGCAGGCATATACATAGAATGAAGGCTACTGCTAAGCTTGTAAGCCGCCCTGAGTCTTCGGAGAAGGGCGGGATATAAATGGAATTAAATTTTTTTTTGATGTTCTTTGGTAAAGTATCTTCAGGACTAACACCATTTGCTTTTGCTCCCATAACGATGGATTCATCATGACACTGGGGACAAGTGATCTTCCTCTTTGAACATATCTTTGTATACCTTATATGGAAGGAAAGTATTACCGGTATTTGCTTTCTCTCTACCACTTGCTACTTTCTTCCATTGCCAGATTTATGATGTCTTATCTCTTCAGTCCTTCCCCTTTCTCCTCTCCCAAATGCTTTATCTCTCTCTCTCTCTCTCTCTTTATATATGTCTCCATCTTGGGAATAATCTTCATAAGTTTACTTTGCAAATTATCTTCTAGGTTACTTTCTTCAAAAACTCTCCTTAAAAGAAAGATTTCTCGATTGATCTCGATGCATTACCCTGCATCTTATGGAAACAAAAATTAATAATTGTAAAGGATAAAGAAATCTTAAATTTCTAAGGTTATACTTGCTGGTTTTTTTGTCCATTCTGGTAAAACCTGTTAGTTTTGGGATAAACTCTATTGGACCAATAATAGCTTGTTCTGGGCTGAACAGAACCAGGAACAGATATGAGGAAAGATTTTCTTAGCTTGTAGAACTAGTCCATTAAAAAAAATAAGTTTATTATAGCTGTCCAATTCCAATGGACTCTGAGCAGTTATGATAAAATTAAATAATAACATTTTCTCTGGACATTTTGGAGTCTGCCAATATTAGCATGCTAAATTAAGTTGTACAAAAAAAGAGGTATTTTATTTAAGTACCTTCTTGATTTGTTTGCAGAGCTCTTCAGTAGTGTTTAGCATCACCTTTAATTGTATGGTCTTAAATCCTTTTATATAGTTTTAATGTAAGACAAGGGACGCGGTGGCTCAATGGGTTAGGACGCTGAGCTTGTCGATCAGAAGGTCGGCAGTTTGGCGGGTCGAATCCCGAGTGCCGCGTAGCAGAGTGAGCGCCTGTTACTCATCCCAGCTTCTGCCAACCTAGCAGTTCGAAAGCACGTAAAAATGCAAGTAGAAAAATAGGGACCACTGCGGTGGGAAGGTAACAGCGTTCCGTGCGCCTTTGGCGTCTAGTCATGCCGGCCACATGACCACGGAGACGTCCTCGGACAAGCGCTGGCTCTTCGGCTTTGAAACGGAGATGAGCACCGGCCCCTAGAGTCGGAAACGACTAGCACGCATGTGCGGGGGAACCTTTACCTTTACCTTAATGTAAGACAACATTGTGTATCCCCCCTCTTTCTTTTCTTCACTTATTATAAATCACTGAACTCTTAGTACTTTCAGTGGTCTGCTTGGATGCGATCGTTTCTTTAGCTTAATATTTACCTTTTAATTGTAAAACTTTACTCTCTTTTTTTTTGCTCTGCATTGCTATTTAATCAACGAATTTTACAATTTCTTGGAAACTATCAGAATGTTTCCCCCTACATTTACACTGTAAAGCATAAGAGCCTGGATGGATTTACCCTGTATTAGATAATGTACAAGCATAACTCTAGTTAATATATATTCTTTCATCTCTGGCACGTTTGCAGATATCTTTATTGAGATAACACGATGAGTTAGCACAAGTTCCTTCAATGCTTTAGAAACATTGGGATTGCACGAAAGATAAATGGATTGCTACCGCCCGAGCATTGCACAGTCAGCATATCTCCTTCCTTTTATTTAAATTTGCCTTGTACAGGCTGATGCTGTCAAATATTCCTTGAAGTATAGGGGTCACAGAAGCACTGTCCTTTCCCTCAATGCCAGCCTCCATCCTAGAATGCACTATTTGCAGTCATTTATTTATCTACGCTGAAAGAAAGCCCTGCTGTGCTTGCTGGAATCCTTCCATTGCATCCAACCACAACCAAGAAAATCCATTCTTCCCTGTGAACAGGAACTTTGAAAACAGAAGTGCGGGTAGTCCTCGACGTACAACAGTTCTTTTAGTGACCGTTCAAAGTTACAACGGCACATGACTGTTTCTCCCACCGACGATCGTTGCAGCATCCCTGTGGTCACGTGATCAAAACTCAGATGCTGGGCAACTGACTCATATGTATGACGGCGGCAGTTGTCCTTTTGTGACCTTTTCTGACAAACCATGTCAACGGGGTAGGCCAGATTCACTTAACAACCACACTACTAACTTGACAACTACAGTGATTCACTTAACAACCACAGCAAGAAAGGTGGTAAAATGGGGCAAACTCATTTAACAAACGTCTCCCTTAGCCACATAACATTTGGACTCAGTTGTGGTCATAAGACAAGGACCACCTGTTGTTAAGACTTGCTTATTAGGCAGGATGGCACTGTAATACTCGGCTTAGCGTCAGAGGAGAATAATCCTTCTGCCTTTGGATTCCTTTTGTTATACTAAATTAATTCTTTCCTTCTGTCCCAGTACAGCGGATGAGATGAGCAGATGAAGCTTTGGAAAAGGAAAACAATATTTAGGTTATCTGTTTAGGTCAGGGCTTTTTTTCTCATAGAACGCTCAGAACGGAGTTCCGGCACCTTTTTTGGATGGAACCTTACAGGGTAGGCAAGGCGGGTTGTATGACATGTGTGAGTTCCAGCACCTTTTTCTTTTACAAACAAAGCTCTGGTTTAGGTTATCCATTTCTCTTTGTATGACTAATCAGGGAAGTATCATGCTAATCAGCAGTCCAGCAGCAAGAAAAGTTCAATCCAGCCAGCCAGCCAAATATAAACTTTGCTCTGTTCCAGCAGTGTTAAATTTATCTCCCTCATCTACCTTTTCCTTCTGCTTTCTTTCCCCTCTAGGGCATGCCTGTTTGTAAGCCTGAATTGGTTCTGCTTGTTTTGTTTGTTTCTATTTAAACATAGCATTTACCAATGGTATAGTGAATTATGATAACCGAGCATTCCTGTGGGAAGCAATTTTTACCTGAAAGGCATGATAATATATTGGCATAGCCTTTACAAGCAGAACCCAACTGCTGGCAGTAAAAGGCAAGGGGATAAGTAACATGCAGTGGTGGGGATTCAGCCAGTTCGCACCAGTTCGGCAGAGCCGGTAGCTACCGGTAATTTTTTGTTGCCCAGGCCCAGAATGGACTTCCGGAAGTGGCATCCACACAGAGAACAGGTTGTTCACCTATTTGAATCCCACCACTGGTTACATGCCCCTGAAAATCTGCTCCAAAATATGGGAATATATAAGGAAGAGCCTTTAGGGGGAAGAGAGCACGATCACCCACAATTTCTGTGGGTGGAAACCTTTACTGGAACACAGGAGCATTTACATGTTTTGAAGAGACAGTAAACAAGCTTTCCTTATAATAAATGCTGAATAAGCTCCTTGACTGATCCTTGTCTATTAAATGTCCTGTCCTCATTAGCACATAGTCCAACTAGATAGATAGATAGATAGATAGATAGATAGATAGATAGATAGATAGATAGATAGATAGTCCTCATCTTTTCCATTCCTTTCTTACAGGCGCAGATGTAAAGATGCACAGCTGCAGCTCTACGTTACAGAATCCCCAAACTCTTAAAGAGTAAGAAAAAATAGGAAGTTTGCATTGGAACATAGTGAGTGGGGGGAGACAGCTTGAATAATAACATAACATAGGAAGAGGAGAATGATATGGGTGGGGGAGCTGAGGTCCCATTAGGAAAGTAGGCTGAGAACAATCTAAACCTTATTGTTGTTATTATTTATCTAAAAACTGTGTAAAATGTAATGGTTCATCTTACAGTAAGGAACTTTATCAACCATATGTATGACACTTTTTAAACTGGCTAAACAAGGATGAATTGCTTGTTATTTCCAAGTGAATACAGACGAAGTAGCAGGTAATGATGGACTGGAGAATATCCTATCTGAATTATGTTTAGTGCCAGCCCTAATTTTGTATAGGTGGTTCAGGGTCCTGAATAGGAAGCACCATCCCCAATCACAATTGTGCAGAGGCTAATTGTGGTAATAGTCCAAAGAGGGTTATGTGTTTTGTACATAACTGACCCTGTTTAGCTATTTATTAGACACCATGGCTGAAGTCCCAGTGTTCAGAACAAGGCTTAGCCCTGCCCAGATCTGTTCCAAATAAATGTTTAATTTATTTTGGAATTAAAAGATGTATTTTGAACACATATTCTTAAAACTATGGCTCCATGGAGATATTTGGGGGACTCAGCTCTTGAAAAAAGTGGGTTTAATATCTAGGGTCAAACATGCCTAATGTTGTGTGATGGAACAGTTTGGGAGACAGTCTAAAGTAATAGCAATTAATAATAAAGGTAAAGGTAAAGGTTCCCCTGCACATGCGTGCTAGTCATTTCCGACTCTAGGGGCCGGTGCTCATCTCCGTTTCAAAGCCGAAGAGCCAGCGTTTGTCCGAGGATGTCTCTGTGGTCATGTGGCCGGCATGACTAGACGCCAAAGGCGCACGGAACGCTGTTACCTTCCCACCGTAGTGGTCCCTATTTTTCTACTTGCATGTTTACCTGCTTTCGAACTGCTAGGTTGGCAGAAGCTGGGACGAGTAACAGGCGCTCACTCTGTTACGCGGCACTCGGGATTTGACCCGCCAAACTGCCGACCTTCTGATCGACAAGCTCAGCGTCCTAACCCACTGAGCCACCGCGTCCCTATAGCAACTATAGCAAATATTGATATTTTAATTCTGTCAAACAGCACTGTCAAAGTATACATGAAGCAATCATTCAGAAAGAGAGTAATAAAGTGTTATGAGCAAGGAAAACAGAACTTGGAAGCAGTAAGTGTCATCCATTTGCCACAATGCTGTCAAATGCTTCAGTTTGTTACATGGTTTTTTTCTGAAAACAACACAGCATGAAGCTGGCCTGGGAACAGCACCATGTTGAGCTAATCTAAAGCTGAATTTGGATGTATGAAAACAACCTTTGTCTTTAGTAAGCACATCACAATCAAGCTCAGAATTAACTTATTTTATCAATTGCAGTGTTTTCCAATATGAAAGTAGCCAAGAAGCAGCAAAAATTGTTTTTTAACTGAATCAAGCAAGACTTTTCATGGGTGATGTTGGGAGCATTATCAGATCAAAGTTTGATTTTGTCCTGCCTTGCATTAACCATATGGGGAGCTAGCTACAGATTAGACAGCTGTATTACTGTAGTCTGAGTAAGTTCGAGAAATGGAAGCTATCCTCACTGTATCGCTGGTACATTCCTAACATAAAAGGTAAAGGTAAAGGTTCCCCCGCACATGCGTGCTAGTCGTTTCCGACTCTAGGGGGAATCTCATCTCATCTCCGTTTCCAAGCCGAAGAGCCAGCGCTTGTCCGAGGACGTCTCCGTGGTCATGTGGCCGGCATGACTAGATGCCAAAGGCACACGGAACGCTGTTACCTTCCCACCGTAGTGGTCCCTATTTTTCTACTTGCATTTTTACGTGCTTTCAAACTGCTAGGTTGGCAGAAGCTGGGACAAGTAACAGGCGCTCACTCTGCTACGCGGCACTCGGGATTCGACCCGCCAAACTGCCAACCTTCCGATCGACAAGTTCAGCGTCCTAACCCACTGAGCCACCGCGTCCCTTCATTCCTAACATATAAACAAGCAAATAATCAACATATGTAATTTCATATTTTTCCAGGACAATGCATTTCAAGTAGGTGAGAGATATGTTTGAAATCCTGAATAAAACAATGTATGAAAAACTTATTTTTCCATATTTGATTAACCTGCAAATGAACACAGGTATTCCTTGACTTATGACCACAACTGAGTCCAATTTTTGTTGTTGTTAAGTGAGACAGTTAAGTGAGTTTTGCCCCATTTTACACCCTTTCTTGCCACAGTTGTTAAGTGAATCACTGCAGTTGTTCAATTAGTAACAAAGTTGCTAAGTGAATCTGGCTTCCCCATTGACTTTCTCAGAAGATTGCAAAAGGTAATCACATGATCCTGGGACACTGCAACCGACTTGCGAAGCTTCCAAATTTTGATCACATGACCGTGGGAATGCTACAATAATGATAAGGGTGAAAAGCAGTCTTAAGTCCCCTTTTTTCTGTGCTTTTATAACTTTGAACAGTCACTAAATGAATGGCTTCTATAAAAACTATAGTCTTCAAATAATGGATAGGTGAATAGGCTTCCTTTAGATATTACATATTCATGCTGTGTGATGGTCTTCCCTAACTTGAGACTTTCCTGTTCTGTTTAGCTTCCCAACATCTCACCATATCCCTATTGGCCAAGAATTTTGAGAGTTGAAATCCAGTGTGTCCGGAGGACAACAGGCTGAGGAAAACTGCTGAAGGAGTTCAGGCAGGAGAACAAAATCAACTTCATGTGTGCATAAGGCATGAATCCCTTTGCTTAGAGCTACAGGCTAAATAAATTATAACTCCATTTACGTGAACTATAATATCAAGTCTCGCTTGTCTTCATTATTAGTGCTGTAAGTTGTTTATTAGGCTTTCCCTGTTACCAAATTATCTTCCAACTTTCCATCCTTGCTTTGTGTGGATATAGGACATGAAGTATGTCTAGCATCCATGGGAATATAAAGATCAGTTGCCAAGAAATCTCTTCCATGGCAAACACTCAGCGCTTAAAACAAAATGATTATTTTAAGCTAATTCAAAAAGAAATGTCCAGCTTTGGAAACTACCAAAGTTGTTCCTTTAATTTTTAGGAAATGCTGCGACAATTAGGATCGAACTAGTAGCCCACATCTTGTTGCTCAGCAGTACATGTAGCTAAAAAAAAAAGTATAGTAGCTGCTTTATTTTTCCAGCAGGGCAGAGAACATTAATGTTTTGTTTTAATGGGTTTAGATCCTGAATTTCATTCAGAAACTAAATACTGCAGCATTGCTATTTTGTCTTACAACAACCAACTCTAGACTGAACCGAGAGCCAGTCCAAAGTTACCCAGTGAACTGCTGTGGCTAATGGTGATCTTAAACCTGAGTTTTTCTGGAGCCAGTTTGACACCCCAACCCAATCATGTTGGCTAGGGAATTCTGGGAGTTGAAGTCCACACATCTTAAAGCTGTCAAAATTGAGAAACACTGCCTTAACTGTTACTCTAGCCCTATTTATGTACATAGCTGGTAACCATAATCAGATGCAATTAAACCTTGCAACCTGTCATGTTAGCACTATTATTTGTTACTACTTACGCTTCCATTCACTTTTGAGATTTATCCTCCCTTATTTACAAAATTAGTTAAATATATAACACTCATTTATACATCAGTTAATTTCCTTGTGACTTCCTTTATTGTCACTTTCAAATAAAAATTAAACTGATTTTGTACTCCTGCTTATCTAGGAGGAGACTGCTGTACTGTACATTTATAGGGTAGTGCTTTAATGTTGAAAACCAAGTTATGCTGGATAAGATATAGAAAAAAAGAAGAGCTGCGTGGAGGTTCAGAAAGAGAAATATTTCTAAAATGGCCATGGCCCTCATATAATTGAACACCTTGCTTTAAAGACAAACTGTAAAACTAAGGTTTTTTTAAAGAATGGAAACATTACAAAGTCTAGAAGAAATTATACATTACAAAGTGAAGAAATTATAGAAAGGAGTCTGCAGAGAAGCTATTGTAGAGGATCTAGAGCAGGGGTGTCAAACTCAATTTCATTGAGGGCCGCATCAGCATTACGGTTGCCCTCAGGGGGCTGGGTGGGTATGGCCAGGGTGGGCATGGCCTACTGGGTGGGCGTGGCTAGAGTGCGTATGGCCTACTGGGTGGGCATGGCCAGCTCTACATCGTTCGCATCAAGGGTGCCTATGGGGGCCTGGGCAGGAGTGGGACAGATCTGAGGGTCTCTGGCAGAAGGAGGGTCTCTGGGCCAGGGCCAAGGCAGTGGGGGCCGTTCCCTCACTGTTTCCAGGATGGCTTCGTGGGCCGCATGAAACCACTTCGTGGGCCGGATTTGGCCCCCGGGCCTTGTGTTTGACATGTCTGATCTAGAGGACCATTGGAGGATGGCGACTCTTCTGGGACTCTTCTTTCTTTAGCTGCTCCCTACTTATTGGAGATGAATCTTAGAAATAGATCCAAGTGTTTGGGCAGATTGACAAAGTAGAAGAATTGGATTCTATGCTAGGTATTGATGATTAAAGTTGTTGGTAAAGTTTTCTCATTTCAGAGAATGAGAAACGGGATTGAGAGGATTGGTGTATGTCAATGGACTCTGTGGGGACTTTCAGATTGGTTTACTGCTTTGCATGTTTGACTGTTAAGCAAATCCATGAGAGACCTCTCAAGGGCTGATAGCTGGGAAAAGAAATGGTGAGAAATCTGACTGGTTTCAGATGTTAGGTAGATACTAGAGAAAAAGGCACTAATGCCTCATGATTTCTGTTTTACCATGATTCCTCATGAAATCCAAAGTAAAATATTTGTTTCTCCCTCTCCCCCCTATCATTAATGAAAGGCTGGGGAAGAAACTATATCTCCAACATTGTAGTATTGTGAGGAATGAATAAAAGATAAAAGTACAAAACCAATGTCACAACAAGTGGTTGCACCAGCTAATCTTGGCTGACATCAAAAAGCTAAATAGGGTCAAATCTAGCAAGTATTTGGATGGAAGACAATTTAGAAAACTGGGCCAAATTGGGCAGACAAATTACCAGGTAAGAATCGAGAAGAAAATAGCAAACAGCTTCCTTATTATTTCTGGGAAAACTACATAAAGACTTTGTTAAACTATAAGTGATATGAACTGTTTGAACTTCATAGCTTTTTACTTTTTTTTTACTTTTACTTTACTTTGGCTTACGACCACCATTGTGACTGCAGATTCTGTCACTGATTGTTAAGCAAATCGTCACATGACCAGACTTGGTTTTACAACCCTTTTTACTATGGTTGTAAAGTGAAACACCACATACATTGATATGTGAGGGAACACCTGCTGCCGGCATCAAGTTCCCTTCGTCCTGTGCGCTCCCACAGGGAGGGCCTTCTCAGGGTGCCGCCAGCAAAGGATTGCCGGCGGGCAACACCCAGGGGGAGGCCCTTCTCTGTGGGCACGCCTGCCCTCTAGAACCAGTTACCCGTAGAGCTTAGGACTGCCCCTGATTTTCGTTCATTCCGCCGGGACCTGAAGACCTGGCTCTTTGAGCTTTCCGGCCAGGACTGAGGATTTTTTTAATTTTTTTAACTTATTGTAATTGGGTTTTTAATCAGAGATATACGGGTTTTAGATTTTAATCAAGGAAAATTTAATCTATTTTAATTGCTATTAATTTTTGTATTGTAATGTTGTTTTAATTGCCTTGTGAACCGCCCTGGGTCCTACGGGAGAAGGGCGGTATATAAGTTTAATAAATATAAATATAAATATAAATATAAATTGTGTCATATGAATGTTAAGCAAATCTGGCTTCCCCAACTACTTTACTTGTTGGAAGCCAGATGGGAAGACTGCAAGTCACAAACATGTGACCACAAGACAATACGGCAACCATCATAAATGTAAGCTGGTTGCCAAGTGGCCAAATTCCAATCACAGGCTGGGACAGTAATATGAGGATCATGACTTTGAGAATGGATCAGAAGTCACATTTTCCAAGGCCATCATAACTTCAAATTGTTAAACAAATGGTCGTTAAGTCAAGGATTGCCTGTAATTAAAATGTGGTGTGGATGCTTGCTAAGAAACAACTCTTCAAAGCTGAAGCCTCTTAGGCATAAAGTATTAAATATTTCTCAGAAAGGACCAACAGGTCTGAAATGCATGCATGGTACATAAAAGTTAGGTTCATTTGACAGAATAATCCAATTAGTCATTCTCTTGGTTAATGGACCATGTTCATGTGCAGGTAGGTTATGACCAACAGTGACCTAGTGATGAGGGGAGCAGCCATTTCCTCACTGAATATGTCTGCTGGAAGGATATCATTCCCCATTTTTTTCTACCACAGGAACCCCCTCTTTTGGGTTGGGTTTGCGCTGAAAACTAAAAGGGGGACAAAGTCCCCCCTGTTTTCACGGTGACTTTTCTAAGACCTGTTCAGAAAGGGGGAAAAACAGAAAGCCCTAAGACCAGGGGTCTTCAAACTTTGCCCTTTTATGACCTGTGGACTGCAACTCCCAGAATTCCTCAGCCAGAGTGCCTGGCTGAGGAATTCTGGGAGTTGAAGTCCACAGGACATAAAAGGGCCAAGTTTGAAAACACCTGCCTAAGACTGTTCAAGTGAAACTAATCCCTTCTGCATTAGTTCTCCTAATTCTGGTGTTTGCATGACACTTTCCTCAACCCAGTTAATGAAGTTGTGCAAATGAGTATGACAACAGAAAGCTTAGAAATATTGTCATTGCCACACACACACAAAAAAAAACATAAAGGTAGTTTTCCAGTCCAAACAACCATTGAAACCAAGTCACAAATGTTTGCCCCACAACCAAAAGTGAGCATTACTCCACAAAATTCAATCAGATGCTACAGTCCATCTGTTTATTTCTAAGGGAGCATGCAACGTTTCATTGCAACAGACTATAAGATGGCTACCTGTCGGTTAGCTAATCACGTCTTTTTCTCTAAAATGATCGTCAGAGGTTCTTCTCCCATCAAAATATTGCTCCTCAAATGTGCCTTTTTAGGTTTTCTTCTGTTGCCCTCTTAAATTATAGAAAGAAAGTACACCTTCACTATCCATTTAATTTCAAAATCTCCATTCCAAGTGCTCTTTCAAGAAGTTGATTTTAGTAAGACAAATGGCTGTGTGGACTGAAAATAGAAGCCTTTGTGCAGAGATGTATATTTCTGCTTAATAATGAATGTCTTGTAGAAAGCACAAAAGGCCAGGGCTGGAGAGAGGGAGAGGAAGTGCATCATCCACAGCTCCACATTCAACCTTTCTCACATGCAAAGCTCATCCATGGCCCAGTAGCCAGGAACAGCAAGGGTGTCTCCTCCCTACTTCCTGCCTAAAAAAAGGGCGGCTCCTTTTTAATGAACATTTCCCCCCCTTCTAGGCATGACACATTGTCCGTGATTCAGAGCTCAGCTGTGAAAAGAATCCAAGCACCTCAACCAGCAAAGCCAGCTTCTCAGAAGCCAACAGGAGTGCTATCTGCTCTGTGCCAAGAGGAACTAGGAAGCTGAGGCCATACCTTCTGCTGCAATCAACCTGGCAATCTACTTTAGGTTGCCTTGACAGCCGCAATATTGATCGTCTTGCTTACCCTCAAGGAGACCAGAGAAGGTTTCTCATCCAGAGAGAAAGTGCTTATGAATCATTGATTTAGGAAATCAGCTCTCCCAATAATTGCAATCCCATTTATTTTTTCAAGAGAGAAAATTGGGGTGGGGGGTAGAGCCGAGTTAAGATCAGGAGCTGCATTGGTTTGCTGCCTGCTGGGAAACCCTGTTGTTTCTCATAGTCTGAATCATGTGAATGAGACACATAATGCAGGGGACATGTGGGAGTCAAAAGCAAAGGCAAGGAATATATTGGAATACTTGACCGAACATGCAATGGTATCTTTTTTGGGGGGAAAGAGGGGGGGGGAGAGAAAGGAGGCTAATCTTGCTGTGCTTTTTGCCACCTTCTAGAATCTAGTGGATGAATCTCCTCCACCTAAAAGGCTGTTCTACTGGGAGGAACTACTGTATTGCAGTACTGTACATGAACTATACCTTGATAAACAACAGGGTGGATAATATTACAGAAGACTGTATTGTCACCTACAAATTCTAACGATATGGTATATTTCTGTGATAGTGCGATTTGAAGGTCCTCTTCAACCCGCCACCCCATTTCTCAGTCTGCTTCATTATTCCTTGAACATTTTTGTTAATGCACAAAATAAGGCAGCCTGGAAAAATGTATCACTTGTGGCTGAGCACCAGATCAAGCCACAATACATTTTGACCTGAGCAATGGAAGGGAAGCGAATCTCTTCCGTACATTCTAGAAAATGTAACACCGAATTGACGGCACATTATAAGCAACCTGTAAGAGATGAAACTCTTCCTCCTATAACAGAGGGATATGTGGAGTGAAACTCAGCCCAAATGCACCTCTCTATAATCTCCTTTCTCCTTGTGGCATCCAAAATAAATGGTCCAGCAGCTGCATCAGCAGGAGACGGGGACAATCACGACAGGGCCTGATAGGGGCTACATAAACCCAGCAATGCAATATTCCCTTTAAACCCATTATCTTACCTGAGAAGAAGAGTGATAGATTATTATAGCATCAGCAGGAGAACCATTATCCATAGATCTGCATATGCCGTTTTTTTCCCCTCTTACTGCAGCTGTCCAGGTTCTTCAAGATAGGAGCTTCCAAAGTCTCCCATTTTACACCGTCTCATGGGCAAAAACGATCCACCCCAAAAATTGAAAAGAAACCTTTACGGGTATCTTCTGCCCTGGCGTCTTCCTCTAAGAATCATTCTGTGTTCCCCAACATCCGTAAGGGAGGGGGTGCTTGTGGGGGAATTAAAAAAAAGAGAAGGAAGAAAAGAGACTGCTCTGTATTTAAATAATGAAATGAAAACCAAGACTGCAAATTAAGGGATAGCGCCATCTACTGGCAAAAGGAATGGATGTTTATTTTTCCGTTGTCTTGTTTTCGCACCCCTGTGACAGAAGCTACCTCGTTAGTCACATATTCTCATTTTAAGGGCTAAAAATACACCAACTTTAAACCAGGAAACGACAAACGTTGTATCTGACTGCACCATTCAAAGGAGGGGAGGGGCGGGGACAACAATGCAACCCCATTTTAGGAAACCTTTCCCCAAGCATGCAGCCGCGTATGCAATTACTTATGTTGAGGCTGCCCCCCCCACCCTTCTGTGGAGCGATCACATGAAATGATAGGAACGAAAGGGTTTTCTCAGCCTATCTGCCAAAAAAGGCACTTGCAATATCTGTTGCAATGTGCAACTTTAAATGAGAAGATTTTGCACAACTTTGGGATGACATTCATTACCGACGTATACAAAGCAGGGAAGACCAATATTGCTGAGTGTGCCACTTTTTTAGAAGAAGAAGAAGAAGAAGAAGAAGAAGGAGGAGGAGGAGGAGGAGGAGGAGGAGGAGGAGGAGGAGGAGAGGAGGAGGAGGAGGAGGAGGAGGAGGAGGAGGAGGGGGAGGAGGAGGGGGAGGAGGAGGAGGAGGAGTGGTATGACTGTTAATTGACTCTGAGAAGATAAATTGTGCACTGCAGATCAATGAAGACAATTCTTCAATGCAAGCCTATTCATATTTACATATCACTGAATCTATTGGCTCACTGCAATAAATAGTACTATTTCTCAAATGGCACAGATATGTAATACCCTTTCACCACTTCCTCAGAAGGCTTTTGACATTTGTACTATCTATGAGTCTGACTTTGGATCAATATTTTCCACAGTTTGCACTTTTCACAATTTGCCCTAAAAAAGTCCCCCTTGAACTAAAGGATAAACTGCTGAAATATTTTATGCCACTTTAGAAAGGTATTCAGCGTTTGAGGGACTAGCAAATAGAAAAGGAAAATTTAAGTTACACTATGTAATATTATGCATCCTATCATGTGATGTGATGTATTGTGACGTATTGTGACATTTTTTGCCTTTGCGGAGCTGGGATGGGCAAGGCTTGCGTGTGACACATCCGGCCCGTGGGCTGCCAGTTTGACACCCCTGCTCTAAACTCTATGATTCAAGGGCATTTCACTTAGCTTGGAATTAACCATAAGAGAAAAATAAATAAATCTGAGTTCTGCTTAATTGGGAATGGAGAAGGTATTCATGGATATTTTTTCTGGAGAACTCTTACTAGCAAGACTATTAAGGTATCATTTCCAATTTTAAGAAATATACTATCACTAAGGTGTAATAATCAATTACATTTGTTGCTACTAAATTGTACAGGTGGTCCTCAACTTATAACAGTTCATTTAGTGACCATTTGAAGTTACAACAGCATTGAAAAAACTGACTTATGACCATACTTCCATATTTACGGCCATTGCAGCATCCCCATGGTCACGTGACCAAAATTCAGATGCTTGGCAACTGACTCATGTTTATGACAGTTGCGGTGTCCCAGGGTCACGTGATCATCTTTTCTGATCTTCTGACAAGCAAAGTCAATGGGGAAGCCAGATTCACTTAACAACCGTGCTACTTCTTCTCCTTCTTCTTCTTCTTCTTCTTCTTCTTCTTCTTCTTCTTCTTCTTCTTCTTCTTCTTCTTCTTCTTCTTCTTCTTCTTCTCCTCCTCCTCCTCCTCCTCCTTCTCCTCCTCTTCCTCCTCCTCCTCCTCTTCTTCTTCTTCTTCTTCTTCTCCTTCCCCCTCCCCCTCCCCCTCCCCCTCTCCTCCTCCTCCTCTTCCTCCTCCTCCTCCTCTTCTTCTTCTTCTTCTTCTTCTCCTTCCCCCTCCCCCTCCCCCTCCCCCTCTCCTCCTCCTCCTCCTCCTCCTCCTCCTCCTCTTCTTCTTCTTCTTCTTCTTCTTCTTCTTCTTCTTCTTCTTCTTCTTCTCCTCCTTCCCCCTCCCCCTCCCCCTCTCCTCCTCCTCCTCCTCCTCCTCCTCCTCCTCCTCCTCCTCCTCCTCCTCGCATTTCAACCCAATAAATACAATGTACATTCAGGATCTAAACCTGCCATATTTCCTTATGCCTGGAAATCAGCACAAAGGACAGCAGTGCAGCCTGAATCTTCTGCATGTATAATTTTCAACCCACATACTTTCAATGTGCTTTCCCATTTTATGCAACCTGCATCATTTTGACAAACTGCAGCTAATCTGTGTAACCCTTTTTTCAACAATGATTTTGTCTCACAAAAATAACCTTATGTGTGAAAATTAATACATTTTCATTAAAACTGGAAATAAAATGGTTGGAAAATTTAGTAACATTATTTATAGAGTAATGAAATTATTTATAATGTATATCATTCCTGTATAATACCATGTGAAATTTATAAGTACGTCTGGCATAAGAGAGTTAGAATAAAAATGACTACAAAATGGTTCACTATTTTTACCCAAAAGCACACAGTATATTATTCTCCAAGGTTAGCAACAGAACAATGAAGTACTTGCAGTATACTATAAAATATATAGCCAATTTACTAATGTGAATCCTCAATATGGTAGTCCTCAACTTACAAGTTACAATGGAACTGAAAAAAGTGACTTATGACCATTTTCACACTTATGACCATTGCAGCATCCCCATGGTCACATGGGCAAAGTTTGGATGCTTGGCAACTAATTCATATTTATGATGGTTGCAGTGTCCCGGGGTCATGTGATCATCTTTTGTGACTTCTGATCTGCAATGTCAATGGGGAAGCCAGATTCATGTGTTATTAATTGTTATTAATTTAACAGCTGCAGTGATTCACTTAACAATTGTGGCAAGAAAGGTTGTAAAAGGGAGCAAAACTCATTTAACAATTGTCTTGCTTAGCAATGGAAAGTTTGGACTCAGTTATGGTCACAAATTGAGGACTACCTGTTATCTCTTCATGGGCTTTATAAAGTAGCATACAACAGGGCTTTTCAACTTTTTCACCCATTGTACCACTTTTAGGATATGGCAACATCCGAGTATCACCAGTAGCCTAGCAAGGTGTCAAAAACTTGATAACCAAAAAAAAGGAAAAAAGTGATGAAGTACAGGTAGTCCTCGACTTACAACAGTTTGCTTGATGACTGTTCGAAGTTACAATGGCACTGAAAAAAGTGCCCCCCCAAGCCACAGCCGAGCAAGACACCTGCCTGCCTGCCCACCAGTGCTCTTCCTCCTGTCCAAGGTTTTCATTATTGTGAGCATTTCTGTTGAGGATTGGCAACGGGGTGGTTACAGCAGGTTTTGGTCACTTCACATGACCCTGGGACACTGTTACCATCATAAATATGAGTTAATTGCCAAGCATCAGAATGTAAATCACAAGACCCTGGAGATGCTGCAACATTGCAGCTGATCAGCACTTCTTCTGGGCTCAGCAGAAGCGCCAGCATCAGCGCCGAGCTCCAGCTGGAGCCTGGTGCTGATCCCTGGTGCTTCCGCTGAGCCCTGACAGCCCTGCAGCTCCAGCCGTCTCTCGCTCAGGCTTGTGTGGTGCTGCCACCACTTCAGCTCATTCCTCTCCCCTGCTACCACTTTTCTAGGATAGTCGCGTACCACCTGCTAGATGCCATTGTACCACAGGTGGTACCCGTACCACTGATTGAAAAGCCCTGGCATACAACATCTGGCTACTTTTTGTAAGCCATATGAGTCTGCTTATAAAACAAAGGGCAAGAAGCATTACAGGATTTGATTGATCAGGATGAACCAATGAAAGAGGTGAAATTAATTTCCTATTAACCATTTATTAAATGAACAATAAAGAAGCATTGTTCCAACAGTTTCAGAACCATAAAGTATGTTGTCAGATCTTTATTTGTTTCATTGAAATCGCTTATTCAGGAATTAAGGGGCATAAACATTTTGCTTCACAACGGTGGAGAGGTAAAGTGTGAAGTGAAGTGAAATGAAGTGAGATAGAATAAGATGAAGTGAGATGGGCTGAACAAGGGTAATTCTGTCAAAGTCATCCACGGAACTTTGGTGGCTGACACAAAACAGATGGAGTACAGAGAATAAAATGAAAATAATTTCATTACAGAATGTCACTGAAGTGTCTACCCACTCTGCTGTCGTTTAGAAGAACTGTGAAGACCTGGCTCTTCACCCAGGTCTTTAGTGAGGAAAAGAGAGATCCGTTGCTTCATCAAAATTGCCATTATTTATTAGTCATGTTTTACTGATTTTATTGTGCTGTTTTGTTTCATTGTTGTGAAAGTACTAGAGTCATTGAGAGTTCAGCAGCATACAAGTTTAATAAACTATTATCTGGTTGGTCTCAGCCAGATATAGACTAGATATGGCATTTTTTGTCCACTTTCAATCCTTCCCTGGGACCTGGCATATGCAGATGTTATCAATTTAATTAGTGCTTTTTTTCTAAAAAAAAAAGGTGCCGGAAGTCAGAGGTGCTATCACTAGGAGCGATGCCGGTGTATGTAAGAACCCCCTCTTGCTACGGCGTTGCTGCCTGTCCTTTGCACCCCCTCCCCTGTGGCTTGGAGCCTCAGGCCGCAGGGATTCCCCTCCCCAAAGCCGTCGTGGTGATTCCCCTCCCTGCAGTTGCCATGCCTCAGCCCATGCTGAGCCCCCACCCAGAGCTGCTCTGAACCCCGACCCAGAGCTGTGTTTCTTGTGGCAGTGGTCTCCGGCGCTGAACAGCTGACGGCCTCTGGCACCGTCCATGACACCAGCTGAAGACGCCCCAGCCACAGAGCGCTGCATCGGGCCGCCCGGCATCTCCAGCGCCAAAGAGCTGATGGCCTCCGGCCCTGGCACTCGTTCACTTACTGCCCCATCGCTTCCAAACGCAGTAAGTGAGCGAGCAAGTAGCATTTGGAAGCGTTTAGAAGCGATGGGGCAGTGAGTGAGTGGATGAGCAAATGGTATTTGGAAGCATTTGGAAGCGTTTAAAAGCGACGGGGCAGTGAGTGAGTGTGTGAATGAGCAAATGGCATTTGTAGAGGTATGCTTATTCAGAAAAAGTGAAAACGTTGATTATTTTTTATAAAAAGTTGGAATTGTAATTGACCTGATATAATATGATATAGCAGGGTTGATAAAGCAGTGTAAATTGATTATATAATTGAAAAGAAGCTGAACATTTCTTGCCAGAGTTGTTATCAGGCTTAATACACAGAAGTGCATACACACCCACAACTACATGTATGTGCATGTATGTGTGGCCATGAATGGTTCCAGCAGTTTCAAAATAGAAGATATTATGGGAAAAGTGAGTGAGTGAGAGAGAGAAAGAGATGAGATTCTTAACTGAAATGTACAAAGATCTATGCAAGGACTTAAGGTGGTTTTGGGAACACTTCCTGACACATAATGTCAGCTGACATTTAGGGCTTATTTGAACCTGGAACAAATCTGTTGTTCTTTGCTGTTTTTGTTTCCAAAACTTTATTTCTTCTGAGCTAATGTATAATTCACTTTTCCATTGGATGAACCATTTCTGTTTCTTGGAGTTTTCCTTCTGTTATTTTTCTTTGTGAGGTTTTTGTTTTTTGTTTTTCTTTTTCGAGATATCAACTTTTAAATGCAGAGTGTTAAAGCAATTCAATACGGATTTTTCCTTTTTTTCACAATACAATAGCTTCTCATTATAATAACAGAGAGCCAGGGTTGCTAGCAATTGTAAGGGCTGAAGTTAATTTAAAGGGATTTGATAAAGTAAATCATACTCTCCTTTTTGATAAAGTGGAAAAAAATGTGCTTAATGGCCCCACTGTGCATGAATTCACAGTTGACTTCAGAGTCATCCTGGTGAGATAGCATATAAATTTAATAAATAACATTTTTTTTTCAAATGCCCCTATCAGGAATTGAATTTGAATGAAGTTTCAGAAAAGCAAATGTTCTGTGCTGGTGGTACTAAGCTCCCAAAGATCTAGCATGGGATAAATGAATTCTTCCTAATAAAAATAACTTCCTGGCTTTTTCTAATCATCATTTCTTCCCTACAGCAATTTGAAAAGTAAAACAAAGTGAAAAAAAAACACTACTCCCTCCATGTGGGGAAATTTTTCTTGAGTCATATTTGGATATCCTATTTGCAAATAATATCTTACTTACCTAGTTGACACGGTGTAGTTAGGGAGCAGGGAGGATTGCAAAGTTCCTACCTTTGCTGCAACTTGCCTGTGCAACATTTGCTGGCCAGGTCTTTTGGCGCGCTCAGCAGCAATTCCTATTGGCTTTTGAAAGCCAATAGCATAGCTGACTCAGGAATTCTGGGAGTTGAAGTCCACGAGTCATAAGAGCCAAGGTTGCCTATCCCTGCAATAGGCTTTCAAAAGCCAATAGCAGCACAGCTTGTGCAAAAGCTTTTTTTTTTTGCAAAAAAGGTGCCAGAACGCTGTTCTGAGCGTTCTATGAGAAAAAAAGCCCTGAATTTAATAATATTAAAGGTATCACCACAGGATATAAGTGGTTTGTAAAGGTGCCTTTTGCAATTGACTGATGGTGATTTTGTCAATGCTGATGATGTTCAAATGGTGCTGCAGATATTTTGGAATTGCATCCAAAACTCCTGTAACTATTGGTACTATGCACAGCCCTTCTACTTTTATTCGCAGGTTTTTGTATTTTTATTGCTACTATTATCATCATTATAAGTCTGGAAATTATATTTGGTGGCTTCCTAAGATGGCTACTGAATGGTAAGGGTTTTGTTTTTTTGTCTTACTGATGATCTCCTGATTTTGCTGCCAAAGCTGGTTCTTTGGCAGTACTGCTCCCTAAATTCAAATGTAAGCACCTAGGGATACTCAAAGATGGCATTTGGACACCGTAGACCCACCTGGGAAGAAAATTTGAAGATTCCAGTTCCCTTTGGGAGCAGTCAGAAACTTATGGTCATCAATCTTTCCACTCCGCATTTCATTTTTTTAAGAATGCCAGGGTTTTAACTTCACTTTTTCAAACTTTTGTTTAATTTCACTTTTTATCTCTAAAAGTTGACTGGCTGATTGAATATGGATTTATCTTAGCCCCCTGCTGGACTCAATTTTTTCTTTTTTTAATTTTTTTCCTTTGATTTATGCTGTTGTTTTGAACAACTTCTGCTTTTTCATAAAGAAAACAGTGTGTTCTGGGATATCTGGGATAGTGAAAATGGTTTCATTAGATTTACATCTATATTGGACAATTGCTACAAAGTTTTTGCATTTTACTAATTTGCAAAATGTTTGGATTTTTTAAAAATTCTTTTAATTTTGGAACAAAATATCCAGAAAATATCTTCCCTGGTGTTTTTTTTTCATCCTGAGGATTTCCTGCATTCTTTTATCTATCCTTGTCAAGAAACATAGAGCAATAATGTATCAGAATACAGACAGGCCCACATGGCTAACATCTGAAAAAAGATTGTTTAGTAATATGCAGTTCCTATCTGATAACTTATTTAAAAAGTTTCATGAAATGATAATGAGTGTGAAAAATATTCAGGTGCATTTAACTGCAGATAAATTGGACTCGTAAAAGAATGTGTTCTGAAAGTAGTAGATTCGCTGGAAAGAAATGTGAACTCTATAGACTTAGAATTTAGAGTCACAACTAACTGAGTTAATTCCATACCCCTCCCTGAAGTTCAAACCTGCATTCTTCTACAAGAGAAGAAAGATGACTGAGTGGAAAAGTAACTGATTAGTTCTCCCTAAGAAGATTGAAGGAAATTGAGCCATCGACCTACCACGTTTAACTGCAAAACAATTTCATCTGGACTTTTTGGGGAAGATAGATTGATTTTGGAGATTAGATATATCATATTTAATCAGAGAATAATTGATAAGAGAGCAATTTAACTGCAAAACAATTTAACTGCAATTTAACTTCAAATCAATTTAACTGCAAAACAACTGCAAAACATTTAACTGCAAAACAATTTCATCTGGACTTTTTTGGGAAGATAGATTGATTTTGGAGATTAGATATGTCATAATTAATCAGAGAATAATTGATAAGAGATGGTATTAAGAAATAAAGAGGACTGTTTTACCCAGGACAAATCACTGTTATGTTTTGGGACAATTTGGGATACATAAGATGCTGTGGTAAATTTTCTACGAGTTGTTTACAATTACAGTTTATCAGCAGAGGGTTTTGAAAATTTAATCTTGCCTTTTTATTATTTTTGTTCTTCTTTTTAACTATTTGGTCATTAATTTAATGTATAGATGATAGGCAAATAACTTGAAAATAACTTTAGTAGTTTAAAAATTTGGGGGGGACTTGTGCAAGGGGTAGGAAACTAATATTGTTGTAATATTAGTATTCAGCTGGGGGTATTAATTTTTGTAGATTTTCACAGGTACAGATATGTAGGTCTTGGCGTATTCGGGTCTTTTCCCGTGTAAGATTGAGGGTGTCTTGGCGATGTTTCGAAACGTCGCCAAGACACCCTCAATCTTACACGGGAAAAGACCCGAATACACCAAGACCTACGTACACACACACACACACACACACACACACACACACACATATATATATATATGTGTGTGTGTGTGTGTGTGTGTAAATTTTTAAATTGCTAACAAAGAATTAAGCAATTTAAAATTTACACATATATAAGCTGTCACCGGTGTGACTACTGCCTGTCGATGGCCTTCAGGTTAGGCTGACACAGGAAATAAAGATTTGTCCCATGTTTGGGGCCTAGCAAGGTAATCTAAAAATAGTTAACAAGTATTTGACATATATATATATATATATATATATATATATATATATATATATATATATATATATATATATATATATATATATATATATATATATATATATATATATATATATATATATATATATATATATATATATATATATATATATATATATATATATATATATATATATATATATATATATATATATGTTTGTGTGTGTGTGTGTATGTATGTATGTATGTATCTATTAATTTTTAATGCACTTTTTAAATGTGTTGTTTTTTGTTTTTTCTTTGTCTTTGTTTGTTTTTAAATAAAGTTGTTTATTGTTTGTTAAAGATTGAAAAACCTTCTGAATATTCACTGGGTGAGTTCATCTTCAATCCCTTTTTTTTAAAAAAAAAAGTTATGTGTTTAAATTTTGTAAATTTTTTTCTTTACAACATACAGCAAAAGATACTTATGGTGTTGATTTCAGGAAATTTTAAACTGAATTAAGGACTGAGATTAATTTGAATTAAAGAAAGACTTAATTAAAAGGATACTTTCTCATGGGGAAAGTTTTTTTGTATACTTTGAACTGATAAGCAGACTTTGAAGATTAGGGACATCAGATGGCTAATTTAAAGGAAATGTTTGATGTTCAGGTCTAAGAGACTTTCAAGCTAGTTCAATAATAGAACCAAAAGATGTTATTAAAGAGAAACAAGCTTCATGAAATAAAACTGAAATGGAGTTTAAGGTGGATTTAAAATTACAACTAATAAGAAAGAGATGGAAATGCAAGTAGATGATGATTTAAAATTTTTAAAAGATATACACATAATAAATCAAATGAATAATGTGGATCATTTTCCTTATTAGACTATATATAGACTATATATAGACTTACTCCAATGGAATTATAAAACGATGTTAATGAAGATGAAAAGAATTTTGAGAAAGCAGATATTAGAGCTTTATTCACGTGAATTAAACATTGCTGTAATAAAGAAAATAATACAAAATTGGTTTACTTAATTATGACTTTTTTTGACTGAGATTGGATGATACTGGTAATGCTTAATTGGGTGTAATGAATTAATTTATAACACTTACATTATTTTTGATAGCTATGTTAGATTTTATATATGAGTTACTCTTTCTAGTTATGTTTAATCACTTTTTTGACTGGATGATGGGCAATAATGTTTGTTTTTTCATAATGTTAAATATTTAAAATTAGGATTGGACTTTGATTATTTGAAGAGATGGATTGGGGAAATTTGTTTAAACGGAAATGGAGATATAAATATTTCAGATGTTATTTCTGATGCACCCTTCTGCTGATTAATCACGAGAGCTAAAGAATTAGAGATGGGCTTATAGAAAATGGGGTGAGGTACAAAATGAAAAAGTATTTTTTTAAGAAACAGTGATAAGTTGTTAATGTTGACTATTCTTGCTAGGGATGTAGGGGGAACTTTCTTGGATTTTTTTTTCCTTTTTGGTTTTCCTCTGCACTTTTAAACTGTATGTATCTATTAGGTTAATTGTATTTGTTTAACTAGACAATTTGTGATTCCGTTGGCTCATCTTTTTAGAGATATTTCCTTACTTAAACAAAGAGAAGGAATGACCACAAGTGGGCAACAGAACAGTGGCAGTCGGAGCAATTTCCTACTTCCTATCAATTTTCTTATTGAGTTTCCTTGTGGGAAGCTGGCAGAGAGCATTAGAAATCTTCCTTCCTTCCTTCCTTCCTTCCTTCCTTCCTTCCTTCCTTCCTTCCTTCCTTCCTTCCTTCCTTCCTTCCTTCCTTCTTTCCTTTTTCTTTCTTTCTTTCTTTCTTTCTTTCTTTCTTTCTTTCTTTCTTTCTTTCTTTCTTTCTTTCTTTCTTTCTTTCTTTCTTTCTTTCCTTCTTCCTTCCTCCCTCCCTCCCTCCCTCCCCTTTCTTGCTTTCCTTCCTTCCCTCCATCCCTCACCTTTTTGCCAGCTTCTTCATTTACTTTGCTTGTGGGAAGCTGGAGGGGAAAAGTCAGTGGGAAGCCAGCAGGAGGTTGAAAGCTGAAGCCCAGCAGGCAGGTAATGGCTGCTGCAGAGTGGGAGTGAGCGAAGAATGAAAGGTCTAGGTCACACCACTGGGCATCTTTTCTGACCCACATGGCACCTCTTGTGTATCACCTGCACTTTCCCTGACCTATACTGTCCCCTGCACACTTTCCCTCACCCATGCAGCACCTCTGACACACTGCCCCATACCCCCTCCTGACCCGTGAGCACTGTCCCTGACACGCATGGCACCTCTTATGCATTTCCAAGCATCCCCAGGCACACTCCCCAGTCCATATGGTCCTGACATGGGTTGGGGAGGGTATGTAAGGGGATGGCAAGGGCTGGGAAGTATGGCTAGGAGTTCCTCCCTCCCTCCCTCCCTTTTTTGTTCCCTTTTTCTTCCCTCCCCTCCTTCCTTCCTCTCCATTCCCCCCTTCCCCACTCTCTTCCTCCCTCCTTCCCTCTCCTGGTATGAATATTAGACTTAGCGAGACGTTTCTTCTTTCAGAGAAAATGTGCAATAAAGTGAATAACTTTGAATTATAGGAAGTGTTATGCAAGCCTGGAGCCGAATGTTGGTTACTAAATGTAGCAAGTGCAGTATTTGAATAGGGGAACAAGTGAAAACATTCTGCCTACTCCGCCAAAGCTCCGGTATTAAGGAAGGAATACAGCAAGGAATGCGTTCTGTCAGTTTGTGTATTTGATGTATTTATGCTTAAGTGTATAAGGGGCAGGGGGCCTACGATGAGATTAAATGGGCCTACACATTAAAACGTATATGCATTTTTGTATGCAGAGAATGCCATGCCGTTGGTTGAAAACCTGAATGATTCTCAGGGAATGTTAGATAGATTCTATTATGCAAGAATGCATAAGGATCTGAAAATAAGTCTATCATACACCAAGGTAATTGTATTTAGCAAGAAAAATAGAGGGAACAATTGCAGAGCGAGAGAGCGCAAGAGAGAGGGAGAGAGCGGTTTGATAGAATCCTTTAGCTTGGAAGAAAGATGGGAAATGGATGGAAAAACCTCAAGAGGTAGAACCTAACAGAAAATAAGTGGGTAGTTGTGAAGAAGGAATGTTTGCTCAAAAAAGGAAAAAAATGCCTGGGTAATAAGCTTTTGTCCCTTTTCTTAGATGGAAGTGAAAGCTGACTAAGCCAGAGGAAATATTATAGAAAGTTGAAGGCAGGAGTTGGTGGAGAGCAGGGGTTGGTGTACTTAAGAGATGTGTGTGATAAAACCATTCCAGAATGAATGGAAGCTAAATATTCTTGAGTGCAAATGTAAATGGCTAGTATGAAAGAAGTACTAAGGAACTAACTGCAAAAAAAAGGGGGGGGGGAAGGAGGAGTATAGTCAAGAAGAAGAGTAAGACCAAAATAGTCGTGCTTGGATGGAGTTGATGAGATCCTTGGTGGAGCAGTGGGCTAATGCCTCCTTAAGTAACACCAGCTGCCTGCAGTTAGTGCAGGTTCGAGTCCCACCAGGCTCAAGGTTGACTCAGCCTTCCATCCTTCCGAGGCAGGTAAAATGAGGACCCAGATTGTTGGGGGCAGTAAGCTGACTTTGTAATAATGCCGCTTGGGGGGGGGGCGAAAGCCCTAACAAGCAGGCATATACAGAGAATGAAGGCTACTGCTAAGTACATTGATTTGTGCTTAGATTGTAAGCCGCCCTGAGTCTTCGGAGAAGGGCGGGATATAAATGGGATTAAAATTAAAAAAAAAAATCCTGGAAAAAGAGAGGTGTGGAAAGTTCAAAGTAGAAAAAAGATTGTATGAAGCAGCTGTGGATGAGGTCAAAGCAAAAATGGTTTGAAAGGATGGAAGAGTATAGTGAATGTCATAAGTATAAACTAGTTTTATTTTATTTATCATATTTATATAGCTTGAACTATGTAAAATTAGCTACATTGTTTTATGTTAACTGTGTAAACCAACAATAAAAAAAGCAAACGATACTCCAGTCAAGTAACTATCAGCTCAGACAAACAAGCTAACCAGAAACAAAAGCTCAATTAAGGAATCACCAAGGCCACTCCCACCAACACTGACAGGGAAAACCACTAATATATAACATGAAAGCAAACCCTACTCCTTACTCACACTGATGACGTTACCTAGTTTGGTAATAAAACATTTGCAAGAAAACAACCAAGCTCAGAGAGCACCAAGGACCCCCACACAATATCAAACTATTTACATAGTTTTAGTTTCCTTTCCATTATCTCATATTTATTTGCTTTATTATTATTTACCCCTTTTTGCACTTTGCATAATGTTCTTTCCCCTAAAAGCAAATACCGTGATGGGTACGTAAACATATATGTGCATTTGCTGTTACCCAACATCTCTTACCTGAAATCTAGCCTAAAAATTCATCCATTCTGAGCTTGAATACACATATTACTGTTGTATGAAAACAACAATATAATAATTGATGCATTATTTTTGTCTGGGTACATTATTTTTCTCATAATGTAGCATTCAGTTTTACTGCTGCACTTTCTTTTATCACTGTTTCTATATCCTTTCTATAACACTTTATTTTGATCCAGAGTAGGGCTAGGCACCTTCCAATTATAGGTCATTTCAGAGCCACTGCAAGGATTTATATATCCTGCAGCAGGAAATATGTTTCTGGCATCCACCACCAAAAATGTTTATAACCATTTAAGTGCTAAAAACTAGAGCCATGCAAAGTGACACTTTGAGAATCGACTAGTGGAAATGTGAGACACTCCATGTTGACACCTCTAACTAAAGATATTCAGGTGAGGCAGCTCACTTCACTTCCTGCTTCACTTTTCTACCTGTGCATCATCTCGCAGAAAATTGGCTGTTTCAACCCATTTGGTGTTTGTTGATAACATGCTACTTTACTTTTCAAAAGCTTGTTGAAAATAGACTTTTGCTGAAGCCTTGATGGAAGTTTCAGAGTGTTTCTCTCAGGCTTCACAGAAACCTACAAAGCCATCTGTGCCAAGTTTATGGATAGTATCTAATGAATAGAATGGAGCTGGAAGGGACCTTGGAGGTCTTCTAGTCCAGCCCCCTGCTCAAGCAGGAGAAATGCTGGCTAAGCTAAACAAAGTAAATGGATACTATTTATTCATAAAAGACTGCCTTTCTCTGTATTTTTACTCTTCTTGATGCTTTTTTAGAAACTCAAAGGTTGCCTGCTCAGTTCCACTTTCAAAATTTAGAGAACAATTTCCATCTTCCAACAATTTCTAATCTTTAGTTGTAGAAGCATCTTCTGCCTACATACAGTCATGGCAATGAAGCAAAAGACATTTCAGAGTTCTTAATAAACCCTCACAGTAGTATAAAGGATTGATTTGCAATCCACACTATAAGCAAAAGCTCAGTTTACGATAACAGTAAACATTTTACATGGTATATATGGGGACCAGTTTGGCCTAGTGATTTAAGGCACTAGACTAGAAACCAGGAAACTAGTTTTAATTTTAGTTTTAGTTCTGCCTCAGGCAAGAAAGTCAGCTGAGTGACTTTTTTTTAAATCCCATTTATATCCCGCCCTTCTCCGAAGACTCAGGGCGGCTTACAATCTAAGAAGCACAAATCAATGTGCTTAGCAATAGCCTTCATTCTATGTATATGCCTGCTTATTAGGGCTTTCACACACCCCCAGCGACTATTACAAAGTCAGCTTATTGCCCCCAACAATCTGGGTCCTCATTTTACCTACCTCGGAAGGATGGAAGGCTGAGTCAACCTTGAGCCTGGTGGGACTCGAACCTGCACTAATTGCAGGCAGCTGGTGTTACTTAAGGAGGCATTAGCCCACTACTCCACCAAGGCTCTTTGGACTTTGGGCCAGTCACTTTCTCTCAGCCCAGACATCAGGCTCAGGCGACAAGCTGGTCAGTCAATCCCTGTCACAACCAATGGACCATCACTCAGTTGATCTAAAAGAAGTGGACCCTGCATTTCCAGGAAAAATGCTAGGAAGGGGAAAAAAATCTAGTTAGTTTATATAAAACTGCAGGTGTTCACTTGTTCATGTATTCCAACCATCTTTGTGCTATTTTATCATCCATGTATTTTACTTTTGTTTTATTTTAAATCGGTCTCTTAAGCGGCATTAAGTATTTTATTTGACATTTTTTATTATCTTAAAATATAAAAGTAATAGCTGTTTAAATGACACGTGTTACAGTACTATAAACCTATAATTAAATATATATGTACACATACAAAGGTACATATAAAATTATATTAAAAGCTGTACCTTTCAATTTTAGCAACATTGGTCATGACTGTCACTAGAAAAATATTTTTTAAAATGATATAAAAATTATACTCTGTATATACACCATTATGTTTCTTTAAAGAAATTTGTGATTTTAGCATTATATAGCTGTTGTATTTTTTTCAATACATTTTTCACTCATCAATATTAGCTATATCACTAAAATAATGCTGAATAAACAATCCTTTTGTTTATAATTTTAAGGACTATATGGCTGGATTAATTTGTTGAGAAAGAAAATTTCACAAGGACCTCCCATTTATTAAAAAATGAAATAACTAACAAATTATTTGCTGTCTTCTTATGATAGATAAATTTGCTGGCTTCTGGTATGGCTGGTCCTGCAAATAATTACAGCTGTGTAGCTAAAAGCTTTTGAAACAGGGTAATTCCCAGGAGACCTAAATAAAAAGATTTCTTAAACACACTTCCATTTCATTATTGCCTAAGAGTTAGGCCGTCTAATTGTAAGACTAACCTATTAGGCTTTTCTGGCAGCTTCTTTCAAAAGGCATTATTATATGGACAAAAATTACTCCAGTCCCATAGGAACTTGCTTACAATAATCAAAATATTTTTTTACAACTCAGAACAGGTAAAATTAAGTAGGTAAACCACACTTTTTACCAACGTATTTTAAAACAGGCTAAGCCTGGTTAATAGAATAGAATAGAACAGAACAGAACAGAATTGGACACACAAGGAATTTGTCTCCAGTGCAGAAGCTACAAGTGATAAATCATGATTATAAACATAAAAAACATTCATAATAATCTTAATAATCTCAGATATCATATAATGGGAGAAAATGCATCACTTTTGGCCAGGAGAATTCATCATTGTACATGGAAATAATGGCAGGATGTTATCTTCTGCTAGATTGGAAATAAGTTGTCCAATTTATAAATATATCTATGAGGCCCAGAGAAAGCAACAGCCAGCTTGTGGACTTCAGTGGCACTGACTCCAGAATATTGGGCTATACATAGTTAGGGATTTACTCCATGAACCCTCTTTATCTGTCCTCTACCTGCTCTTCATTTTATGGGAATGTGAATCTTAGATGTTTGCTTTCTGTTTTTCTTTCCATGCATACACACACATGGAACACTGCCATCCCTTCATGGCAAAGCAGGTCAGAAAGTACACAACACAACAAATAAAGGAACTCTACTTTATTGAAATAGATTATAATAAGAAATCTTGAAAGTCCAAGAGTTTTCCCTTTTCTCTCTCTTACACAAAACAGAATCAAGACAGGGCAATCTTGAGGTATTTTTCTTATGCTTTCCTGTTTTCCTGGACTGTTTGTGTTTTCCCAGCAGTTGCCACATATTTTCTTCAAGACCATCTCTATTCTCTACAAATACTTCTCTGACTTTCTTCTTGGTAGGATGTGGTCAGCTAGGAGATAAACTTTGCATATCCTTCTCATGAATTTTCACAAATAAATATCGTTTCTGTTAAAGTTATAGTTATAAAATCTGCTTCATTATTTCATGCGTCCCATCCTCAGGATGGCATGTGTACGTGTGTATACATACATACATATATGCAAACGCTTTCCCTACAACAAAGCTGAGGCCAATTTTCAATTTCAATGAATAGAAATACGTAGCTGAACTTTCTGAATAAAAGAAACTGAAAATGAGCATGTAGATTTAACTACATTTTTATATTTTTGAATTATCTGAGCCACACAATCCTCTTTATTTCATCACAAAACAGGTTTGTAGCTGAACAGCAGTGCTATTAACAGAGTTTTGCATATTCTGAAATATTCAATATTTAAGCTATGTAAGGTTTCTTTCAAAAATCAAGGTGAAAATAAAATTTAGCAAACAAATTTTTAAAACCTTCATGGAGAATCTTATAAGCAGTATTGAAATGAATATTAAAATTACGGCAACATATGAAAGTTTAAATGACAGGGACTCAAGCCGGGCTCAAGAGGGGTAAGGAAACTGGAGAGAAACTAATGAATTATTGGCTTCTGTCTGAAGGACTCCCCAATGCATATCCCCATAGGAAATGGTGGAACACCGTTCTGCTCTCAAAAAATGAGCCTGTTCTGCTCTCAAAAAATGGTACTCGACTTACAAAACAATAAACTTGTTTAGATTAGAAATTTGTTATCAAGAAAGCATCCTCTAGGGTACTCAGTCAGCAGATTAATGGAGAAAGACTTAATCTCTTTAACATTGCCATCAATTGGCACACCTCCCAATCCCAGCCTGAAGATGAATCAACCCAGACTGAAAATAAAAATCTAGGCAGGCAAACAGGCAGGCACAAATTGTACAGTATTTTATTCTGTTCTAGGCTCCATTCCAATGTAGGCCCTGGCATAAAACCTCAGCCAGAGATGTCACTTATTTCCCCTTGGCACTTGGCATAGATGAAAGCAGTAGTTCCAGAAGATGAGAAAAAGGTGGCAAGGTTGCTACTTGCGCCATCTTATTGAAGGTCACAGTATGAAAAATCTTGTCCAATTTGGATATTGTACAGTATACAGTGGTCACAATTGGAACCAGAATTTCTGTGGCTAGACAAAGGTGGTTGTTAAGTGACTCATGACCAATTTTACAACTTTTTTTTTTGCCATGGATGCCAAGCAAATCACTCCAGTTATTAAGCAAATCTGGCTTTCCCCATTGACTTTGCTTGTCAGAAGCCAACTGGAAAGGTGGCAAATAGTAATCACACATCCCAGTGATGAAGACTTTTCTTCCAACAGTCTTCATCATGGTTCCTCCAAGCGGGGAATAAGCATGGCAACTGCTTTGGGAAGAAGGTTGTAGTTTATTCCCCGCTTGGAGGAACCATGATGAAGACTTTTCTTCCAACACCAGGATGCTTCAATTTTCCATAAATACATGTCAGTTACCAAAAACTTAAATGTTGATCACATGTGGAGATGCTGTGGAGTGTGAGGTTTATTTGAAAGTCACTTTTTTCAATGCTGTTCGAACTTTCCAGCCAACCAAAACATTCTGAGTTCAAATAGGGGGAAAAATGATAATTGGCAATTTTCTTCAGCTGCTAGTTGTTTTCCTTCTGACCTCTCAGTTTTTCTCCTCCCGTGGAGAAACTCTCTTCTTCCAACTAGTTTATGGTTTTGCTAGCAGTTTGGAAATTTGAGACAGACCGTAAGATGCTGCAACCGTCATAAATATGAGTCAATTGCCAAGCGTCTGAATTTTCATCACGTTACCATGGGGATACTGCTATGGTCTTAAGTGTGAAAAATGATCATAAGTCACTTTTTTAGTGCTGTCATAACTTCAAATGGTCACTAAATGAACTGTTGTAAGTCAAGGACTACCTGTAACTGAATATTGAAAGCCTGACAGAGTTTCTCTTTCCCTCCCTCTTATACCAAAAAGACCAAAGCGAGGTCTTTTTGCTTTTCTTCCTCGTGATTTCCTGTTTTCCCAAGCTAAACTCATGTTTTGATTACAGTTGCTACTTATTTCAACTTGATTCTCTGGTGTATTGAACACACGCCTCTGAACAAAAGAGAAACAATTCTCTAGCTCCCTCCCAACCCCCCTCTAGGACATCTTAAACAGCAGCACTTGGTGGCAGTGCCAAGGCTGAGCCTGAAGTAGAGACCCAGGCTTCCACTTCAACCTTGGTGCCATGCTGCCACTCAAAAAGGCCACCTCATACCATGCTGCCAAGTGCTGCTGTTCTGGGTGGCCTAGATGGAGGGAAGACAGAGAATTGTCTTTCTTTTGTTTGTAGAGGGTGGTGTTTGACACGCCAGTAAAGTTTGATTCTAGAGCAGGCATGGTCCAACCCATGGCCTATGGGCTGCATGTGGCCCTGGACAACTAGCAAGAGACTTGGTGGAGCAGTGGGCTAATGCCTCCTTAAGTAACACCAGCTGCCTGCAATTAGTGCAGGTTTGAGTCCCACCAGGCTCAAGGTTGACTCGGCTTTCCATCCTTCCGAGGTAGGTAAAATGAGGACCCAGATTGTTGGGGGCAATAAGCTGACTTTGTAATAATGCCGCTTGGGGGCCCCCCGAAAGCCCTAATAAGCAGGCATATACATAGAATGAAGGCTACTGCTAAGCACATTGATTTGTGCTTTAGATTGTAAGCCGCCCTGAGTCTTCGGAGAAAGGCGGGATATAAATGGGATTAAAAAAAATATATGGCACCCCGAGATCATAAAAAATTAAAAGAAATTTGTTGTTTATATACATTAACTGTATTATAAATTTTATATGTGGCCCAAGATAATTTCTCTTCATTCACTGTAGCCCAGACAAGCCAAAAATTGGGCTCTCGTGGCCTAGACTTTTTCACTGCAATGTTGCCTCGTGTAGATGGCCTTCAGAATATCTTCAGAAGTGATATTTTGTAGTCCATAGATTATTTCTGAGAACGATCTGTCCTCACATTTAGAGTTAGAAAAAAGTCAATTTCCTAGTGTTAGTCTCACTCTCTTAGTGCTTCCCCCCCCCCCCGAAAGGCAACTGGATTATGTTTTTTTCCCTGAGGAAGAAGACATTTTGCTTCTTCAGAATGTGGGTAGAGAGGACCATTGGTCTGAAAGAGGGGTAAAAGAGGACATCTATGTTAGAATTGAAGAGCCCTCCCTAAACAGAGGGGGAGGGATATAACACAACTTATTTCTTGTCCACAACGCAGCCTTTTCAGCAGTTTGGTTCCACAGCTATTTGCCCTCTGATTCAGGTGACTCTGAAGGCAAAGATAACCCCCCAAGTGGCCTCAATGGCTCTCCGAGAGAGTGCAAATGACCAGATGACTGCAAAGAAATATGATCCTTCTGTGGGAAGAATCTAGAGAAAGAAATATTTTGGGAAATATTAAAAAGGCAGAATATATTTCCCCAAAGGATTTTAAAGGCAGAAACCAACCCCACCCCCCCACCAAGTCTCTCTGCCCCAAACAGAAAGCAGGTCTACAGAAATGCAGTTGTGGTAATCTTGTCAGAAAGATTGGAGCCAGGAAGCTTGGATTAGAAAGAAAAATGCCAAAAAATTCAGGATAGCAGGATATGACCTTTGGGACATAATAGAATTAATTCACCACCATCAGAATACCAGAAAGGCACACTCAGACTCAGGTCAAAGTTCATGTCATAGGAACAAGTCCAAACAAAAGCCCAAGAAGGAATAAAAACTCAGTCACTACTACATGTGGCCAGTTTTTCCAGAGCCATCTTTCTGTCTGGCTCTCCTCTTCAATAAACTACAATCTTCTTTCTAAAGCAGTCTCCATGTTTGTTTATTCCCGGCTTGGAATGGACCCTGATGAAGGTTTTTCTTTCATCCCACCCACCTCCACCATCCTGTCAGAACTGATTAAGCTTCTTGAGTGAGAAGCAAAACGTCTTTTTCCAAGTGTATTTGAACCAATTAAAACATGCTATTGTATTAATTCTTTGTTATGTTATGTAAATTGATCTTTTCACACTACATAAGACAGCTTTTATTAAAAATTTGGTTGCAGGGTGACAACAAAATATACAAAATATTGACAGGTATATCCTGGTATTATTTTGGAATCCTAAACAGTAACTTGCCATTAATTAAAATAGGAGGGGAAACTCAGCAGATTAGCTCTTTCCATGCCAGGAACCCATAGTATTATACAATAGTTAAATCAGAAAAAAATAATTTTAAGCAAGCTTTGCGTAATTGTCAAATGCAAATACAACTTTTGACCCTTTGAGAGAAAAATCCATTACTCCCTAATGATTGTGGAGTGCTTTAACATTATGAAGAATTTATAGAATGTCTTATATTATTCATCTAATTCTATACATAGGATTATTTTACTTATCCCAAATTTCCAGTATAATTTAGAGCAGGGGTGGGAAAGTATGGCCCTTTTTGACTTGTGGACTTCCCAGAATTCCTGAGCCAGTTGAAGTCCACAAGTCATAAAAGGGCCATACTTTCCCACCTCTGATTTAGAACAATAATATACTGTTATGAGCTCAAATAGAAAGAAGCAAGCGTGAAATATTAGCTGATATGTGTCTTAATTTCTTCTGCTCCTTTGTGACAATCAAGAGGAAGAAATCAAGAGTTCTCTTTTGTATTAGCAGATTGCCACAGAGTTGCCATTCTCCTAAATCTCAACCAATCTCACCTGAAAGTCTCAGGGTCCCACTTAATTTTGTTGCAGAAACAGCTCTGTGCTGATTCTTAGAGATCCAAATGGATGGGGGAAGGTGATAAAATGGGCATCGTGTTATCCTGATGCAAACCCCAGAATTTATATCCTTGCATCAAATGTCAGGATACGGCAGTGTGTTAAAAAAATTACTTTGCATGTTTTATCATTATGATTGGAGAGCCAGTTTGGTCAAATGCTTAAGGCTAGAAACAGGAGATTGTGATTTCTAATCCTACCTCAGGCATGAAAGCCGGCTGGGTCACCTTGAGTCAGTCATTCTCTCTTAGCTCAACCCACCTGACAGGGTTGTTGTGGGGAAAATAGGAGGAAAAAGGAGTATGTTTGTCACCTTGAGTTATTTATAAAAAATAATACAGGCAGGATAAAAAATAAATAAGTAAGTTAACTACTGTTAACTGCTTTCTGATTTCCATCCAGTATCACTTCATCAATGTTGCTCTCCTGTTCCTACTTAGTCTTACTTATGTTGTAGGCTGAATTGGAGAGAAATTTTCCCCATCAGCAATGTGGAATATTCTCACAAGGCTTTCTAATTCATTCTAACCTTTTAGGCCATGCTTCAGCAGACATTTATCATTTTGCTGCCCAAAGTCAATTGGATTAAGATAGACAGCTATAAAAATTGAATAAATACATAAATAAATATTTTTTTTAGATTTAGCTTAATGCTACTGGATCGTGCCTTCCGTTATTATGTAACTGATTTTACCAAAGATTGGAAATTTTTAAACTGCATTTTTAATGCTCTATCACAGGGCTTTTCAACCAGTGGTACGGGTGGTACGGGTACCACCTGTGGTACATTGGCACCTGGCAGGTGGTAGCGGGGTGGTGGTGAATGAGCTGAACTGGTGGCAGCACCGCACAAGCCTGAGTGAGAGATGGCTGGAGTTGCAAGTCTGTCAGGGCTCAGCAAAAGCTCAGGGCTCAGTGCTTTTGGGGGGCTGTCAGGGCTCAGTGGAAGCACCAGGATCAGCGCCAGGCTCCAGCTGGAAGAAGCGCCGATCAGCTGAAATGTTGCAGCATCTCCAGGGTCTTGTGATTTACATTCAGATGCTTGGCAACTGATTCATATTTATGACGGTCACAGTGTCCCAGGGTCATGTGAAGTGACCAAAACTTGCTCCAACCACCCAGAAGATTGGGGGGGAATAAAAACCAAACACCTCCCACCCCACCCCCAATGCCAATCCTCAACAGAAATGCTCACAACAATGAAAACCTTGGACAGGAGGAAGAGCACCGCTGGGCAGGCAGGTAGGTGTCTTGCTCGGCTGTGGCTTGGGGCGCACTTTTTTCAGTGCCATTGTAACTTTGAACAGACACTAAGCGAACTGTTGTAAGTTGAGCACTACCTGTACTTCACTTTTTTTTTTTTTGGTCATCAAGTTTTTGACACCTTTCTAGGCGACTGGTGGTACTCAGATGTTGTTATATCCTAAAAGTGATACAATGGGTGAAAAGATTGAAAAGCCCTGCTCTATCCTACAGCTTCCTATCGCGAGCCATTTTCAGTTCATCTTATGGATTCCATTATTCAGGTAGTAGACAGATATTAATTGAAGCTGGTTACCCTGGTTCATCCAGGGGTGGGATTCAGCCAGTTCGTACCACTTTGGCAGAACTGGTAGCTAATTTTTTGTTGCCCAGGCCCAGAATGGACTTCTGGAAGCGGCATCCACACAGAGAACCAGTTGTTCACATATTTGAATCCCACCACTGCCTGAATGTTATATTTTGAACTCACGGCCTATTTAGTAGTGTTGCTAGCTGTGGTAATTGATATGATTACATGCCCTCTGGAGCTCATAGATGGTAACTCTGACCCCTTTGGTGCCAAGCTGAATCTTTTCTTCCATCGGCAGAATTTTCTTTTTAAGAAAAAACAAAAGTGACAGGAGAAGATGGGGCAGTTATAAATGGTAGCTATCATCATGCGGCCCAAAATGAATGTCCTACGAAAGCAGCCACATGGCATGAGAGAGAGAGAGAGAGAGAGAGAGAGAGAGAGAGAGAGAGAGAGAGAGAACCCCACAGCTAGTGGAACAAATCCTGGGAAATGGTAGTGTTATCACACCTGTGAGGCAGCTTTGAAAGAAGTGGCCATCTTCTGAGTCCAGCACAGCGACAGCCCTAGGACTTAGAGGGGGGGGGAGGAACCATTGTGCTGAGAGTTTGGGCAAGCTACAGAATTTTGCCTGAAGGGCAGAAATATTCTGCAGATATGCGGCGGTATCATTTGCTACTTTGCCTATGCAGTCAGTTTGCGCCGTGTGTGTGTGTGTGTGTGTCTGTATGTCTGTGTGTCTGTGTGTGTGTTTGTGTGTGTGTGTGTGTGTGAGATGTCTGTGTGCCTCTCTTTTCCTAGCCTGGAGGAACCCAGCTAAACAAGCTGTTGATCCAAGAAGAGCTTGTAAAAAGCGGGCTTCTCATTTATGCCTTCCCTTGACCAGTAGATGGAGCTGTCATGTAAGGTGCTGCGTTCCCCCCCCCTCCTTCATCTTTTCTCTCTCTCTCTCCTCTCCCCCTTTCCCCCTCTCCCCCTCCTAATGAGCTGTTTTCTGATATATGTTGGGTACCATAGAGTGAGCCCGAGAACAGGAAGCGGAGGCAGGAGCCACAAGGATTCTGGAAAGGTCTCTGTGTTTTCTTTTCCTCCAAGAAGGCAGGAATTAAGTGAATATATAGACACACATCTAGAAAGAGAGAGAGAGAGAGAGAGAATGTGGTCAGAGACCTGGATCATTACAATAGGAAGCGAGCGTGCGGTATGTTCCTCCTTAGATGGATGTTAGGGCTGTGCTTCGTCCTTCCCTTTTCAGCAGGTAAGTTGGCAAGCCATTTCCTCGGGGCGGGGGTGGTGGTGGTGGTGGCGGCGGCTAAGGGGGCTGCCAGCAACCTGAGATCTTCCTAGAAAAAAAAGAGAGGCATCCAGTTTTAATCGCCGGCTGGGATGTACAGATGAATCCAAAGAGGAACAGAGAAAATTTAAAGCCATGTTGGATTATCCAGTTGAAGTGATGCTGTGCTGGTGGGTGGTTTTGTGCTGCTGCTGCTATTATTATTATTATTATTATTATTATTATTATTATTATTATTATTATTATTATTATTATTATTATTATTATTATTATTATTAATAATAATAATAATAATAATAATAATAATAATAATAATAATAATAATAATAATTTTCTTTCTGGCCCCGGCCCTCCACCCCTCCTACTTGTTTAAGGCTATAATCTTTTACACAGTGACCTGAGCAAGGAAGCCCAGTGAAAGCTTTGGGACTTACCTCTGAGTAAATATGCACAAGATTATGCTGCAGTAATGGCCTAACACTGTAAATATTGCTTTTCCCCCCTCCCGCCTCCCCTTATAGACTCGATCAGTTGGTTAAAATATGACTTTTATCTATTCTAAAGCGAGAACAGGGGTGTTTTATATTTCCAAAGGAGGTCATGTTGCTTCTGAAAGGAAAGAAAGAAAATGTGCTTGACATTTTTTTTAATGCTTTAGTATAGTTATAAATCCCTCAAATCAAAGTGCCCCCCAGGGAAGAATTGCATATTATAGTCTTATCTTATTTTCACAACACTGCTTTGAGGAGAAGACTCCCTTTTCCTTGGATTTTTGATCTTTGCAGTAGTATGCACCAAATCTATGAATATTATTTTTCAACGTGAAGTAGATTTTGTGCGGGAAGAAACGTGATAGCTGGAATACTGATGATGAAAAGAACCCTCCTTTCAACCTTTAATAAGTTTCTGAGGCAAGAGTGAGGCCTGTTAGGAATGGAAGCCATCACAAAGAATTAATTATGCTATATGTATTATGCTATATGTTAATTCCCACTAATGTATTTTCTTTGACAATAGTGGTTCCTGTGTCTCTCTGTGTGTGTGTGTGTGTGTGTGCGTGCGTGCTAATTAAGCAGCACAGCTTTTATTCTAGAATTATTGTATTGATCTGTACAGTTAATAATTCAGATTAAGTTAACCTATGGATATATTTACATCGATGGTTTGTCCCATTACTTAGATCATGTTCAGATCTCTCAAAAAGATTGCAATACAGAAATAATGGGTTTTTTTGGAATGAATTCTATATTGTTATTTTTTTCCCTGTGTGGGCAATAGAAGTTTTTGGAAAAATAACTTAGTTTGTAGGTTCTACCCAAAAAAGGATAGACCTATGAAGATGAATGAATATACGTTAAGACTAGGTTTGATTTCAAGCATAGATGTTTTCTTAATTGTGTTCAATCATGCAAAAATGTGATTCTTAATTTCTGTTATGACACATGCAAATATAACAAATGTGTGTCTTTGGGTAATATTTCATTTTATTTGGTAGAGATGTCCGTAGATCATGAGAAACAGCAGTCTGAATTTTCTCTCAATTTTTTTATAGCTTGCTTATTAAGGCAACTAGATTGGTCTGAAAATCTGGATGAGCACTAGATAAAAGGAAAAAGATATAAGAAACTCTAGCTCTCTGCTGCCTTCCAGTCATTTTATATATGTTTGCAGCCCAGATCTAATTATATTACTACGGTACATGGTCAATGGTACTTCACCTTTCTCTTCTGAAAGACATACATAAAGCTATTCAAAAAAAATAAATAAGTTTATTGGACCTACATAGCAAAAATTGAAATCACCATTAGATGGCAGCAAAGAGATAGAGACAACCTCAGAACTTTTCTGCCACTGAGTCATTCAAAGTTTTGTTTCCTGTGTCTGGTTGCCCTAGGATTAAATGTTTATTGGAATCAATGGGACATTGGAATATATATTCAATTTATTTCTCCTATTAGCAATATTAGTATTTTCTGAAGTCGACCAAACTTAACTGTGCCAAAAAAGCTGTAAAAGAAAACAAGATTTTTATTGCTTCAACAATAATGCTATGGGTAATGCTATGGAGATGTTATTAGTCATTGGTGGGGAAGTAAGCCCAATAAATGAATATCTGATTTCTTCTTATTTCAAACTGAAGTCAATTTCGATGTCTCTATTCTGAAGTACAGAGTTGAACATCGTTGCCTATGTATCTTTATAATGTCTGCGGTTGCAAAAATCTCTTATATTCCTTTTTTTTGCTGATGGCAAGGGTAAGATAATGCCAAAAGTAATATGGATCAGTGATTGGGATTAATTAAACTGTGCCTGCTGTCTATCCTACTTTAATCTGAGTGAGGATTCTTATTCTCGGATAATTAATGAAGTTATTTGCATTAGTAGAAGTTATATAGTAGATATCCAAATGCTCAATTCAAGGCATGGCCCTAACCTTTTTCTCTAAGCCACAGTTCAAATACAGCATTGTGTGATATTCAGTCCACATGGGAATTCTGGATTTTAACTCTTTTTATCCTTGCTAACCACAAAACGCTAATGCAATCTGCCTGCTGTGTGCTTGGTAGCTGATATAGGGCAAAGGGAAGTCGTGCACTAGAATGGAATCGTCCACTGGTTTGGACCACTGTTGCATTATCTGACAGGCATCAAGAGTTTTGTGACAAGATTAATTGTATAGAGTAAAAGGAGAGAGAATTCCATGTAATGTAAGTTTAGACATAAGTTTAGTATTTTTCTGAAAGAGGATGGAGCCCATGTTTCAAAATATCTTCCCCAACAGAAGATGAGTTGATGGGACTGAACTCTTGAGTTCTGCTTCCAATGCCCTGCATAACCCCTGTCTGTCTTAGTCAGCCTATCTCTCTTTCAAAGTGAGACCCCCTAAACCAGGGGTGTCAAACTCAATTTCATTCAGGGCCACATCAGCACTGTGGTTGCCCTCGGAGGGCCAGGTGGGTGTGGCTAGGATGGGTGTGGCCTACTGGGTGGGTGTGGCTAGGATGGACGTGGCCTACTGGGTGGGCATAGCCAGCTCGACATCACTTGCTTCAGGGGTTCCTGGGTAGGACTGGGGCAGGTCTGAGGGTCTCCGGCAGAGGAGGATGGGACCAGGGCGAGTGTTGGGACATGGTCCCTCCCATCCTCCCTCCCTTCCTTCCTCTGTTCTTCCCTTCCTCTCTCCCACCCTCCATTCCTTCCTCCCTCTGTTCCTTCCTTCTTCCCTTCCTTCCTTCTTCCTTTCCACTCTCCATTCCTCCCTCCCTTTTTCCCTCCCTCCCTCCCACCCTTCCTTTCTTTGCCTTCTCATCTCTTTCCTTCCCTCGCACTCAGGAAGGGGTGATGGGAGGGGGAGGGATTGCCAGCACTAATATGCTGCTGCTGGCCATTCCTATACTATGTGGGTGGGTGGGGGCGGTCCTGTTGAAAGGGATGCCTCGTGGCTGCAAGGATGGAGGGGCTGGTGGGGGTGGGGTGGGGGTGTGTGCTGATCTACAACCTGGTTGTGTCCCTCAAAGCCTGAAAGCCTAAGATCCACTGGAACCAGCAAGGAGCTGCCCCGCCACCTCTGTCCTGCCCCCCCCGGGGTGTGCGTACAGGAGACGGCCAGTGCTGGCATCCTGGCTGAAGTCAGCCTGCAGGGCAAGACAGCCAGCAGGGATGCCGGACTCTACTTGTGTGCACACCCAGGGGGTGGGGTGGGGCTGCCCCGTGGATTTAAGGCTGAGTGTATTCTGGCTTTGATGGATGCAATCAAGTTGTAGATCAGCGCCAAACCCCACCCCCCCCACCAGCACCTCCACCCTTGTAGCCACGAGGCATCGCTTTCATTGGCACAGACCCCCCTCCCCACACAGGATAGCAAGACTGGCAGCAACATGGCAGCGCTGGCAATCTCTTCTCCTCCCATCACCCCTTCCCGAGCACTGAGGAAGGAAAGATGAGAAGGAGAGAAGGAAGGAAGAAAGTGTAGTGGAGAGGGGAATTGGGGGGATCGGTGCTGGCTGGGAGGCTTTGCCAGAGCTCTGGGGATTCGGCAGAGAGGTCAGGAGCTCCAGAGGCCTCCGCAGTGGCTGGGGGCAGGGTGGGGCCCTTGGGGAGGGATTTTTAAAGGGGAAGAGGAGATTGACCGGGGGAAGAAGATTTTAGTTTCTCTTTTCTGGAGAGACAAGCCAGAAGGAGGGAGAGCGAGGTAGGAAGTTTATTCTCTGGAGAGAGAATAAAAAAACCTTTTTGCCTTCCTACCTCGCTCTCCCTCCTTCTGGCTTGTCTCTCCAGAAAAGAGAAACTAAAATCATCTTCCCCCGGTCAATCTCCTCTTCCCCTTTAAAAATCCCTCCCCAAGAGCCCCGCCCTGCCCCGCCCCCAGCCTCCGCGGAGGCCTCTGGAGCTCCCGACCTCTCTGACGAAACATCAGAGCTCCGGCAAAGCCTCCCAGCCAGCGCCGATTCCCCCCCCCCAATTCCCCTCTCCGCTATACTTCCTTCCTTCTCATCTCTTTCCTTCCTCTACGCTCAGGAAGGGGTGATGGGAGGGGGAGGGACTGCCAGCACTGCCATGTTGCTGCCAGTCTTGTTATCCCGCATGGGGGGGGTCTGTCCCAGTGAAAGGAAAGCCTCATGGCTGCAAGACTGGAAGTGCTGGTGGGGGTGGGGGTGGGGGTTGGCGCTGATCTACAACCTGGTTGCATCCATCAAAGCCAGAACGCACTCCGCCTAAGATCCACTAGAATCAGCAAGGAGCTGCCTTGCCACCTCTGCCCCGCCCCCGAGTGTGCGCACAGCAGATGGCCAGCGCCGGCATCCTGGGTGAAGTCAGTATGCGTGACAAGACAGCCAGCAGGGACACTGGACTCTGCTTGCGCACGCACACAGGGGGCGGGGCAGAGCTGCCCCATGGATTTAACGCTGAGCGCGTTCTGGCTTTGATGGATGTAATCAGGTTGTAGATCAGTGCCCGGTCGGCCTGGGCCGGGCCGAGGTGCAGCGGGCCAGTCCTTCGCTCTTTTCAGAGCAGGTCCCCGGGCTGGATGGAACCACATGTTGGGCCGCATCCGGCCTGTAAGCCTTGTGTTTGACATGTCTGCCCTAAACCATATTGGCTTAGTGGTGAGTATAGAGGGAGAGTATGGAGGGAGAATCTGTTTGAAAAAGCCAGGCTCTCTTACTACCCAAGACAGGTATCTGAATATACCAAGACCAGAAGAAAAACACTACCTTAACGTGGGGACAACTGCTTCATAATGCAGCTGACATATGTTGCCTCACATGGACTGGGGATCAGTTAAAGTCAACATAAAAAAGATGAAGAATAAAGAAGTTTGTTTGGCATGTTGTACTACTGTTAAATAATGCTTTTGCATCTTAGGGTTGCTGGCTCTGAGGTATTGTATGGTATAAGTTACCGATAGCAAGAGGGAGGTTGATTAGACCAGGAAGATGCCTTTATTTTTTAATTTTTTTTTTAATTTTAATCCCATTTATATCCCGCCCTTCTCCGAAGACTCAGGGCGGCTTACACTCTAAGCACAAATCAATTTGCTTAGCAATAGCCTTCATTCTATGTATATGCCTGCTTATTAGGGCTTTCGCCCCCCCCCCAAGCGGCATTATTACAAAGTCAGCTTATTGCCCCCAACAATCTGGGTCCTCAGATTTCCTTTAGAAGTGAAAACCATGGCAGAAGAGAAAGGCAAGTTACTAATAGCAAGTTGTCATTATATTGTGACCCTGCATATATGATTAGTTTAATATTCACCTAAGTGCCAAACATAATTTAACTTATATCTTATCCATTCTGAAATCCAGGTAATAGAATTTACTTAATAATAGTTCAACAGCTTCAGACTGTGTTTCAGCTGGATAGGCTATTTGTTTTGGAGAAAAATAGGAAGCACTTATTTATTTTTACTTCCTACATTTGCCATTCGGGCTATGTAATCCTTTAGAAAGTCTAGCAGTACATTAATTTAAAAAATATTGAAAATATTAAAATTTTAACTCCAAATAAAACACCAATCAGCAAAATTTAATTAGGGAAGAAGCAAAATTGGAAGCAGACTTTGGCAAGAGGATTAAAGATGATGTACGGTATGCCTTGTGTTGAATTGACATAAGTGGTGACACTTTCCAAGAAATGAGGAAATGGCGTGACTCATTTCCAAGCTATCCCTTCTCATTCATAAATGACAGATTCAAAGGCAATAGGCCACATCCACCCACACACCTCACAGAAGATTGTGAAATGCAACATCCCAACACCCAAAGGATCACTTGTTTCAGAGGAAATCAATATTTTTCCCTACATGTGTATTCTGGGTGTAACCTTAGATCTGTCAATGGAGAAGCAAAATTTCAGACATACAAAATACTATAAAATGATAAGAATCCCTCAGTTGTGTTTTACCTACTGAACGTTTCCTACCTCTCTCCAAGGAATAGCTGTTTTTGAGTTTAATGGAACCTATTCCCAAGTATGGTAGATGCCTAGTAGGATTGGGTACTCTTGGAAAATGATTCATAAAATGGGATGGAAAGTGAAACACAGCATGACATGCTTAATATGTGTGGAAATATTTCCTTCAATTGAGTTTTGGAGCATGAATCTTGCCTAGGATTATACCCCTTTATAAAGCCTTGGTAAGTTCACACTGGGATCACCGTGATGTAAAAAAGGTGTTGAGACTCTGACAAGAGTGCAGAGAAGAGCAACAAAGATGATTAGGGGGTTGGAGGCTAAAACATATGAAGAACAGTTACAGGAAATGGGTATGCCTAGTCTAGTAAAAAGAAGGACTATGGGTAATATGATACTGATGTTCCAATATCTGAGGGGCTGCCAAAAAGGAGGAGAGAAGCGATCTAGAACTAAGGAGAAATTTCCTGACAGTGAGAACAATCAACCAGAGGAACAGTTTGCCTTCAAAAATTGTGGATCCTCCATTGCTTGGAAGCTTTTATGAAGAGACTGGACAGCCATTTGTCTGAAATAGTATAAGATCTCCTGCTTGAGCAGGGGGTTGGACTAAAAGACCCCCGAGGTCCCTTCCAACTCTGATGATTCTATGCGTTATGATTGCAGTTGCCTTTAATTTGGCTGCTGGGTCACCCCTGCCCTGTTCCCTTAGCTGTCAATCTAGTTTTCAATCATTGCGGCTATTATATGAATAAACAATTTGTCATTTACTCCAGCATTAGCTGCTAGAAATGGCAGAATATGGTGTGGAGGTAGATGAAGTTTGGAGCCCTATGGAAAGTTATATTTGAATAAACCCCACTACGTGTGGTAAATGAAACTCTTAATACATGAGCTTCAGTAATCTTCTCAAATTATTTTCTTTCTGACGAAATGAAAGCAGAAAAGGGATCCAATATTTTAGAATATACTAAAGTTTTATGTGTTTGCTAAAGTTTTTAACTTGGAATTAGGAAGAAGAAAGCTGTGAGACAGGTAATTTCTTATTTGGAGTATATCTTTTCTTTAAATATGAAAAGAGATTTCAGGAAAAATCTGAAGTGCTTGAAATTGCATGTATGAGAGGCATTTATCTATTTATATTTAATGTCCCCCAATTTCTTTCTTTAATGGAAGCTCACTGACATCTCCAATTCCCTGAGAGATTAAGTTAATATACTAATATTTTGGAACTCTTAATTTAACTCTCAGAACCTAAGTAAATATTCTGCTAAAAAAATAAAGGGAACACTTAAACAACACAATGTACTGTATTTAATAGTAGGATGTCTTATTTTCTGTTCCCTTTATTTTTTGAGCAGTATATATAGTATCAATATGCTATTGCTGACACTTTATTCCTTCTTAATGTTAATTCATTCTGTTTTTAATATCCTCTAAGAATCACAAATAATTCATTTTTACACACTTTCAAATTAAAATTTGTGTTATTTATATAATTTTATATCATTTGGATCAGTTTACACTGTTCGTGTTATTATGTACAGTAACTGGTTAACTCTAATAATTTGCAGTAAAACCATAATTTAATGTGTAGACTCGCAATTGAATGACTTGAGTTAAATGTCTGTAGAGTCTAAATGAAAATGTTATTATATCTCAAGTTTATGATCCAAACTGTAATAAACCAAGGGTTTACTGCACCTAGCAGTTCGAAAGCACGTAAAAATGCAAGTAGGAAAATAGGGACTACTATGGTGGGAAGGTAACAGCGTTCCATGCGCCTTTGGCGTCTAGTCATGCCGGCCACATGACCACGGAGACGTCCTCGGACAAGCGCTGGCTCTTCGGCTTTGAAACGGAGATGAGCACTGGCCCCTAGAGTCGGAAACGACTAGCACGCATGTGCGGGGGAACCTTTACCTTTTAGTATTTAACTGTGTTTCTTATGTTAATCAAATATCTGCACTTGATCTTAGCAAAGGGTCCAAAAATCCTTGGAGTTGCAGAAGAAATCATGAAGACTTCTCCTTGCCCTGTCAGACTGCCTACATATAGATTTTCCTGGCACGTGGTACAGAGAGTAAGGAAGATTATCTGGACAGAGATATGCAGGATCTACACCCCACCTAGGCCAGGGGTGGCGAACCTATGGCATGCGTGCCACAGGCGGCATGCGGAGCCGTCCCTGTGGGCATGCGCGCCATCACCCAAGAGGGAGGTGGGGCCAGGTTGCCCCGCCCTCTCTCCACATGCTCCTGCGCTCTTGCTCTCTTTCTCTCTGCACTGAGAGTCAGGGAGCAGCTGCAAGAGCTGGGCGGATCCAGGCTAGATGGTGGAGGCAGCTGCAGCACAAGTCCAGGTAAGCCTCCAGAGCGATTTTGTGCCCCCCCCCAGCCAATCATTTTATGATACTCCAGCGGCCCGACCCAGGCATCGGAGGCCTGCAAAATGCTTCTGCTGCCCAGATCTAGGGCTGCAGGGCGATTTCGCTTCCCCTCCGCAACCGATTTTACAGGCCTCCGACACCCAGATTGGGTCGCTGGAGCATCGCCCCCTCGGTGGCCACGCCCCCAGCACCCAACGATGCATAAGTGGGTTTCGGGTTGCAGTTTGGGCACTCGGTCTCAAAAAGATTCGCCACCGCTGACCTAGGCAAAGCGTACTGAAACATTTTTTTCTGAAGTTCAGAAAGAGATAACATTCGGAAATGGCTTAGGCAGAAACTTCCCTAATTCACTAAACTACAAGAAGGAAGAGGAAGGATCGAACAATCAGATTTGCAAGATGCTGCTCTTATGGCCGTAAATAAAAAAAAAGTAGTTCTGGCTTTCCTGTGGAGTTGATTTCCTGGTCAGGTTTACTCAGTTGGCTGACTAATAGATGCAAAAGTGAGCAATTGTAATAGGGTTGGGTTTTTAAATGACTTTATGACCCCGGCATTGTGTGAATGGGTCCCCTCTTGTGTTGATCGGCATTTCCTCCAGTTGACAACAGGGAAGCTGTGCAGTTGATGGTATTTATTTATTTATTTTATTACATTTATATACCGCCCTTTCCCGAAGGACTCAGGGCGGTTTACAGGGTAATTAAAAACAAAAATACAAAAGTTAAAAACAAATTTAAAAAAAAATTATATCCGTCCCTGAATAAATAAAACCCCAGTTAAAATTAAAATTAAAATTAAAATTAAAATTCTCAGCCTGAGCCAGAGAGCTCGAAGAGCCAGGTCTTCAGGTCCCGGTGGAATGAACGGAGGTCGGGGGCAGTCCTAAGCTCCACTGGCAGCTGGTTCCAAAGGGCAGGCGCACCCACTGAGAAGGCCCTATCCCTGGGTGTTGTCCGCCGGCAATCTCTTACCGGTGGCACCCTGAGAAGACACTCCCTGTGGGAGCGCACTGGACGAAGGGAGCTTGATGCCGGCAGCAGTTGTTCCCTCAGATATCCCGGACCCAAGCCATTTAGGGCTTTATAGGTCATCACCAGCACCTTGAATCTCACCCGGAGGGCAACCGGGAGCCAATGCAGCTCGCGGAGTAGAGGTGTTACATGGGAGTATCGGGAGACCCCCATCACAACTCGCGCAGCCGCTTTCTGCACCAGCTGAAGCCTCCGAGTGGTCCTCAAGGGCAGCCCCATGTAGAGAGCGTTGCAGTAGTCTAAACGGGAGGTCACGAGCGCATGAGTGACTGTGCGTAGGGCATCTCGGTCCAGATAGGGTCGCAACTGGCGCACCAGGCGAACCTGGGCAAAATCCCCCCTGGTCACGGCTCCTATATGGTCTTCAAAATTGAGTCGTGAATCCAGGAGGACGCCCAAGTTGCGAGCCCTATCAACAGGGGGTAACACCTCACCCCCCATCGTTAGAGATGGAATAGTCTAGTTAGCCCGAGATGCCGATATGCACAGCCACTCAGTCTTGGCGGGATTGAGACGAAGCCTGTTTCTCCCCATCCAGACCTGGACCGCCTCCAGGCAACGGGACATCATGGCGAGGGCATCACTGGGTTGGTTCGGGGTGGAAAGAAAAAGTTGGGTATCATCAGCGTACTGATGATACCCCACCCCGAAACCACAAATGATCTCGCCCAGCGGCTTCGTATAGATGTTGAACAGGAGGGGCGAGAGAACCGACCCCTGAGGAACTCCACAAACGAGAGGCCTCGGGGCGGATCTCTGCCCTCCCGTCAACACCGACTGCGAACGGCCCAGAAGATAGGAGGAGAACCACCGTAAAACGGTGCCTCCCACTCCCAACCCCCTGAGACGCCGCAGTAGGATACCATGGTCGATGGTATCAAAAGCCGCTGAGAGATCTAATAGGACCAGGATAGAGGAACAACCCCTGTCCCGAGCCCGCCAGAGATCATTCACCAGCGTGACCAATGCCGTCTCCGTGCTGTATCCGGGCCTGAAACCCGATTGGTACGGGTCCAGATAATCAGTTTCCTCCAGGAACAGAGGTGGTGGGGTGGCGGTGGTTGTCCGGGAGACTTTGTCCGCTAGTATGTATACATTGTACTATGTATGCTAGTACAATGGCCTTTGCTCCCTCCCCCCGCCTTATCCTTGCTTCTCCACTTAACAAAAGCCAGTTTGCCCATGAAAAGCTTTGATTCCCAGTGCAAGGATACCATGATGCTCCAGAAGCACTGCATTTGTGGGGAGTCCATTGAGTCACAAAATGGGCATTGGCCTACTTTCCTGCCGGCAGAGAACCAGCCTGCCCAAAGCGTTGTTGAACTTGAACATCTCAAATTGCCCAATGGAAGTTTTATAGATTGCTGCAACAGGAGAATGGCATTGGGAACTCCGGGGCAAGGCGGGAGTAATACCAAGCTCCATATGGAAGCCTTCTTGAGTGACTGAAACTGGCCGGTGCTACCATAAAACCTTTGAATATATTTATCAATAGAGAAATGGAAAAATTTCACAGCATGAAATGAATTGGATAAATAAAGTTAGGACCAGAATTTCTGTTGCTAAGTGATGCAGTCCTTAAGTGAGTCATGCCTAGTTTTCTACCTTTTTTTGCTACGGTTGTTAAACCAATCTGTCTTTTCCCACTGACTTTGCGCGTCTTCAGAAGTTGTGAGGGCTCCATCACTGGAAGGTTTTCAAACAAACAAACAAAGAAAAAATAAATGCTTTGTGAATGCATTATTTCCCCCTATTTTCTTGGTTGTTAATGTGCCACTAAGTAACAGTGATTATGTTACTTTAATTGGTGTGAACCAAAACTTTATATTAAAGCAATATATACAATAATAAAGGAGTCACTAAAGATAAAAGGTAAAGGTAAAGGTTCTCCCGCACATGCGTGCTAGTCGTTTCCGACGCTAGGGTCTGGTGCTCATCCGTTTCAAAGCCGAAGAGCCAGCGTTTGTCCAAGGACGTCTCCGTGGTCATGTGGCCGGCATGACTAGACGCCAAAGGCGCATGGAACACTGTTAACACTAAAGATAGGGGTGGGAAGGAAAAGGTGACTTGACACCAAAATTATTGCAAGGTCAGGACAAGATATTGTAGGGTATATTTTACAAAAATAGGGTGGGGATAGGAAGTAAGGGAGATTGTTTTTCTAGTTGACATGTAATGAATACAATATTCTTTGAGGATATATTGTATTTTATATAAGCATAGAACTTCCACAGAGAGATGGGAGCAAACAATATAAGGTAACTCTTACCACAATACCATTCTGTTTACTGCAAGCATGAGGACTAAGTAAAAATATTGGGAAATATGTTAGAAAAATAAAAGCATAATAATAAACATATTAAGATTCTTACCCAGTTAAACAGTTGGATTTTGCAGTTATATTCCTGTATAATCTATTAGTTGCTTGATAAAAAATAAAAATCCCTGGTAGTTGCAGTAGTTTAAACTTGAGCACAATCTCAGCATAGGGTCAATCCACAACTGCAAATCAAATGTGATTGTGGCTTGAAATAGCACTTTCAGACACTGCGATCTGGTTAACATTGCTGGATTTTGCGCATTTCTTTCTTTCTTTTTTCTGTTTGCAGCTATTACTAGAAATATTATTGGTATTGATTTTATTACAGTTGCTAACATATATGCTAAGAGATATAGAAATAGCTAAATTTCCACATTGAGAGATCATGAATTGAGGTCCCCTCTTTTCTCCAAAACCATGAGTTCTATGTTTATATTTTATTTATGTACTGGTAATTCATATTGTGTGTATGTGTGTCTTTAAAAAGTAGACATAACAATGTGAAGATAAAAGTATAACAAATAACATCCCCACAGCTAAGGAACAGCTATTATACAAAAAGTATGCAGGAGTGGCATTCAGGGGACCCAAATACATCAGAAGTGCTTTTGTATCAACAAAACAAACTTTCAGCATTAAGGCTGTTAACACATTAAAGACATTATTAGTTAGCTTCCTTCCAATCAGCAGTGATCCTGAGTTGCTGTTATGTGGGTTTCTTTTACAGGGGTGTCAAACTGCCGGCCCGCATCATGTGGAGGCCACGCCCACCCCAGCTCCAGCAATGCAAATAAGTCGTGATATGTCACGACTCGTCATGTGACGTGGCGAATTTTACACCTGTAGCTTTAGATCTAATAAGAGATTTCCATTTTATTCTTATTTTTTTATTATTGGCAGCATCCAATTTGTATGAATTAGATTGTCACGGTGCTGAAACAGTTGTGTGTGTGTGTATACATATATATATATATATATACACACACACACACACACACACACACACACACACACATACATACAGCGTTTCCATCCTGACGACGTTGGCAGTTAGCCGACAAAAGCTTGATCTTTTAGCAATAAAAACTGTTTTAGTTTTTCTTATTCTATCCCAGTGTTCGCTTTGTTTGTTAATTTTAACATGCCTGGGATTCGCATTTTTAATCTTATCAATATATATGCATGCTAATTTATCTCATCATGATAATGCTATAATTTTCAAAGCTCCACTGAAAGCATTTATTTGCCTGAAGAGTAAGATAGAAGTCCTATATAAATAATCAAAACATTAGATGAGAAACTGACTACCTGGGTGTGCAGATTATTATTTTGACTGAATGTTAAAATATATCCATACTGTTTGACAATAGACAAAGTGTTAATGTTGATAATACGGTAACAGTAAAGTATATCTAGAAAGGAAGGATCATAAGAGGAGAATGATAAAATGTTTCTCTTGTACTTCTCAAATGTATTCAATTTCTTTAAAAGAACAAGGGCTTGAAGAATTACGGACAACTCAGACTTCCGGTCCATAGATATATGACATTGATTGATATCTTGGCTGTAGAATGGAATGTCTTAGGAGTCCTATGGAAAGTAAAAATACTCAACTTGGATTTTTTGTAATTGCTTGTTTTATTTATTTAGTCCTTTTAAGTCGGTGTTGACTATTGGCAACTGCCCGGACAAGTCACTGCAGTTCTCTTGACAAGAGTTTCACAAATAGTTGGCAATTGCCTTCTTCCTATGGTTAAGAAAGAGTTATGCAGATGTGCTCAAGGTCACTTAGATGGTTTTGGGGCTAAAGTAGGACTAGAACTTACAGATAGAATTCATTGCTTTTCAGCTTCTAGCCCACTATCTTAACCAGTACACCCAATTGGCTCTCTAATTGCTTGTATTGTTATAGATTTTTCTCTGGGTCAGGTTAACACCAGAGTTCCTGATTCTTTTCCTCATGCCACTCTCAACATGACTTTAAATATAAATAAAGTGATTACATCTTCTGCAGTGCAGATTGTGATCACAGGCGCAAATTATTGTAGCTTCTTTTAAGTTCAGGCAGGAAAAAAGAAATTGCACATTGCTTATTTAAGGTGATCAAAGGAGTTCAAATGGATGTCATTATTGCCATTGTTTTAATTGGCAATATTGCTTTTTAAGTAAGTGCACAAAGCTTACATTAGAAAGCAAGCTAGCAGCTGAAGAAATGTGAGCTTCAAAATCTTAGCTAGATGTGCATCCTAACAGGAAAAAATAATAATCCAGTGGTTCTGTTTTCCCAATCTCAGACAATTTTAATATATAACTTAAGATCAAACCGCAACCAGAGATTTATTCAAACATCAAGCTATTTTTCCGCCTGCTTTTTCGGTAAAAGGAAAGAGAAAAGAAAAGAAAAAGCTTTTATTAAAAATTCTGCAATCTGTGATATTTCTTCATCCAAGAATGATGAAAGCCAGTTCATTTCTCAGTGTAAACAACGGCGAGTTCAAATTGAGATTCAGCTGCATTTTAAGTCAGTTCTGTGGAATGATTCTCAACCACAGTCACTGGAAGGAAGGCAGCATAGGTTAATACCATTCATATAGCTTTTCTAAATTTAGTACCTTAAACCTGTGTTCAGTATCAACTTCTGTAACTCCAAGACAGTAGTGCTGGAGAATGCTTTCAGAAGAAATTGTTTCAAGGGAAATTCTTCCTGAACTACTTTTAAGGAGCTTGAGGGAAAGGAACATGCAGAAAGCAAAGTAGCCAACTTTTATTTTGCACCTGGATTTCTTTGTGTCATAAAATGTTAACAGAGTTCTAGACCCACCTTAGCTATGAAAGCCAGCTGTGTGACCTTGGTCAGTCACTCTCTCTCAGCCTCACAGGGCTGTTGTTCTGGGGAAAATAGAAGGAGGAAGGTGCGTTGGATATGTTCACTGTCTTGAGTTATTTGTAAAATAATAAAGGCAAGGTATAAATAAATAACAAATTTTATTTATACAATAGAACTTGAATTATGGGGATTATTTTTCCCCAGCCCCTATCTAGAGAGAACTTGCTTTGTCTTGTTATAATAGAGGTTTATACAGTAATCACCAATAGATTAATAACTATGTTTTTCACTACTAAGTAAAATTCTCTCTTCTCAAAATAGAACAGTCTAAGTGTTTATACTTTTCATTCAAGATAAAAACAAGGCTGAAAAGAAGTGAAATCACATCTATAGATACACTAAATAATGGGGGTTTTAGTGCAAAGATGAGTACTGTTATTTAAATGGAATAAGCAGACTATTGTTAAATGTGACTTTTATTTATCTGAAAGTTTTCTCTGTATTAAATATAAGGCATCTCTGAATATTGATTTTTGAGAATGGATGTTCTTTAAGGCATTGTACCTGCACGTTCTAATCTGCTATAAAATTACCTCACTATTTATAGCATGAGGCACTTCACAGAATGGTGATGGTAAATCTGAAAGTCTCTGAAGGAGGTAAGATCCTCTAGCTGACATTTTTTTTTTATTCTGGGAGAAAATTATTTAAATTGCCCAGCATTTAGGGAAGAACAAGCCGACAGGAAATTCTGTAAAATAAGTAGGCAGGAATAAAAGAAAACCAAACTATAAGAGCTGTAAAAAAAATTTGGAAAATGGAAAGAAAAAAAAAGAGGTGAATATTAACAGGAACAATAAAAATTTGGAAGGTTCAAAGTTTACATATTGATTTCAAATAATTATTTGACTGCAAATCATTATTTATATCAGATTTTTCAAAACTGCTGTTTGAGTTTTCTTATCAAAATGTCTAAATAGCTGGTATTTGCGGAGAATTTCTTTCTTCCCCATCTTTCTGTATATGGTAGGAATCCCTTCCCTTCCCTATGCCAACTTTCAACAAATTACTGCAATACATTTTTCAATTTTTAAAACTTCAGTAAAAAAAATAGGTGAAATATAACTGATAGTTCTTCTTTAAAAGATTAGAAAAATGATTAATTGTTGATTTTCCTCCGAATCAAACACTGCTCAAAAATAGCAGCCCCATAACTAAGGATCAAAGAGCAAGCTAAAAGGAAAACAAACCACAACTCTACCTTTTTATGTGTTCTTTTTTTTCCTTTTTTCTTTAACAGTATATATACTTCCATCGTTATTATCGTTATGTTTTGCTCGTTTCCCTCCCCCCCTTTTTTGTTAATTAAAAAGCAATTAAAAAAAAGAATCCACTGACTGGGAAAGGGTTCTATTTCAGCCGCTGTTAAGGATGGGACTTCATGAATTCATTTTGCCTCTGGAAGAAAAAAAGATTTTGTAGTTCAGAGCTGATGCATATTCCACCCTAAGAATTTACATGAAATTCTGTGGCACAGTTTCAGAAATCAAAAAGGTAAAAAAATATTTTCTCTCTCTCAATGTTTCATTTTTGTCTCGGCAATTGTTCCAAACTTCCCCGTTCTCATATTTACATAAGCCATTTAGTACTTGTTGGGTTTCTTACTCCCCTTTCCTACTAGAATGGTTGATACTTTGAGCTGATTTAATCTCAGATCGCCTTTTGGCTAATTGGTTCTTGCCATTGTTATGGTTCCAAGCCCTTCCCCCACCCCCCCCATCCTCATCATAGTTTCAGGTTCTTTGATTTCTTCTGGCCATGATCTTTCTGAAATACTCCGTCCGGATGACTGGAAGAAGGAAGAGCAAGGGGTAGTACTTAGTCATAATGTCTATATTGCCCTGTCATCAGTCAGTAAAACTCAAGCCATCACCACTCAGAATGGGGAAATCTTCGTGGCTGGAGGATTGTTTCATGAAGTCATGACTTCTTATGTATGGCAATCTTTTCAGAAAGCTAAATAGCAGCTAGCATGACATACACAGATTTAAGATGCTGCTTGGCTTTTGCAACCTTAAGGGACATGTTCATTGATACAGGTAGCTCTGGAGAATATATACTCTAGAACGGGGGTAGGCAACCTTGGCTCTTTTATGACTCGTGGACTTCAACTTCCCAGCTGGCTCAGGAATTCTGGGAGTTGGAAGCCCACGAGTCATAAAAGAGCCAAGGTTGCCTATCTCTGCTCTGGAAGCTCTAGGAAGAAACTTGATCTTGCCCCAAAGCAGAGTCACTATTAGGCAATTTCTTCTCTTCCAACACTATTTTAGGGATAAAGACTACCTTAAGTCATAAAGCTCATTCCATAGGGTGAAGATACACATGCATCTGTCATCCATCCATCCATCCATGTGCCACAGCAGGTAACAGCATATGACTGATCTGGTCTTGGCTCAGAAGCTAAGCAGAGCCAAGTTTAAATAATGGTGTTCTGGGATGAGAAATCCAAAAGGGATTGTGTGTACATGTGTGCAGGTATCTGTGTTTGATTATTTATATGTACTGTATTACGTATGTGTGATTGATATATTAACACTGTTTATTTTTCTAACCATTTTTTTTATTTCACCTTGTGTTTTTTTTGCAGGTCATTCTTATGCAATAGGCTAAAAGTAATTTCAATGTGCAGGATGAAAAAATGGCACAGACACTGCTGGTACCACCAGGACCTGACAGTTTCCGCTTTTTTACTAGAGAATCTCTTGCAGCTATTGAAAAACGGTGCACAGAAAAAAAAGCGAAAAGGCCCAAACAAGAACATACGGATAATGATGATGAGAATGGGCCAAAACCAAATAGTGACTTGGAAGCAGGAAAAACACTTCCTTTTATATATGGGGATATTCCTCCTGGAATGGTGTCTGAACCATTGGAGGACCTGGACCCTTACTATAGCAATAAAAAAGTGAGTTTTAATTAAGATTGGCTGGATTTTGAATCATATTTGCAAAGGTTTTGTGAATGCTTGATGTTCTCAGTGTGTATTAACTTAAGTTTATCTTTCTCAGTTCACACTCAGAAAAAAATGTGGAAAACATTTGCAGCATGGCTTTACGGGTATGGTTCATGGGCATCCTGTTTTATATTTATGCAGAACTGGCTCTAGGGCTGGAAAAAAGATAAGCGAGATCTTGATTAAAAACCACTACGAAAATGAGTAAAATAACTGTAAACAAAAACTATAAAAAATTTAAAGCAAAGTACAATTATCTAAGTAGAAGTTAGTGGCTGGGGTGTGTGTGAAAGAAAGTAGCACAGTATAGAACTCTTTTTTATATAATACAAATATATTTAATTACACTATATCATCTTGCATATCTGTTCTTGATCTCCTTTTGCTCAGTACCTTTTGCAATAGTAAAATCTTTTCTTTAAAAAAACAAACAAAAGGGGATGGCAATAGCTATACAGTCAGCTAAGAATACCGACACACAGTATAATAAAGCTCATTGACTTTAAATGGGACCCATAGAACGAACAGACCCGTCCTAGAAGATCGCTGGTACCACTGATAAAACTGAATATCACTATTTCTCATTGCCAGAATTCAGATCCTAGAGAGAGGCAGAATCTGCAAGAAAGAAATGAAGAGAAAAGCTAGAGAATGGGAAGGAAAACTGAAAGAGAAAGAGAGAGATTTCAGACAGGAGACTAAACCATATCTGTGAGGTCTTGGTGGTCTCTGAGCTTGGTTGTTCTCTTGCAGATGTTTCATTACCCAACTAGGTAACATCATCAGTGCTAGAAGGGAGTGGGTTTGCTGTTTACATACAAGTGGCTTGCCCTAAACTAGATCTGTTTTCTTTGTAATAACTAAACTCATGTCTCTACCTTAACTGGTGGCAGTGTGGGAGCGTCCTCTCGTATGGTATTGTGGTTTGGTATGGGACATAATCTTATGCAGAATTGACTTGGGAGGCCGGTGTGTGGTGTAGTTGGTTAACATAGTGTGGTGGGATGGAGGGTTTGTTGTCACTGTGTGTTGGGGGGAGAGAGCACAGGGGGGGGAGGCTCAGCTAATCTCAATGTACACATGTTGTACTTTGACAATAAAGGTTTATTATTATTATTATTATTATTATTGTTGTTGTTGTTGTTGTTGTTGTTGTTGAACAATGCAAAGAGAAGGTTCTGTGATAAAAGTTGCTGCAATAGCAAGGGAGGGAGACACCAAGGTATTTCGAAGGAGGGAACTAGTCAGAATAAGTGCTTTTGAATTCATCAGAGTGTGGTATTATTGTGCTGATGAAAAAAGCATGGACTTTATTTGATTCTGATCATTTTTATTTAGGTGTTAAAAACTTATATGTTGCCCTATAAAAAATTAATTTGTTTTTCAATGTTACAAAAAGCTACACACTAATGGACAATAAAGTCAGCAGTGATAGTAATTGTAGGTATTGTGATAACAACAACAAAACCCAACACCTTTAATTTACTTTATTTGAATCCGGGTGCTAAATATACAGTGCTACATTTTGTTCAAAGGTCAATACAGTATCAAGATTTAGGAAGCGTACCATTTATGTATTCTTCATAAGAACATTCTAATTGAGTCATTATTTGTTTTTTGTTTTTCCCCCAGACCTTCATTGTGTTGAATAGAGGGAAGGCAATTTTCCGATTCAGTGCCACATCTGCCTTGTACATTTTAACCCCTTTCAATCCTCTCAGAAAAATCGCTATTAAAATTTTGGTACATTCATATCCTTTTCAGTGTCATAAATGAAAGTTGAATTGTTTTCCCAATATTATTTTGAAATTTAATTACTATCTTTACTGCTACGGTCAGAAAGAAATGTCTCTTGATGATAAAGGCATGTTTTGGACAGTAGTATTAGACTAAACTGGGTCAAAGCTCTTGGTCAAATATTTTCTCTCTCTCTCAGGATATTTAGATTACAAATCTAAATGTTTGGCATAACTTAAATGCTCAATAGTAGTATTTTTTTTCCATCAATTGCATTCTAAATTTGTTCATGCCATTAAAAGGAAAGGATACTGTTGGAATAATTAATTATGTATCTCAGGAGACATGGAATGTATCATCTGCAACAAGTGGCACGAGGAGCATAACATGGTCACAAAAGGGAAGGTGGGGTGGGGTGGGGTGGGGGATGAAGAAGGATGAATGTTTTGAGGGGAATGAGGAAAAAAAATCAGTATTCGGATTCTTCTTGTTAATGGACATCTTATCCTTTTAGCTGTGTTGAAAATAATTAGTTATGGAAATAACTTTTATTCAGAAAGTTAAATAAAGTGATGAAATTGTAATTGGAAAAAAATGGCCTCGGCAATTTGATACTAAATTGACATCGTTTAGAATGTAGTAGAGACATTAATGCTTGGTGAATAAAATATCACAAATACAACTGAGATCTCAGTGCAACACATGTATGCTATAATCTAACTCTCCAGTACAAAGAAAATACTCAGTTATAGGCAGCAGATTGTGCTGCCGTATAGAGACTCCTTGCTATTATTGGCTGATATGTAGCGACATGATCTGTGACAACCTGCCTATGATAGTTCTCTTAATACAAACCATGGTTTTAAATGTGCCATGTTTTCATCTGTTTTTGCTGCAGCAGTTTAACGTGTTTGCTCAGCTTAGATTTCACATACTACCCAGTTTCTTTGTGGGATTCACCTTGTTTCAGAAAAATAAGGATGGCTCTGTCGTTAAGTTTGTTTGGTGATATGGCAAATAATAAAAGGCCCCAAATTCCTTAACTTGGTTTTACATTATTCAGCATGCTTATTATGTGCACTATTTTGACCAACTGTGTATTTATGACCATGAGTAATCCTCCAGAATGGACAAAGAATGTAGAGTAAGTCAAACTCTTTTTAAACATATGTAAGTTATCTTTGTTTTTATGCATTTTCAATTGTAGATTTTAATGAGCAGCCTCAATAGCTGAACTGTGTTTCCTTCTGCTCCTTTATTCTAAATTTGTTTGTAAATGAAGTCATAGCAATAGCACTTAGACTTTTTTAGTCTAATTTTATATTTATATTTATATTTAATTTAAATTTAATTATAATCTAATTAGATTATAAATGAAGTTATAAATGTGTGACTTTGGATTTATATCCTTCCTTGGAAATCCAAATGGCAGACTTGGGTTTCCTCAAAAAATGTGCATCTAGGTACAGTACTGACTACATCAGGGGTCTTCAAACCTGGCTCTTTTATGACTTGTGGACTTCAGCTCCTAGAATTCCTCAACCAGGCACGCTGGCTGAGGAATTCTGGGAGTTGAAGTCCACAGGTCATAAAAGGGCCAAGGGTGAAGACCCCTGGTCTAGATTGAGGACAAGGATGACCTTCAGACAATTAGAAGCCATACTAAGGGTTTACAAAGCAGAACAAGACTCAGGGAATGGATACTTGATATAACTTTCATTCCAGCTGCAATTGCAGTGCATCCCATATACACATTTGCTTTTACACTGGAGTAAAAAAATACAACAAATAGATTTACTGTCCCAGGTGCCTATTCAACAAAACAATTTTTAAAAAAAGCTGTTTCCAAAGTGCTTAGAGCTGCAGATTATTTTTAAGTGTCCATATAGTGTTTTGTTAATTCCACGAATGGCATCAGTCCTAGTTAGATCCCAGACCAGATTAGTTTCCACAAACTTGCACCTTTTATTTGCTGATGTCATGGTAGTGATTCCTCCTTCCCTTATAGCTTGTTTGCATTTGCATTTCTTTTTTCTCGATCTCCCTTTCCTTTGGACATCCTCCTTGTAGTAGTTAACCATTCTGTTTTGTTTGGGTCACATCATTTATACTACTTCTTCGGGCAGTTTGAATGATGCCTTGATGCTCATTGCGGCCCATCTTTTTTGAAAGCTGAGTAATCATTTAACTTATATGCAGAGCACATCATGAGAAAGGCAGGGCTAGATGAATCAAAAATTGGAATTAAGATTGCCGGAAGAAATATCAACAACCTAAGATATGCAGATGATACCACTCTAATGGCAGAAAGTGAAGAAGAACTAAAGAGCCTCTTGTTGCGGGTGAAGAAGGAGAGTGCAAAAGTTGGGTTGAAACTAAACATTAAGAAAACGAAGATCATGGCATCCGGCCCTCTCAATTCCTGGCAAATAGATGGGGAAGAAATGGAGGTAGTGACAGATTTTATTTTCCTGGGCTCCAAGATCACTGCAGATGGAGACTGTAGCCAAGAAATTAAAAGACGCTTGCTCCTCGGGAGGAAAGCCATGACAAATCTAGACAGCACACTAAAAAGCAGAGACATCACCCTGTCAACAAAAGTGCGTATAGTCAAGGCTATGGTCTTCCCAGTTGCAATGTATGGCAGTGAAAGTTGGACCATAAGAAAGGCCGAGCGCCAAAGAATTGAGGCCTTTGAGCTATGGTGCTGGAGAAGACTCCTGCGAGTCCCTTGGACTGCAAGGCGATCAAACCGGTCAGTCCTAGAGGAGATCAACCTTGACTGCTCTTTAGAAGGCCAGATCCTGAAGCTAAAACTCAAATACTTTGGCCACCTAATGAGAAGGAAGGACTCACTGGAGAAGAGCCTAATGCTGGGAAAGATTGAGGGCAAGAGAAGAAGGGGACGACAGAGAATGAGGTGGCTGGATGGAGTCACTGAAGCAGTAGGCGTGAGCTTAAATGGACTCCAGAAGATGGTAGAAGACAGGAAGGCCTGGAGGAACATTGTCCATAGGGTCGCGATGGGTCGGACACGACTTCGCAGCTAACAACAATAACAATCATGCTTCTCTTTTTGTGTTCATAATCCCTGCGTATTCAGCAGAATGTATGCATTGCTGCGCATATTCAAAAACAGCTTAAGAAGAGAAGAGAAAAGGAGTTTGTAGAATCAGAGTGGGGGGGGGAACCAAATTAGTAACAATGAATTTTGTAGCAAAGGTCTGCAAAATGATCCATACTTTCTTCAGAATTTTGCCCAACTTGCTACAGTATACCCTTTTTAAAAAAAGATTCTTCATTTCAGCCCCCTTTTTGGAGTCTCCCGCAAGTGCCACGAAAAAACATTCATTATTTTAAAGTTTATTATTTCTTTCCAATCCTGAAACAGAAACAAAAGCAAAACTCTACCAAGTCCCATGCTTCCGGAAGGTTCCGGGGCCTGAAGTCATTGCTTTTCTGCAACAGTGCCAGTATGAAAATCAGGCTGGCCCTCTCTAGGTTGATTTTCCACAAGTTTGTAAAGAGTACTTTTTTCAGAGAACCTTTCTCTAATTTGATTCTTGCTGGATATTTTACCCACTTTCTATTTTTGTGGTATTGATGTATTTTTAATTTTTACGTAGGATTGTTTTATATTGTACTTTTTATGTGAGTTGCTGAGAATTATTTGGGTAGCATGCACATATGTTTCATAAGTAAATTATTTATGCAAACCTGAGGTTCCCCCACTTCCCAGAAACCAGTTCTTGGACGTGGGTGTTGCTCATAAAAATGGACATTCGGAAAATGAGCTATTTATATAAGAATAGCAAGAAAGCTGATTTTCTGATACATGAGACATTTTCTTGCTTATGTAAGGCAGGTTCACTAGTAAAGGGAGTCTGGATTTTTAAAATGTTTTTGTTAGAAACAAGAAGTGAAATTGGTAATGTATTTGCACATCCAATTTTCTACAAGAATACATACTGAGAGGCTGATTTATATATTTATCAACTTTTGCTGTGATCTCACCGGATCATGGACACAGTCATCCAACGTTTCTTAAATTAGTGTTGCTAGGTCAAAATAAAATACAAAAATAAATGAATAGCGTGTGTTACCTTCATCTGATTGCACTGGAGTTATACCATTGAGCATTCAGGGAAAGTTGATATTTCTAAAGTTTTATTTGTTGTTAAGTATTAGATCTGTGGGCAAATTAAGGAGTGTATGGAATTCAGCATTCTTCAACCTACATCTGCATGCTTCCAGGTACACATTCACTGGAATTTATACCTTTGAATCACTTATAAAAATCCTTGCAAGGGGCTTTTGTTTAGAAGGATTTACTTTTCTTCGAGATCCCTGGAACTGGCTTGACTTCAGTGTCATTTTGATGGCGTAAGTACTATACTTATTTTAAAAACTTTATAATGGACTTGAAATTGGTGCAAGGGTTTATCTTATTAGGGGGCATATATTGACCGGAATAAACAACATTCTGCCAATAGCGAAGTTTGCATTTCAATAAAAATGCAGATGGTTACATAATGTAATTGTTTATTTACATTTTAGAAATTTTTAATCCCAAGCCCTATTTAAATATTTAATTGGATGAGTTAGGACTTCAACGCTCAAAGATTCCAGCCAGCAGGGCTAAAGACTGAAGGGCATTAAATAGGGGGATTTTACTGCTGGGCATAGGACTTCAAAAGGACATTATCTAAATGGCCTTCATGAAAAAACACCGAGTAATTAGACTAAGCTCTGCCTCAATTCTGAATAACTGTGGTTTAATTCTACAGGTATGTAACAGAATTTGTAAACCTAGGCAATGTTTCAGCTCTTCGAACTTTCAGAGTATTGAGAGCTTTGAAAACTATTTCTGTAATCCCAGGTAAGGAGTGGCTTGACGAAGGGCCAGGCCCCTGGTATTTTCAGCTGTTTTTTGTGTGTTGTCATTGTGTTTGTGTGTGAACTCCCCTATTACAGATATGTGACAGAGTTTGTGGACCTGGGCAATGTCTCAGCGTTGAGAACATTCAGAGTTCTCCGGGCATTGAAAACAATATCAGTCATTCCAGGTGAGAGCTAGGTTAAAACCAGAGGCTGACTTCTTAATTTCATGGAAGTCACCCACTTTTTCGTAGATAAGTCTTGCTGATTGCTGCTAATGTTACTAAAAGGCAGGAATCGGAAGATCTTTGTCTTTTCAAATGTAACATTTATTTTGATTTGCAAAGTCAGCCTTTGAGTTTTAAAAACAATTGCATGTGACACCTACAAAATGCACAGCTTACATGTTTTATTTTGGTTCTGGGTTTGCTTTATGTTGATGCTGCTGCATTATAGATGACATTTTTTTTCTTGTATAATGGAAAGCTTTAACCAATACTATGGCTCCTGTATTGCCATATTTTTTTATATTGTTTCAATGTGTCATCTTAAACACATTTAGAAGACTGTCCAAAAACATGGTGAGATTTATTCCTGACAGAACATAAAAGAACAAGATCCCACTTCATGTTCAGATTTGAATTAAGGTGTTACAGAAGTTTTTCAAAATTAATGGTTGAAATAAGATTTTGACATATGTCTGATATTCAGTTCCCAGAATTTTTAGCCAGCATGCTGGCCCAGAAATTCTAGGAATTTCTATCCCAATATGTCAAGACGTATCGGTGAACTGAAGAAACTTCCCAAAAAAAGTGTGAGATAATTTAAAAAAATAAAAATAAATTATAATTAGAGAAGTATACACATTAAATATATTATGCCTGATCTTAGCCAAAAGGCCAAGAAGAGGCTATTAATTAAATGCCAAGGTAGTCATGGCCTAGGATCTCATCTCTCTGCTTTCACTTTTTGGGGAAATAATTTTTTTAAAAATGGATTACCTAAAATGAATATGCCATTTTTAAAGAAAAAAAAAGGGAAGCAGTACATCTCATTTTGTACTCTAGAAGATTTTTCTTCATACATTTTCACAAGTGCCAGTGCTGTCCATAAAGCTTTACCGTTTCACAAACGGGACGTGGCTTTTGCTGCATGGCATCTTAAATAGAATGGAAGGACGTTTGGCAGACACTGATCAGCGTTTTTGGTCCCTTTCTGCCTGCAGGCCTGAAGACAATTGTAGGGGCCCTCATTCAATCTGTGAAGAAGCTCTCTGATGTCATGATCCTGACCGTGTTTTGTCTGAGTGTATTTGCACTAATAGGGCTCCAACTTTTCATGGGGAACCTGAGGCACAAATGCTTGCTGTGGCCGTTGGACAATTCTACTTTTGAAGGAAATGTCACTTCCCACTTCAATAGCACAGAGGGAGAAAATGATACCTATATAAATATCACAGTGACCACTTTTAACTGGAAGGAGTACATTGAGGATGAAAGTAAGAATGCTTTAATATAATTGGTAGATAGGGGGGGGGAAATATAATCATGTATATTATCAGATGTGCCCAGCAGGGATTCTTCTACTATAAAAAGTCTCAGGAAACAGCAAAACTGTTTAAAAAATTCACCTCCTTTCTTTTCCATTGACCTTAACATAATGACATCATTTGACATAATGTCATGCAAATAACCAAAAAAAACCTAGTATTTTAAAAACTCCTAATGTTCTGTTGTGAATACAAATCACAATGAAGTGATAATGGTGAAATGATGTCATGACCCATGTTATTTGCCCCCTCCTTGACTCTCTGTAGAGTCTCTCTGGAGTTTAACATGGATTTTTAAAAAAATAAACACTTAACTTTTATGGATTTAATAAAATAATCTCTAACAAGCTAAAATAATAAATTAGGGATATAATGGTAATTGTTACAGCAATTGGTATAGACCTCTGTTTGTTTATCCAGGTGTGACTCTTACTGAATTCCCTCCCATTAATAAGGCTAAATGTTCATCTTGTGTGTGTTTGCTTTAATACACACACGGTCCTTTACAAAATTAATGGGTATCAATTGTCATTGAAAGAAGTATTCATCCTTCTGGTCTATGGAGATTCCAGAAGTGCTTTTTCCAAAAGGCAACTGGACTTTCTTGGGTTTTTTTCAATGAAAACACTTCACTTTTCACCCAAGAAGCTTCTGCAATTCTATCTGTCTGAAGGGGAATGGAAGGATTTCTATCTTTGCAGTCATCTGGTCATTAGCATTCAGAGGGTCATTTGTTATCTCTCTGAAACTTGTTGAAAATCCTCCTTGAAACGATCCAACAGGAGCTCCTTCATAACAGAGAAGAAAACATCAAACGGAGCAGTGTTGTCATTTCATACATTGCAGGAATATCTGAAAACTCAGGAGGATTTTCAACCAACACAACCTATGTGCCCACTTTAAACCCAGGAATACTTTAAGGCAGATCCTTGTCCACTCCAAAGACAAAACACTCAGACACAAACTGAGTAATCTAGTATATGCAGTGCAATGCAGTGAGGCATGTACAGGCCTGCACATTGGGGAAACAACCACTTCACAAATGCATGGCACAACATAGGAGAACAAACCCATCAGGACAAGATTCAGTGGTCCATCTGTATTAGAAAGACAAAGGTCACTCTTTTACAGACAGCAAAGTCCACATTCTGGAGAGAGAAGACCACTGGTTTGAAAGAGGGATCAAAGAGGCCATCTACATTAAGATTGGACAGCCCTCTCTCAACCGGGGAGGGATACATAGCAGTCCTTTCAACAGTCCCAAGAAGGCTCCATAGCCATCCCCAAATGACCACAATGACTCTCAGAGAACTAACAACCCGATGAGCTTCAAAGAATATAAATCCTTCCATTTTCCTCCAGTCAGTGAGAACTGAAGAAGCTTTTTAGATGAGAAGCAAAATGTTTTCAAAGAAAAAATCAAGCTTACTTGCCTTTTGTAAAAAAAAGCTCCTTGGGGATTCACCGTTATCACATACTCAGGATCCCAAGATCTCGCCTGAATTCAGTGGGGCAAACTCCTAGAAATTGGGCGTGGGACTATAATTTAAGATTTTATTAGACGTATGACAATACAAATTTATATATTTGAATCAATTAGTAGAATGTTTCTAACAATGACCATCTAAAGCTAAACATATGGAAGAGAAAGTTTTGCACTGGTGTAATTTATTTGTTGCTTAATTCAAACAAAGCTCCAAGAGGTTTACAAAATAATTCAGTAAAACAATAATAAAAATGATTGAAAAAAAGTAATAGCATTTCAAGGAATAATCCATAACTTCCATAAAAGAGGGTTTTCCTCATCACATGTTTATAATTAATTATAGTATTTTCATACTTCTGATGTTTATGGATCTATATTTGATATCTGCAAACAAAAATAGTACTGTAGTTGTTTTTTTCTTTTTCTCAATCAGGTCATTTTTATGTTTTGGAAGGACATAGAGATGCACTTCTTTGTGGTAATAGCTCAGATGCTGGGTAAGAATATTTCATAATCCGCTGTATTCCATACTGTTACAATGAAGTTAGAAAACATTTAACCTCACATGATCCAGGATCTGCAGGAGCTACTTGTGAGAAGAAGGAAGTCTTATGAGCATAAGAGATGATTGTGCATATTAAGAATGATCACTCTAATGTCACGTAATTACCTAAGCTAATGCTAGCAGAAATTAGCCCACTCCTAGTTATGCACTGGTAATGGATTTATCTAAATATAAGCGCACACTTTTTTCTATTATTTGAAACAAAATGTTTCTAAAGTATTTTGATCATCAGTGGATTAATTTTTGAAATGTATTTTAAAATTTTTTAAAAAATTGTGAGCATATCAAAATTTCTCTAAAAAGATTGCCAAGCTATTTATCAAGCCATCGGTCTGCGAGAGTTGTTTAAAATAGAAGCAGGAAAAAAACCCAACGATCCCTTTTACACCATTCTTATGTTAAAAACATCAAACCGAATAAGGCAAGAACTTCTTAAAAAATCAGTCGAAAGACAAAAATATGTATGTGCCAGTATCTATCTTTCTTAAATAATTGCCAAGCTAATTTTTGCATGCCGAGAAATTCAAGCCAATGGTTAGTTGTGGTGATGGGGGATATCATCTCTTGCAACATTATGTTTGGGATAAGAAAATCATCCTTATCTTGCATTATTATCTATTATCCTATATTTTATCAAATTGTTCCTGGCAACTTTGTTCATTTTCCCATGTTCTTCTTTTGCCTTTCCGAAACAAGTTGAGGGACATTGCACAGAAAACTACAGCAAAAGAAACTAGACATTTGGGGAAATTGGGGACTTCCTTGTTCTGTAATATTCATTTACATCTGGTTTCTCTGAATCCAACACATGTGGAACATTATTTTTAAAATATATGTATTTGAACTTTGTTTTTGTACTTTTATTAATTAACTGAAACTTTTGATTGTGGCTGGGAAACTTCTGCCTATTCAAAAAAGTTCTTTGTCCCTGCCAAATACAATTAAAGAAAAACTATGTTTGCAAATGTCATTTTAGAGATACATGTG